>NC_092422.1:147248532-147551562 GCF_036169615.1 Heliangelus exortis | reverse complement strand
CCTTGCAGGCAGCCTGATGGAAAGGGAAGGAGTGTAAGTGGCAGAGTGACTGGGCTGGAGACAAGCCCCCATCTCTGCTTGTCTAGACAATGTCTCCATGGGGACGAGGAGGGAGGTACTGTCATGACTCGCTGATTGGCACCTCTAGGTTTTGAGGGTGGGCCAGCAAGTCTCAGGCCTGTCGGCTGTTCCTGGGACCTGAGGAGATCATGCAGTCAGTACATTTGCTCTCCTGCAGAACACGGCCCATATTTCTCACCACAGCTTGCTCAGACCTGCTGGTTTAAAAATGTTTATCTTTAAGAAAAGCTATTTAGCATCCTCCTTAGTTACTAATGGACTGGAAAGCAGTTCATCGTTTTCATGTGATGTGAATATAATCATCCCACTTCTTTCTGAATTAGAATAGATACTTAGCAAAGCCTTCTGCCTCCTCCCTTGCTTGCTGAGCAGGGCTAACCCTTATCTGTGCATGAATGGAGTGTGTTCAAGGAGAAGTCATCCAGTGCAAGAAACATACCTTCTTCCTACAGCTCCATGCTGGACTTGCATGTTAATGTATCACTGACACTATATCATTAATGGTCATCTGGTGCTTCTCTGAGCTGCACATTAGCAGAAGCTTCCCAGCCAAATTCTGGTGAAAGTCACTGCAATTCCCCCTCATGAATTTCCCATGCATACTTTGAATAAGGCCCTGCTTTACTCCCTGTCCTACAGCATTGTCATGTGTTGTTAAATACTTACAACTTTCATCCAGTTAAGCTTCAGTGGTGGAAAGCCCAGTTCTCCTTTCCACTGCTCCAGGGTAAGTCAGCAGACTCCTCCATTTCATCCTGTGGTGAGGAAAGTGATTGGCCTATGCTGCACAGAGAGTGCCAGCACTCTTTGCTGTGGAAGCAACTCAGGGGGTGTGTGGGCAGCTGGCTTTGAGGTGACGTTGGTGTTTACTTCACCTATGGGGAGATAGCGTTTTCTCCAGATGTGTCATTTGGTGTCTTGTCACCTGAAGGTTTTGTGCCCCAGAAGAAACCAGCTAAATATCCCGAGACAGAAGGTGGAAACACAGCCCCCTCCAGCCAGCCCACCACCACCTTCTCCTGTCTATGACGTGAGTACCAGAATTGCCCTCCATCCCTTCTTTCTGCATCATGGTGCAACCTTTCTTTTCCCTGACCTGCAACAGTACAGGCAATCACAGTATCATGATGTGAAACGTAAGCCATCCCTGCATACCAGCCTGGCACTGGTGACCTTGCTCCTGTGCTCTGCCCTGCTAAGCTGCTCTCAGAATTGTGCATGTTCCTTGTCTCCATCCTGGTCCCACCCGTGGCCTCCTCAGTGCCAGAGCTTTGCACCATGCCCTGCTGGGCAGCACCCTTCCCTCTGCCAGCACAGGACATCAAGCATGGGGCCAGAGGGAGTTCCTGGTGGTAGGGGCATCTCCACAAGTTAGGAAAAAGATCTCAGCCCCACTTTCTACTTTAAAGTGTCTTAAGGACATGTCCTTCCCAGCAGAAGAATGATGGCTCAGGAAAGGAGCAAAGAGGAGTGCTACTCCCAGCAATCCCAGCTGTTTGGAGCTCCTGCTGTGACACTTTCACCAGTGTCAGTATCACAGACCACTGCAGTCCTGAGCAGGCTGACTAGCTCTCTGGGAAAAAGGGCAGGAAGAAAAGTGAAGGGAGTCTCTTTTCTGGAGTATTTCACTTTCCATAGCATAATATCTCTTTTTTTCCATTCCCCAAGCTGGAGAATGCTGACTGCTCCCACTGCCTGAGCCCAACAGTGTCAGTGTCATAGGTAATAGGATTGGAGTGGCTCTCCTGACATGTCAGGTCCAGACCTCAGCTACCTCAAGTAACCATGACCCCTAATACCATTTACAACTGATCCAGCTCCATTTAAAATTGATTCCTTTTCCTCCTTTTTCTCACATGGGAGGGCTGCTCCACTAAGAAGGGAAGGTTTGGGTTGTTGTTTTTTTCCCCCCCTCCACAATATGTGGGAGAAGCAAGGAGGAATAAAAAGAAAGCAGATAGAGAAATACGTTGCCTGAATTTTAGGAAACCTTTCTGACTGTGAGGTATTCAAGGGCTGGAAAAGTCTCTCCAAGGAAAACCTGTAAGCTCTGCTGCATTAATCATTTAAACCAAACAAAATGAAGCTCTGGAGAATGTAGTACAGAGAGAAGCAAAACCCTGCCAAGAAGGCAGGAGACCTGATAGGATGCAGATATGAAAAACAGGACAGGCCTGCTCCCTTCTCATTCACACCTCATAGGTTGGGGGCACCGTTTTGTGGCAATATATACTGGATGTCAAATGTTTATTCTGGGCAAAATGCAATGCTTTGGGTAAAGAAGGTGGCAGGTTATAAACCTTTTC
This sequence comes from Heliangelus exortis, assembly GCF_036169615.1. Taxonomy (NCBI): domain Eukaryota; kingdom Metazoa; phylum Chordata; class Aves; order Apodiformes; family Trochilidae; genus Heliangelus; species Heliangelus exortis. Next base: position 147,549,175 of record NC_092422.1, on the reverse strand, counting down.
AGTTATACCAAGTAATTTCTTTTTAATTTGGGCTTATAAAAATCCAAATGTGTGGTTTCCTGCTGAAGTGGATGATTCCTGCAAGGAGACAAAAAAAAAAAAAAAAAAATCAAATCCATTTCTCGCTCAGTCGGCCTCGTCATGCATCCTTAGCTCCATCTTAATTACATGTTCCATCATGTTGTTCTGTTCAGGAGGCCCCACTAAGGCTGATGTAGCAAGCCAGCAGAGCCAGCCTTAGGCACAGGCAGTCCCAGGAGCTGGCTGGGCCCTTGTGCTTGCAGGAGCCCTGTGGACCTGGCCCAGCTGGCCTCCCCCTGAAGCCCCTTCATCACACACCAGCTGTGCAGGGCTGGTAGCCAGCCCGGTGCTCAGGGCAGGTGGCTCAGCCCTCTTTGGCAGGGCTACAAGAAGCCTTGGACCATCTCCTGCATGCTGGGGGGCACCAGCCCGCCCACTGGAGTTTACTGTATGGTTGGAGCAGCTGCTGTGGGGTGACTCGTTCAGGCATGAACTCCCAGCACTCTCCCATGTGGTGAGAGCAGGGCTGCGAGGTGAAGAGGGGGAGCAAGCACAAGGCTGCAAGGTGTAACAGGGAAGTTAATGGGGGAGAGAGGGTGAGAGCCCTGGGATGTGGACCCTGCGTTGGATGGGTCCTCAGGACAGGTGAGGGGAATGGAAAGTCAACAAACCTTATTTCCTTTAAAAGATGACTCTGGTGCCCCACTGCTAAAGTTTGTTGGGACTCTGCATGGGGTAAAACCAGCCCTACAAAAAACCTGTTGGTGTTAAATCAGTTGTTAAATATTTATTGCTTAATTCTTGAGGAGTGCAGAAATCTGTGGTCAGCATTGGGGTAAACTAAGGCAAGGAAAAGGGAAGGGCAAGTAAGAAGTAACTCCAAGTGATGAGATAAAGAAAGCAGAGATGAGCAGATGAGACAGGAGGTCCAGATGTGCCTCAGGTGGGTAAAAACAAGAGATCGGATTTTAGAAAAAATTCAAGTCAGGGAACCACAGTGTTCTTGCAGACCTGGATCTGGGAGCAAGAGCAACTGGAGGCAGCACTGGACATGGAAGTAAGGGCCTGGAACTGGTCGGTGCAGCTCAGTGTTACCTTACACAGCAGCAAAGCTCACCCCTGGCGTGGGTAGTCCTAGCACACACTTTCTGCAAAGCTATTCTGCTGAACATCCCTAGGATCAAATGCTTCCTTCACTGACTCTTCCAGGTGCCACCCTTTACCTCATGGTCCCTTGGTGTGGGTGTATGCAGTTAAAAGCATGAGGTAGCAAAAAGCTCTGGTAATAATGGGGCAGCTGGTGCTCACTGTCTTCCCTCTTCACTGCCTGGTGTTTCTGGACCTCTTTGTCCTCCTGCAGCACTGGAGCAGCTTTCTGTCACTGCAGTGCCCAGACCCAAAGCTGTATTTTCCTCTTTCTCCCAGCCTAGCTGGCTAGCTAATGAGCAGCTGGGAAATAACAGTCTGAGGGACTTGCTTCATCCACTTTACACTTCAAACAAGGTTTTTTGAGCAGCAAACAGAACTCCTGCAGTGCAAGCAGGTTCCATAGCACAGGAGCTTTTCCTGGTGTAAGGGAGACAAGGAGGCTGCTCAGGAAGGGGAAGGCATCTGCCAGCAGGAAGGGGAGAGGCCCATGTGCCTCTGCTGTGACAGTAGCAGGTGGTCAGTGACCAAGTAAAAGTAATTAATTTGCAAGTGGTGGTTGGAGACACCATCGTTCCAGCTGTCCAGCAAAGGACCAGCATTGTGAACAGCCTCCATGGCAAGAGGGCTTGTGGTAGGAGGCAGTATTTTTCTGAGGTTAAACATCAAAAGGATCCATCTTGCTTGCAAGTGGTTTCATACTAGAGCAGTGAGAGAGCTGCTGGTCCAGCCACAGTGACATGGAGCTAGGCTGTTGGGAGCACAACACATGGGACAAGGTCCTCACTGTGAGCATCACAGAGAATTTAAGATGAGGACATGGAAGGGGGATTTTCTGTGCATGCATGTGCACGTGCAAATAGTTGGGGATGTCTGCTGAAGGTAAGTGGGTTGTTGAGTGGGAAGCAGAAAGGTAAAATTATTTGCCTGTTCCCAGGGAGGATTGGGAATGGGAGATATGTGGGGTGCCCCATTGACGCAGCCCCTCCTGTTTGTTCCAAGCCCTCCTTCCAAATGCCACTCCTCAGTCACCTGGTCCTGTTCAAACTACTGTCCTGCTGGCTGTGGTCCCGAGAGATAGTGAGCATTTGCAACTCTGGATGAAATTATGGAGGTTCAGGTGATTGGCAGCCCCAGAATGAAGCTCCCATGTTTTGCTTATCCTCCTGGCTGTGTTGCAGGGTGCTTTGCTCCCTTTGCAGTCTCTCCACTAATACCATCTGCCCCTCTTGCGGACGGAGCTCCTCCCATCTTCCTGTTTCCAGAGAAACAGCCACCTTGGCAACCTGCTGTCATCCTTGAAACACACATGGAAAAGTCCTCCTGATTGGTATGTTTGATCCTTCAGGCAGATCTGGAACATCACTCAAACTGACATGCATCTCCTGTGACACCATTACCTGGGGGACCAGTGCCTGCATACGCATGTAGGGCATGTGTGTCTTTGTGTAGGTGTGTGGGATCACAGATATGTTTGAGGGCCTGGGAGTATATTGATTTTTTTTATTATTATTATTCTTTGCTCACTCTAAGAAGAAAGGAGAGTTCTGGCTTGGGAAAAAACAAAACAAAACAAACAGTAAATACAAATCATGCCCAGCATTAAGTTTCCCATTTTTGACAACCCCTGTGCTTCAGGACCTTCAGCCTCACCTCTCTTCTCACCCTTCTCTGCCCAGAATAACCATGAGCTTGTGGATGTCAGGCACCTAAACAGTCCTGCACAATGCAGAGCACTGCCCCTTACCTGTGGTCCCCATGGTGCATAATATACTCCTGTGGCAGAGAGAGTTCTTTATTCTGCATTCTGGAACATGCAGAAGCAGAGGGAGGCAGTGACATTGGTGTTGTTCTCCACTGCCTTACATGGGGTAGGTAGCTTCAAAGCCCATCTCTGTGAGCCTGCAAAAGGAAGATGATGTACAGCTACATGGAAAGATTTCAGGAGAAAACTATTTTCTTTCTGCTCAAGTTCAGGTCAGGAACTTTAAATTTTTTGGAGAGGGCAAGAGTTCCTAAAAGTATCAGGCACAAGGTGGGGAACAGGCCAGTGGGCAATAAGTTGCCTTAAGGCTAAGTAATTTATTTGAACCCTGCTCTCTTCTCTCCTCCCCGTGTAGTGCCTGGATTTGCAGCAAGTTGATGTCTACTCCATGCTCGAGGACAACACAACCAACCTGTCACCCAGAAAGAGTCCTGCGAGGAAGGTAAGGGCTGGGGCCCTGCTCTTGCAGAGTTTACTTATGCTTTAGACACAGGAGGAAAGAAAAACCACAGAGTTGCTGTGGCCTTAGCAGGCAGTAAGTCTCTCTGTTCTATCCCCACTTCCAATCCCACCAAAAGGGGAAAACAGGACGTGACATCCACTCGCCAGCTGGGCTGCAGATGTAGCCTATCTTCCTTCTTCTAGCAGAACCTTGCTCTTGCAGCTCTTCCAGTTCTGACAGTTCTGGTTTCATGCAAATACTTTGCTGTCTGACGTACCCTGAAAGACTTTGAGGGGTTCAGTGTTGCTCTGAATGAGGTGGACATTCATGGGCAGTTGGCCAGATGTCGGCTCTCAGTGTTGCCCTTTCCAGATTATTTAGGCAGCTGAGAAGTCCTTCCAGGTAGAAGAATCTGCACCAGGGGCAGACCCTAGACAAAACTTTGCTCTTACCAACGTTAAGGGTCTGAGAGCCTTTTCTTGGTAGCAGAAGCTATGATCTGAACAGCACCTGGGTTGATACATTCTCTGCCAGCTCTTGGCCTCAGGAAAAGATATTGTGGGTACCTTTTGGACTTGGATCTTGCTGGGATGGAATTTACAAGATACAAGGAATGAAATCTGCTCATTGGAAGCAGCTGCAATTCAGAATATCCAGATGCAGTTTTAGGGGCCACATGAAGCAGACCAGAAACCCACACAGCCCTCTACCTTGCCTTTCACAGGCATCAGCTGTTTCACAGGGACAAAACTTGCATCAGGCACCCCAGGGAACATTTCCTTCTTGTCCTTCAAACTTCATTGTTCTTTTCCCCTCCAGATGTCTTATCTGCTTAAAAAATATATTCTCTCTTCTAACACTGGAAAAGTTCCTGAAAAATGTCTCCTGCTTCCTCTGATGTCATGTTGAGGAGAGTTCCCCAGATTGCCTCTGCAGTGTGGAGCATGGCACCAGCTTCAGCTGGCTCCATCCTCTGTTTCATGAAGGACAGTGCATTACAGTGTCTGAGGTATTTTCATATCTCCCACTTCTTTGAAAAAGGTGGTCTAAAATCAAGTGGCTTCCTCTATGTCAGATCTACTTGCCATGTGGTCCAGGCCCCAAGGCCATTGGCCTCTTGCAGTTATTGCTGTGGCACCACAGTGGTTGGTGGTAAAACAGCCAGTGTCAGGTGTCCAGCTATTGAGGGAAAGGAGGAATTGTTTTAACATAGGTTGTCCTATACAGCATCCCAGATTTTGGGTTCTTGCTGCATTTTGAATTAGTTGGACAGGGAGAACAGGAGGTCCTGATCACTATTCCCTCTCCTATTTATTCTTCTGCTCCCTCTCAGTTACCTTCATCAGCTGCCCCCTTTGAAGAGTATTCAGTCTGGGTGATGAGGTGCAGTATGTGTGGGTTTTATTCCCAACCACAGAGCTGTCTGGGCTCTGCTGAATCACATGTGTGTGGCCCAGACCACTCAACCACTGCTCTGGGGGGCAGCGGGTCTGTAAAACAGAGCAGGAGCAAAGCAGCAATGCAAGAGCAAAGGAGCATCTGCGTGTGAGTGAGTCTGGAGCTGCCCCAGCCAGGGTTGGGCAAAGTTTGAAGCAGAGATGAGAGAAACAAAGGAGATTAAAACAAAGAGAGGGAATGAGATGGGCTCTGACACCAAGAGCAGACATAACCGAGTGTCCTCAGTGGGAGCTGGGATTGCTGAGGGGTGGCTGGCTCTGCTGCAGGGGGTCCAGGCCAGCCCTTGCTTTGGGATCCTATGGATAGAGGGAGAAATGTAAAAGGAAGCAGGGCAGAAAAGAGTCCCTGAAAAGAGAGCATTAGCATACTGTCACGCAGGACTCTCAGCCAGCGTGGGTAGCAAGGGGTTAATCCCACATGCTTTGGAGGCGCCTGTACTCTGCTCTTCTGTAAAACGTTTCCCTTTGGTGGTGGCAGCAGAGAAAATGCTAGTGTAGGTAGGGCTTCATTCACCCGGTGGCATTTCAGCTGCTTGCTGTGTAACCTTGCTTACAGCAGGCCTGTGCCACACAGTGCTTAAAATATCAGTCTGTCAGCACCTTGTCTGCACAAGAAATGGTTGTGAGGAATAAACTCAACTGTTGAAGAAACAGGATTGAGGAGGTCAGGGAATTCCTCCTTCACAGAATCCAAAGTGATTTATTTTTTTTACCAAGTCCAATTTTCCCTCCCCTCCCTGTCTGACAGCTTTTTTTGGGGGAAGAGTGACACGTAAAGGAGGCTTCTTTATCCCCTGGGCTGGATTAGTCACGTTTGTCTCTGGCGGAGCAACACTTCTCACTGTAGCGGCTTCCGTTTCAGCAGATCACTTATAGCCTTTTCTAACAGAACAAACGTCAGTGTCTGCTTATTAAGAATTAATTAATCTTCTTCTGAATAATTTTCCTCCATTTCTTTTTTTTTTTTTTTCCTTTTCATCATCCTGCAGACACCTAAGAAGCAAGCAACTCTAGAAGAATCCTCTGATAAATTGTATGAGAATATCTAACAGGGAAAATCTGACCCTCTGTGAACCAGAGTTTTTTCTGTACAGCAGAACTACTCTCTTATATCCCCAGTTCTCTGCGGAAATCCACAATGACTTCAGGGCACAACCAGGAGGGACTTGTGAACCCACAGCTCCTTCTAAACTAACCTTCATTAACAACAAATCCACCTGCCCAGATCCCACTGGGGCTCAGTCTGCATTGATGCAGCAAAGCTGTTTTACAGCAAAGCCATTTGATGCAAAAGAAAAGATGCCTTTGTCAAGCACTCACGTGTATCTTAGAAATAGTGCAGAGGTGGTCTGTGCAGGTTTGTCTCACCTGGCCTGGCTGAAGTACTTATATCTTCATCCTCTGTGAATGATAGGACAATCCAGAGACCTTCCTGCTTGCTGGCTTGATCTTCAATCCTGACCTGCAGCAGTCCATCTGATCCTGTGCCTACAGCTTTCATGGCATGGCCATCAGGCCTTCAGGCATATTTCAAGTAAGATCCAAGCATCCACCTGCCCATTTTTCCTTTCTTAGGAACCCCACAATGAAACATGCTTTCTCATAATCTGATAATCCCATCAAGTAGTCACAGATGCCTGCATACTCATCTGACTCAAATCAGTGCCTCCAAGTAAATGCTTTCCCTGTGGCAATATCTGCAGTGTACGGTGAGGAGTGGGATGCATGGACAAAGATGGAGAAAAGAAAAACAGAAAACAACCCTGCTTGGCACCATGTTCTACTGGCAGTACCCTATCAGTAACAAGGGTGAGGAAGAAGGAGGTGAGACCCCAAGGAAACTCCCTTGTTGAGACTGCATATGCCAAGTGGGTCTGGGACCAGGTTCCAGCCCAGAGAAGTTCAAGCTGAACTCCTTGATTTCCTGCTCTCCTTGGCAATGGGCATTGTTACCATTTGGGATTTTGAGCCTCTGTGGGAACAGGCATGGTACCTCTGCCCCACCAAACCAATAGGTTTGTCTTTGTTTCAGCTGGCTGGCCTTTGCCAGCAAGGGTATAAGGCTCTGTTACTCAGCTCCCATAAGTTATTTGGCCAAGTAGGCCAGTTCTGAAACTTAGACTGGAGGGAGGCAGGAGGCCCTAGAGGTGAATTTTCTGTGTGAGCATTCTCTCTCCTGTCAGCTGGAACTTGCCTACTGCTTGTGCTGATGCATATTCTACTTCTAACAGGGAAGAGGTTACATTAAATATCCATATATAACACGATCAAACCAGTGGATCAAAAAGCTGAGGCTGTTTTATCTCAGATTAAAAACCAACAACAAAATAACAACCAAACAAAACCAACCCAAAATAGGAATATGCAGCATAACTTAAGAGGAATTGTAGAAACCTCTTTAAAGAAGAAGATCAAATTAAAATTGAGCTCCAGGGTCATAGGACCCTCTCTAGTTGAAGATAATGTTGCTATGCATCAGAGATAGAGGCTGTGGAAAATGTCTCCAGGGCCTCCAGCCTTCCCATACTATGTTTAAAGAGATAATCCTCTTATTGCTTTGCTTTTTTTTATTAGAAGAGATTTCAAACATGCAATTTGGACTTTCTTCAACCACAGGAAAATGCTTTTTCTCTTCCCAGTGTTGAGAAATTCACTTCAGAAGAGCAATGCAGACAGCAAGGCTTATTAGACCTGTTTTCCATTTGTTAAGTAATCATGACAATTATAAATAAATATTTTTGAAGTCCACAATTTTAGTATTTCTAATATGACCACAAAACACTTGTGCTCACAGAAGAATATACAGAGGATTGTGCAGGTGTAACAATTCCTTTCCTTAACAAATTTGAAGAAATTATGAGATGAATTATAAATATGTTGCAGCATGGCAATAAAATATTCAGCAGAAGCTGGTGGATTAGTTGAAAACTGAAAACTTTCAAAAGAATGCATCGTAGTTTTTGTGTTTTGCCTTTTAAATTTTATAAACACTAAAAATACTGTGTGCTACTGGAAGTTTCCTGACTAGGATCTCATTTTGCAGTGAATTGATTTGTCTTGTTTTTCTGTTACCTTTTAAAATAGCGTGTTACTTACATTTATGCCTGAACAATTCTGTTAAGTAACTGAAGCTGTTTAAAATGAAACATGAGAGTAAGAATGGTATTTGGAATAGAAAAGGCTGTTCTAGAACAGCCAGTGCTAAAGCACTGGAAGTATCACACCAGGTTCTGATCAACTGAATAAAAAAGTAAAAAATTCCAAGAAGCACTGGCAAGCCTGGGGATTTGGGCTGTGAGCAAAAGCTTGCCAAAATCAGGGGGAATTGCTGTGTTGATTTCAGTGGGGTCTGGATTGGCCCTGCCAGGGTAAAATGCTGCTGCAGGAGAAAAAATAAATTTTGAAGTTCTGTGGCCACAAGCTGGTACCACCTCTTTAGTATCGTGTGCCACGGGCAGCTGCAGTAGTGTCAAGGTGTGAGAGGGAGAAAGGTATCAAGCAGAAGACCGTGAGAACAGGGATGTTTTAAAATGGCATGGAGTTTTCTAAGGAGGTATGAGGAAATGCCCTCAGGCACATCTCCTTTAGGAGACTAGGAAATATAATTTTTTAAATATTGGTATTACTACTTTGTTCAAGAAAAAGGCAGTCATGTGGTCTTTTTGTCTAACCTGGCTGTATGGCTCATGAGAATTGATGTAGAAAATCCGTATTACTAGCAAGAGGAAAAGAGTTAATTTTAAAGCGTGAGCAATTGAAAAAATAGAAGAGCAATCAGGGATCAGGTCTTCCAGCTCCACAAAGTTGAGAGACTTGTTGTGTTTATTTGTTTTGCTTTAAAGTGAATGTTGGGAATGGATTCCTCTTTAAAGCTGTGTCCCTAAGGGCAACAGCTCCTCTTGCTTCCCCCAGCATGTTGCTGTTATGCACAGAGCTTACTCTCAGGTTACAGTGGTATAATCTTTGATTCCCAGGTGTTGAATTATCCCTTTGTACAGACAGGATTTCAGGGAAGCAGAGACCTGTTATCAAAGCAAGCAGTGGTATGAGGTGGAAATGCGCTGCCTTCCTTCTTCTAAAAGAGGTGCTGTGTTGGCACTAGGATCCTTTGTGCTCTCTACCAGGCATGAGCCTTTGGTCCTGAGAGATACAGTCACTCAACACAGCCATCCTCAATGTGTTGTCTTGGCTGGCATTGCTGCAAAGGCTGTTGGTGACACCAAGGTCATCTAGTGCCTTCAAAACAACTCTTTTTTGCAATGCTTTGCAGCAAATTCTATCTTGAGAAGGAAAAAAAAAAAAAAAAGGGTGCTTTTGAGTGGTTCATTGGTTTGTTGGGTTCATCGTTTTCTGCAAAGAAGCTTTTGCATGGCTACTGTTCAGTTTTATGAAACATGGCAACTATATTTTACTTGCATATGTAGGCAAGAAAGACCTTGTGGTGGATAATCACAATGAGAAGTATGTCCACAGTGTTGCCCTTCATTGCTTCTGTCTTCTCTTTGTTTCCTTCTCAGGGGTTATTGTTAATCATGGCAATAGTGTCTGAGTGCTCAGCGAGGGCTGGGTCCCCATCAAGGGAGGTGCTTGACTGAGCAGCACCCAAATAAATTAGTTATTACTGCTCTGGTTTGCACCACTGTTCCACCCATCAGTGCCCTAAGGGTGAGCGAGTCTGGGCCAAGGGCAGGGATCACTTCTTTCTGCTGGGCTGTCTCTTGGCTTTTCTTCAGCCCTTGGCCATGCAATAATGTGACCTTGTGAGACAGGGATTTAGGGAAGGAGGTGAGTGAAGCCACCAGATGGTGCCCTAGGTCCTCTCTGCTCCCTTCCCCGTCCCCTGTCTGCCCATGTCCCCCTACCAGCTCCTCTGGTAGCCCCCAGGCCAATACTCACTGGGGTGGGTACCAACAGCCATGCAGAACATCCCCAGCCATGACTGTCCTTCTACCCCTGGGGCTGGTGACTCTGGCGCCCCTAACAGCCTTGTGCCATTGGCCCAGGTGCCACCAAACATCTGCAAAGAGATGGGGAGATAACAGGTTCCTGCCTTTTGCATTTGTTAAATCTGGAGAAATAGCTTCATCAGGTATCAACATCCTGGCACAGGAATGCCCATGTGAGGGACAGGAAAGTGGGTGCTCACACTGTCATTGTGTCAGACTGGGATCTGAAGTGCAAGATCAGCCAGATGCTGGGGGCTGTTTGGAGCAACCACCACTTCCTTTCATTGTTTGGAGGCATCTTATCTTGGGATGATTTACTGTGTGTCCATGGTGAAAAAAGCCTTTGGAGCACATGCTGCTCCTCATTTTTGCTGTGTCAGGAAGCTGAAGTAGGCTCAAATACCACTCTCAGGGTGTTTTGGGATTCTGCGGTGGTCCAGATTTGCTCTCCAAAGTGAAGTATCATTAAGAGCTTATAAATAAAAAAGGAGAAGGTCAGAGAACACCAGTGACTACTTGGTCTTAAAGGGAAGAGGACAGTATGAACCTTCAGTGTCTCCTCTTGCTCAATTCTAGGGCAAACTGTCAGAGATAAAATGTTTTGCTTAGTTGATGATAAAATAGAAATGCAAGTTACTATTATTAACTAGTATGTTACTAGGTATTACCCTATTAATAACCAGGCCTTTAAGCTGCCAACCTGCTTTACAAGCTGTGGATCTGGAAGGTTCACAGCACCAATGCTGCAACAGCACAGACATCTAGAGATAAAGCCTGATGGTTCCTTGGCAATAGCAGACAGGTTCCTGTGACACAGGAGGGCAAGTCATCCTCAGCTCCTGAGACAGGAGGGGAGCACAGGGCTGCCACAGCCAGCACAACAACATTGTCTCATCCTGGGAGGGAATCTTTCTCCTCACCAGCCAGTGAACCTCTCCCGGAGCTCCTCTTTTCTCTGAAATATGTGGGACGTCTTCTTGCTCTGGGCCACGAGAAGATTTGGATATACAGCTGGTAGGGACAGGCAGGTGAGCCACCCTGCTTTAAGGAGTCAGAATGTGATTATCCACACTGGAACAGGGTGAGCATGGAATAGAAGCCCCTGTGTTAGCTTTTCCATGTTATGTCTTTTAAAAACCTGTCAGGGCCTCTGGTTTCTGTCCCATCTGAAAATTTGTCTGCCTACAATTTTGTGCAATGATGTCTGAGCACAAGCAAAGGTAATAATTGGACACAAAATACCTGTACCACAGTGAGCTTCCTTCCCTGGTGAGGGAATTAGCCCTGTAATGCCACTAGTGGTGCTTTTGGCACTGCCATGTCCCATTAAAATCAAGTATTTCAAAAGTCCTTGCAAGACTCAGTATGACGTTTCAGCTTCATATGTGGAAAATGATGACTCAGGATGTCACTGAAGACACACAAGATTAAACAACTTTTTCAAAGTTGCAGATACTGAAGCTGGGAACAAAGTTCAGGTTCCTAAGTTCTTATTTATATCAAATTGACCAGGTAGAAGCTAGTAGATGTGTAAATAAGAGCTGTTGCACTCCTTGTAGTTTAGGGGAAAAAAAAAAAAAAAAGTTTCTTCCTGAGTCACCAGCACCAGTTTCTGCAGCACTTTGCTTTTCATTTTTGATTTCTCATGCAGGTATCAATCAGGCTCATGTCTGTCTGGCGAGATAGCAGAGCTGCAGTACTTACCGCTCTCTTGTATGGTGGTATCCAACATTTTGGCAAGAAGGAAAGCTTGGGAGAGCCACATTTCCGTGGAAAGCCCAATTTTGTCTGCTGTAATTCCTCATATAAATGTTTATGGTGGGAATACGATGAGTTGCTGCCCATCCACCTCATAAAGCCTTCCTGACTGCTGGAGTTCCTGAGCTTGTCGAGAGGGCTTAGAGAAGGAAGAGCAAATGGCTGCAGCTGAGTTGCAAAGGCTCTCTTTGCTGGGAAGTCCCTGCCTTCCCAAGTTAGATGCTGGGGAAGAAGGAGGTGTGAGGAGAGGTGATAATGCTGATAATTATGTGAATATAAATGCTTGCCATTTTTTTTAATGTATAAAGGAAACCACTGCTTTAAGGTGATGTAATTCCTGCTTGGTTGGGCTGTTTATTCAAGCAGGGGTGTGCTGCACTAGCATGTGGGCAAGAGAAAGTAAAACTTGAGCTCAGCATTTGCTCTCTGGGGTTTCTGTATGCTTTCAGACTCACTCAGGTCAAGACAGGGTGTGAGTCTGAAGTACAGCAGCTCTCCCAGCCTGGCCTTCTGCAAAGACCGGCCCTGTGCAAAGGGATGTACAAAAAGCAGATGGGAGTTTTGAAACCAGTTCAATAAAAGGAGCTGTAACTCTTCTTCTTCTCCTCCCCAAAAGATTTAAAATAATCTTGCTGTCCACAAAAATCAGGTTACCTATTTTGGGTTCTTGCAGAGCTAAAATGAATGCAGCATCTCCCATTTCCAGTCACTTGATATCAATTCTTAATTCCTTGATTAATCTTGAATTTTTAGAGCTGACAGTGCCTCTCCTAGCACCTAGATAAGAGCTACATTTAAAAGAAAGGAGAAAAAAAACACTTTTTTTTTTTCCTTTATAAGTATCCTGCAAGGTAAGAGCATAAAATTACAGAGAGGTTTGTAACATAAGTTGTCCTGAGAAAGATGGGCCATTAGGCAGATTGCAAGTCAAAGAGTCAGAGGTTCATGATAAACTAGGAGGGTGTGATGAATTAATTTTAGCACATGCTTCAGCAATTCATTACAAGACTATCTCACACCAAAATATTAGTACACTTGTATTTGCTCTATGCTTGTGAGTGTTAGGCTGAGAAGCAACGTGGTATATCAGCCCTTGCTAGGGGAAGAACATATTATACTTTCAGGTCTCCTTTTCTGTATGACAGCCAGGCCAGAATATATGACGGAACAGTGTGATGTTAAGGTGTTGTGGATATCAATTCAAGTTGCCTTTTCTATGATAGAAAAAAGACTTGCTTTGATCTCATCCCTGTAGCTCGGGAAGAATAAAGCGTCTGATTTTTTCTTTGCAATTAACTTCCATATATGGATGCCACAGACTTCTTGGGAGAGGTAAGTGCTTCCCAGGACATTTCCTCGAGGGTCTGTGTAATCCCAGGGAACACTGTGGTGACAATATTAAAACATGGGAGTGCCATCCCACTGCTTTTATCAGATGATGAGTCAATGACCTCTCAAGGAAAACCCAGCAGTAAAAGGGAAAAATTCTGGTAATACACCACAACCCCTCTGAATACAGCGCTCTCTCCATGGTTACCTGCTGCAACTCAGTGTGGTTATTTGGTCTACAAGTGTCTCCAGCAATGGTGTAGTGAAGGTAAAGTTTCCACCATCTACAGGGTTGAGATCTATTGCTCTGCAGATGTCCCAATTAGTGGGCAGTTAAACAGTACCAAAAATACATTGTCCTTCCTGCAGTCAGGGTTTCTGAAGTGGTTTCTTGTGTGCTTTGCTCCATACAGTCTTGTGTGAATCAGGTGATGGGAGCTCCTCTGAGGTGTTGCCTTGCAGCCTTGTAGATTAATGTTTCCTTTGTTTAATTTAATTTACATTTATGACATTCATACTCCCTCAAACAACCCTAACTGTCTTTCTTGCTCCCTGGTGCTTCTGCACCCCTGAAGTTCTCATACTCAATTCCCATGATGCTCTTCCCAGTTGTTATTTGGCCAACCTACACACACTGTAATCCCTTCCAGCTTTTTTATCATTTTATGTTCCTCTACTTTTTTATTTCCCTCCAAGTTGTTGACATATAGCTAGCACTCAGTTGTCCAGAACGAAACATGTCTGCAAACTGCGGTCTCACCACTATATTAAAAAATGGGACTATTGCCTGTATCTCAAAGAAGAGGTCTCTGCCTTTACAACCCCAAATTAAATTAACTGCATGATTTTTGCTGCCATATCACATTGCAAAAACGTATTAAATCTGCTGTCTACTGTCTCCCCGAGGTCTTCTGGTATTTCTGCTTTCAGTATTTGAGCACAGATGATTCCTCTCTTCACCTCAGATTCTATCTTTCAGTAGCTCATATGTTGTACCTACTGCCTTTTTAGACACGTGGGATCACTTAGGGTTCCTCTTTGAGGAACAGCAGTGTGATTCCTTACACATACATAAATTCTATTTTTTAGCCTGAAATCGTCTGTCTCCACCATTTCCTCTCCAAGCTGTCCTGTGATAGCCTGCTTCAGTGCAATTAAAAGGCATGTTACTCTTTTTGGTTTCCAGATTTTCCTATTTATAGCTGTACAGAGCGCTGGCCTGGATGTTAATAATCTGCAACAATCTGTTTGAATGTCACATACTGAGGATCACGGGTAGAAACTCTTTTTCTGGAGAAAGGGAAACGCTGTTCTTTCCTTAAGAAGTTTCTGTCCCAAATGTCAAGAATATGGATTAGCTTTTCTTTAGTGGGGAATGACACATTAAAATGTTGCTTTGTGCAGGAGACGTCTTTTATGGGTGGCTCGATGCTATGAAATTAACTTCCCTGGGAAATAAGGTCTATCACAGAAATTGCCATCATCCTCTTTTTCTCTGGTATACACGCAGAGCAACATGAATAAAGGAAAGTAAGAAAAAAAAACCCAACAAAACAGCACCAGTGCCTCACAAAACCAAAGCACTTTGCTCCATGCATCATTTTCTTCCTGGGAAGAGAACAAGAAAAATAAATCGTTCTTGTGACAGATGTAAGTCACATCAGCTAACACAGTCCTAGAAGGTATGTGGATATTATGTTTGTGAAAACTCTAAGAATTAATACAGAACAGAATACATTTTTCCATATTCTATTTCACAGATAAGAGAATCTGGAAGAACTGGTTAAATCAGACAAGACATTAAAAGTGGTGTTGTAGTCATGAGGGTCTAAAGATTCTAGGGAAGCAAGGTTTGTGGTGAAAGGTAGTATCTTTTATTAGATCAACTGATAGGGCTGAAAAAGCAAACAAGCTTTTGGACTCAGGGTTTCTTTATCAGATCTGACAGAAAGCAGCAAAATTCAAGATAACTACAGGTTAGTTGCAATTGCTCTTAGTTTAATCTGATTATATTAATCAATTTGACCATCTGAGAACAAAAAGGAGCACCTCCGGAGCAGAAAGGGGTGTGAGCAGAAGTGAGTGACAGGCTGCTGGTTCTCTGCTGGACCACTAGTGAGAAAGGGTTGTTCATGCTGGTGACAAAGGGAGAGGTCAGCAGGGAGGGCTGCAGCAGGCTACAAAAGCAACATCTTTAGTATCTAAAAATTCTAAGTTTTAATTCTGAGCTTTATCTTTTGGTAACGTGTTTTAGGTTTCCTTTGGGATAAAGATTGAGGGGTGCGAGTTGTTACTGCCTGACAAATATTCTGATGATGAGTACGTGGTTTTGTCCTTTATTGGCTGGCTGTACACACTTGGCCTGAGACACTGATTACTCAGTTTCGTTCACATGGTTTCTTTGGGGTTATCTCATGTGCTGCATGAAGTGATCAGCTGTAGAGATTTGGGATGAGTACATGCAGGAACAAAGAATTTTGGTGGGCTTTCTGTGGGAGGAAGGGCATTTATTATGCTGTCTGTGGAGCAGTACTGGGGTATTTCATGTTTGATGCTCTGGCAGTATCTGTTTCTATTTCATGTTTTCTCATCTGTGGATTTGCTTCCTGTAATGAGCTGGGAAAGGGAGAGTCTGAAGGTTAGGAAAAGAGGCACTGGGAAAGAAATCTGAATTTCAGAGACAGTAATTTAAAAGATTATTTAATGTGTGGATTTTAGCATGGAATATTAGCACTATTAGGGACACCTGGTTGCAGGAGGGAAAGATACAGTACAGACTCTAAAGTAAAAAGCAGAAAAATAAATTTGCAGAAAGCTAATGTGGTCAGAGACTTTGCCAGTCCTTGTTAATTTTGGTTGCACTAGACAAACACCAAATAAACCTTGATCCCGTGAAAACTGATTTCCTAAAATTGCCGTTGCTGCTGTCTTATCTTTATTGTAGCGAATTTGTATCCATTCACTGGAAGAGTGACCTTGCTGGATAAAGCAGATCACCAGTGTTCCCCTCAGAGTAGGTGCAACAATATCTGCAGGGCTGGCTGAATCTGAGTTTCTTGGTGCACTTTGGATGGCTGCTGGTATTATTGCGTCTGCTTTATAGAGGAATTTTTATGGTCTGTAGGTTCTTGTGTATGTGCTAGCTTGCAGGGTGCCGTTTCTTAATGTCAATCGCGGTGTCTAGGAAGCTGAAGCCAGTGTAGGAGCAATCTTTGGACTGACTAGAGCAGCAGGAAAGCAGCTCGTTTAATTTGCAGGTGTATTTGATTAAGGAGTACAATGTTTTGTGAGTTGTCTGCATTTCTGATAGGAATGTCAGCTATATTTCCTATATACATCCTGACTTCATGGTGTAATGTTTTTCAGACTTGGCTTATGGAGAAAAATGGCATATTGTGGCATTAAAGAGCTGCAGAAAGGTGATCTTTCTTTGACCCCTACTTAGAGCTTGGCAAACAGAAGGAGATGACTAAATGCTGTCTTGCTGCATGATGTAGCAGATAACAAAAATTTCACATGCAAAAAAAAAAAAAAAAAAAAAAAAGGACAAAAAGACTGAGTACATTGTGCATTGAAGAAAAATCTCTTGGAAGCTTTTAAATACAAAGACCCCAGCTGTGGGTCAGGAATTGCCCGACCACAGGATCACAAGGTCACCGGAGATTCTTCTAGGGCAGGATCACGGTCCGCTTCTTGGAGCCGACAGCCTGTTTTAGGGTTTGTCTGATCAGAACTCTCAGAGGCAGAATGGTGATCTGACTCAGTACTGCTGTTTCTCTGATCTCTTGTAGAGAAAACGAGGGGGTTTCCTCTCTTATTGCAAGCCCCGACTAGAATGCATATAATTATGTTTTTATTTACTTTCCACACTGCTGCAGCAGGCCCAGGCCTATGCACCACGGCCCACAGTGCAGCAGCAGCAGCAACCTCAGAAGAGGAACAAACCCACTCTTCGGGGTCCGTTTTACCCACTGCTTCCCCACGTTAAAGGCGGACGGCGAAGCCCCTGCCTCCCTGGCCCCCGGTACGGCCTCACAACAAGCCCCTAGCCCTGAGGCGGCCGTTCCTCAAGGAAAGCCGGCCCCTGTTCCGAGGCCCACCACGGCTCTCTTTCCCCCGCCGCTGCGGGACCATGGGCTGCCAGGCTAATGGCAGACGGCGATCCCACCGAGGCTTTGGGAACAGAAGGGCCCGCCGCACCGCCTTCTCTCAGGAAACAGGGGCGAGAGCGGGAGCCCCAGGGGGTTAGGGGCTACACACGACGGGACGCGGGGGCCCGGGGCAGCGCCCTCCCCCTCCAGGCAGCGCTGTGAGATGCCAGAGCCCTCCTCCGCGCCCGGCCCTGCCGAGGGAGCCCGCCCCGCCGGCGGCTCCTCCTCCTCCCCCGCCACCGCCGCGGCCGCCGCCGCCGCTGCTGCTGCTGCCGCTCTGCCAGCAGCCAGTCGGGCCTGAGATCCTCGCCCGGCAGCAAGGCCTGGCCTGAGCGCCGGCGGAGAGCGGGCAAGGGAGAGTGGGGGAGAAGGGAGGGGGAAAAAACAACCCAGCAGGAAAAATCCCTGGAGTGCGAGCCCGCCGCGTCACATGAGCTGACAGGATCCATACCCGTTCCTCTTCCGTGCAACAAAGAATCGGGAGCCCCTCTGCCCGCCGTGGGACGGGGCGGGGCGGGACGGGACGGGAAGGGACCGGGCTGCGCTGCCATGGGACCCTGAGGGTCGGCCCCCCACAGGTAAGCGGCGGCCGTTACGGCGGTTGCTCGCCCACCCGCCCGCCTCACCTTGCGCGTGAGGGCGCCCCCTCGCCTGGCGGGAGGGGCGGGGTGGAGCTGGGGGGCAGTTGGGGCTGGGGTCTCGGCATAGGGGGGGGGGGGCGGGACCGGGACCCCCCCCTCTCTCTACTCCCTCCACCCGTGTGTTCTGAGGCGACTTTTTTCATCTCTTTGTTTTTGTGTGTGTTTGTCCGTCCGTGTGTCGTCGTCCCCCGTTCCCTCCCCTCCCTCCCCACTCTAACCCGGTGTGTGCGGTGTTTACTTTGGGGGGGATTTTGTTTGTTCTTGTGCGGGCCGTAAGCCGAACTCTCCCCGCGTCGCCCCTCGGGACCCGCCGCCCCCGCGTCTCGCCTTCCTCAGCCGCCTTCCCCCTGCGTGAAGGACGGGGGGTGCGCGGGGGGCTCCGGCATCCCGGCCTGCGGGGCGGGCTCTAGGGCCGCTCGGAGAGGCTTCCCGCAGGCTGCCCCTGATCCTCTCGCCGGGGTGTCTGCCCGCAGCCGTTGGTAATCTCTGCTTCTTTTCACATTTATTTCTTTTTATGGCGAAGAAACAGTTAACACCGTGCGGTTTTTGTGCATTGCCTCCCCCTTCCTTCCCTTCTCCCACTTTCCCCCCCTCCACCCCCCTCCCCTCAACTTACGGACCAACACGTCGTGACCTTTCTGGCTGTTAAGAAGAGTAATAATATTAAAGGTGATCTTTATTTTTGTTAAAGCGCCGTCCCGTTTACGAGCTGCCTTTCCCAAGCCGGATTACTGCTTGGCGGTGGTAGGCAGCCCCTCGCCCACCCGGGAATTGCCCGCCGGGACCCCGACTGGAAGTTGTTGACAGCGGCGGGGGCGGACACATGTGCCCACACGTTTCTCGCAGCCACCGAGGTTCACGGCTGGAAACTCCCGCTGGGAGCCCAGGCAGCAGTGTGGCGAGACCCGCGGCAAGGCTTGTGTGCTAAGCCTCTTCTTGTTTGGGAAGCACCCTGCCCTGGTTCCCTGCTCGCTGTTGCTGAGTGTGTGGTGCTGGGAGGGGTGTCGGCGGTGTAGAGGTCAGGAGAAGTTTGTGGTTAGGAGCAGAGGTGCTGTGGAGGTGGGCTGGGGTGGCTTGAGAGCAAGCTGGAGGTCAGGGAAAAGTGGGCAAGAGGAGAGCACAGGTAATGGGAATGGGGGGCTGTGGGCAGCTGGGTAGGGGGTTCAGCCCTGCCAGTCCTCTTCCATCTTTGTGTCTACAGCATGGTGCAATGCTGATTGAGGGAATGGCTTTATGTGTGAGGATGTTTGGGTTTTTAAATTATTTTTGTAATTTTATTTTTGGTCCTTGACCCTCTCTGCTGTGATAGGAAAATAATCTGCTCCTGGGCATGGGTAACCTCTTCCTTCATACACCAAGTGACCACCTGGCTTGAGTCTTAACTCAGGCGGCTGTTAACCCTGGCTCTGTCCAACTGGGAGTGTCCCTGGGAAGGAGTCTTCTTCCCCTTTGTGGTTATATTGGCTTGTGGGGACTGACAAGAAACCACAGTTCCCTTTCAGAGGAAGGCACTGACCAGCCTTGATAATCATGTTAAATCTCTTAAGTCAAAATTAAAAATACTACAATAATGCTACAAAGTGAGGAGGAACAAACCACCCCCTGGCCTCTGGGTGCCTGGTACCTGTGAGGGCAGAAGCAGCCCTGGTGAAGCCATTTATGTTCAGGTGATGGGTGAGGACTGAGGTTCAAGCAGCAGGAAATAGATTCACACCAAGGAAGGCCGTGGGGAGAGGGTAAGCTGAGGATCTGGAGCACCTTCCAGTGCAGATAATGTGTCCTGAGGTATTCCAAATCTCTCACTGCAGACTTTGGAAAGAAAGGGTTTGTATGAGCCAGGAGGTTGGGCAGATACTGCTGTCAGCCTTGGTTGCTTAAAGACTACGAGTTAGCCTGCCTGTGCTGCCCCCACCCCAGTGTTTTTAAGGAGTGGCATTGGGGTCCTTGGAGCTCTTCAGGGTGAACCAGATTTGCAAGTTTACACATATCTTCATGCAGGCTTGGAGTGTATTTTAAATGAAAACCACTGATTTTATGTAGTGTGACTTCAGTTAAAGCACCAAATGCTTCAAAATATGGGGCAAAATCATGAAAGCAGGCAATACTGATTCTAATTGCTCATTTTTCCCCCAAACCCCTTTTTTTGGCAAGATTTCTGTACTCCCTTTGTGAGGTGTTTCTTGGTCACGGTGGGGAACAGAATATAACTTGTCAATAACCAGCACAAATTCTACTGATTAGTACTGAAAATATGACTGATTTTTAATGTAACCATCTGTGTCATGAGGGCCTTCACTGGGACCCTGATGGTTTGTTTTGTGTGGGTCATTAGCTGCACTGGAAGACTAATGACTGTGGCTGACAACTTGTGTTTCTGCAAAATAGGAGACAAGGTTGGCTTTTCCCTTAGCGTGGATGGGAGGTTTGAAATAAAAGCCAGTTCGTCTGTCCCTTCCCTTCAAAAAAATGTACATCACATTTTTGAAACTGAGTCATCAAGTACAATTTATTTCAAGTATTCTTAAGCTGTTAAAAAGATGATGCACTTTGATCACTTGCTCACTGGAAATTATAAGATGGTCTTGCTGACATTAGCCCTGGCTGGGCTCGAAAAGGTGATGACCCTTGTCACTTTTCCTTGCTGCAGCCCTTTCAGATCGAAGCAGAGCACAAGTATCTTAAGGGTGGGACAGCCACCACACAATATCCTCTCTGCAGAGGTGGAGAAATACAAACTACCCAGTTCCATCTTTCTGGGCAGCCTTTGCTGGTATGGGTGAGGTGGTAGCAGGTGAGGTCAGGAGCAGGAAGGGGTGGAATATTTTGATGCCCTGTGCTACAGACTGAGAAGGGAGTGTTCAGGGTTCTTGCCTGTCAGACAGCCTTGTGCCAAGGACCCTGCTGCCTCCCTCCTTGACAGACCAGCATTAGCTTCTGACTCTGAGCTGTAGTTCTTGAGAGATGTCACAGAGGAGCAGATACATGGTGTGCAGGGGGTAAATTCCCTCCAATGTTACTTTGTGATGGAAGTCGTAATGGGGATGGACAGCTTCAGGAATGATTATTGGTGTCTGATGACCTGGCCAGGATTGTGTAATGACACTGAGGAAGGGATGAAAGGTTTTATATCCAATAAACTTGGTTCTCTCTTCAGGGTGAACTGTGAGGCTTTTGTAAATATGTGAGTTTGACAGCTCTCTGGTAACTGCAAGTAGGTGCAAACGTTAGTCACTTGAAACAGCTCCGTAAAAAATAAGAACAGACACAGATGCAGGCTATAGGCAGGAAAGTAAAGTAAAAGCTAATTGCTGTTTTTTTGGTGTACTGTTTAAGTCACATTTAATCCCGCATATATGATTCTGCGAGTGACCCAGCAGTTTATTCATTTATTTAAAACAGCTTTGTAGTTCACCTTGAAAAGCATTTCCTGCCATATGGTTATATTATTTCCCTATGCCACGTTTTTTGCTAATTATCAAGACCATTTGCTTTAAAATAGGTGTTTTTAATTTCACAGCCTTGTCTGCCTCCCCTGCTTGATCCTGCCCTGAAGTCAAGAGGCTGTGTCTGTTCATTCTCCATGGCAACAGGCTGTGATTTACTTATTTCAATTTAATTAAAAAGCAGCTATCAAATTCTAGTCATCTTATAAGTTCCTTATATTAGAAAAATATCAGTGGATCAGTCTTCACAACAGATCTACCAACATAAAAAGTGAAATTCTCAGCCTGAGCCACTGATTTCTTTCCCAGTCTATCCCCTTTGGGAGTCTTTAGGAGAGGGGAGTGATGTGGCCTGTCCTCAGGTGGAGCAGATGGGTGCCACTGGACCAGGATTGTGGTAGGAGTCAAGTTCTGGACTCCCATAGTGTTGGTCACAACATCAGGGTGCCAGTGTAAACCCATTCAGGCCCATTAGGTCACCTGTCTGCTTCTGCTGTTGTTATGCAGCTGCTGGGAGGTTTCAGGGCTTGATGGGTTGGGATGAACACCCCAGATCTTGCCTAGAAAGGGGACTGTGAATTGTGTGCTCTGTGCATGGGCTCCCGCTTTGTGCTTTTGGCAGTGCTGCATCTTCTGAGCCATTTCTGGGGCTGGTGCAAGGTTGTGATGCCATTGCAGACTGGTGAAAAGGGCACAAGTGTCAGTGGCCACCAGCACCTGTACTTGCTGCAGTGAAAATGCAGAAAATGGCAGTTCTGCTAGAAATGATATTGTGCTTATCAGCTCTTTGCATGTGAGAGATTTTACAAGCCCAAATCCTATATGCTGTTTTTGGGTTTTTGTTCCATCTTGAAGCCTATCTTGTTTTTTGATGTGTGCATGATATGGCTTTTGGTTTTAAGCTAGTTGCAGCACAGAAGCCCACAGTGCCCTATTGGTTTAAGCATGCCTGATAATTGTATGCAGGCTAGAAATTAAGGCCTTAATCCTAAATTAGTTTTCCAAGTGCTGAGGTTGTACTAATGCTAGCTTGTGCTAGTCTGGAATAAGGAAACATATGGGCAGTGACAGGTTGTTGTTGGCTGAAGAGGGAAGGGTGTCAGGAAAGGATCTTGGAGATGGATGGAGGAGCACGGTGAATTTACTGACCTACAGGTGTTAGATTTGGTAGTAAATGGATGGAATGGAACCAGTGTAATTAGGGAGTGCTAAAATTAACACTCGCTTTTGTCTTCAATACCAACACCCCAGTTTTTAAATGGCTTCTTTTCCCTAGAAGTCAATTGGATTGACTGTTCCCATGACTCAGCCTTTGGAGCACCTGAGTGTTGGTAGTGTTTTCTTCTTGAGAGAAGCTGGATCCTCTGAGTTGTTTAACTATACTCAGGTGCTATTTCTGAGCTGTAGTAATGTATGGAAGAAAAGTTGTCCATGCGTTTTTGCTAAGCCTTAAGGAGCAGTTACTGTCAGAAGAGTGCCCATACAAAACTGCACTTTTGTTTTTTCCCTTTTGTGTTTCTACTTCTTTTTCCAAAGCCACTGCTGACAATGTTAAAAACAGACGTAGGTTCTTGATCATCCTATCCAAGCCAAAGCCAGCGAGGCTATCGCAGGAAGCGTTGGACTCCCTCCTGGCTTGCTTATCTTCATAAATTAAAATGATATTCAGAGTTTCATGCTGCAGATTTCTGGTGATCATGCACCATCTAGGAAGACCCAATCCTCTTGAAGCCCATATTAGTTAAGCATATGTTTACTAGTAAGGAGAGCATGTTTGGTCGATGGGATGCGGAAAGGGAAATCTGAAATGTCTCAATAATTCCTAATAAAGATAGAATAAAGCCAAGCAAATCCTCAAAGCAAGCTTTTGTTACTGTATTGAAGCAGATAGATTCAAGGAATATGTCTCCAACTGACAGCATCCTTAATTCTTTATTTCTGGTTTTACTAGAGTGCAGGCATGGTCTGTATTCTCTAAGAGTTCATCTGTTCCTCTTGCTTATCCAGCTTTGAAGTAGAACTTGCTGATATTAATTTCTGTATAGCCTATAACCTCATCTATAAAATTAAGGGAATACTTCATACAGGCAGCTGTGAAGTTACATTTATTGTCTGTAAATTGCTTTTAGTAATTGAGCAGAGGAGGTGGAGAGTATGAATATAGACGGTGGAGTAATATGGGATGCTTTTTTTTTTTAATTGAAAAGAACTGCATTGTTTTTATTCATCCGATGATGTACAAGCTGATGAGGTGATGGGGAAAGAAAAATGCTTTGTCAGGAGCACCCTGGAACTAATTGTTAAGTTTGAGAAAATGAATATTTCTGAGCATAGTGATGAAGGCAGCCATCTTGTTTGATAATAACAGTCCAATTTAGAAATATGCACATTATTACTGGAAATTCTGCAGTAACTCTCATATTTCTCTCTGATTTGGGTCTGCTCAATTTCACTGTCAGTTTTTACCTACATAAGTAGCTTCATCATCCAGTTAAGAAATACTATTGGTCGGTAGAGCCTAATAATAGGTAAAACTCTGAAGATTGTTAGCAAACACCTCTATTACAGGCTTGTCAGCTAGGCTCCTTCTGTGCTGTCTGGTATACTTGTTGGGTGAAACTGCAGTTTCATGTGTGTAAGGATGGATTTTCTTGCTGTGGCTGACTCCATCTAGCCACTTGCTCCTTCTAGAAGGAGGGGTAGCTATGATTCGCGTGTGGCACTATTCTTTGCCTTGTGCCCACTCTGGTGCTGAACGGATCCATCTTGTTCAGCTTTCAGAAAACCGATTTGCCAAAAAATATAAAAAAAGGAAATAGCTTTCTTCTGGGGCAGAGAGCTGAACCTGCTCACCAGGTTCTGGCTAGTATCAGAGCTGCCGCGCAGGAGGGGTGAAATTTGTTTTGCCAGCAGTGAAAGGTAGGGAATGAAAGAAAGGTGGAAGTGGGCCCCCCTTTTTTGGCAGCGGTGAACTATTAGCCTGGTTCAGCTGTAATGTGAAACCTCACCCTCAGTCTTCATTTTTAGGTCCCTCCCTTCCCCTCCACTCCTCTCATTCTTTCCCCGGGATATACTTGTGTGCCTCCAGATGCTGACTCCATTCCCAAGCAGTATTTTCGAAAGGGGAAAAAAAGGAAAAAGGTTGAGTTTCACTGCCTCTGCAGTAAGACACATTCCATAGTTCCTGAGAACTCATTGCTAGCAGCTCATTGCTAGCAGCTTAATAATAATAACAACAAGAAAAATAATTATAATCCTATATTATTATTATTAACGGGCTCAAAAACTAGTAGCCCTAGCTGTCCCCTCTGAGGGGACAAAAAGAGACTGTCTGATGAGAAGGCTGTAGGCTGAGTCTGTGACAGAGCTTCCCCAAACATGGTGATGGTGGCCATTTGGACTGAGGCTGTGGAGTTGGTGGAACCAGGTGGTCCCAGAGGCCTGGCATAAATGGTAAGGGCAGGAGATTTCTCTGCATGCCTGTGGTGAGCCAAGCCTGAAGTTAGGTTCCATGGCACCAGGAGGAAGTCTCTCCATCTCTGAACTGTGCCTTGCAGTTTGTTGCTCCAGGTGCTACTGCCTGACTGATTTTTCAGGCACCAGCAGAAATCTGAGGGGGGGGAGCTTGCAGACACTGCTGTGGTACTGTAGAATGGGGCAGAATAGGAGCTGTCTTGCCCCGGGGATGTGATGAAGCCAGGGGTGTGCTGAAGATCACATTCCATGGGAACTGGCCAAGGCGAACTTTCTCTCTGCTGACCAGGGAGAGCAGTGTTTCTGCTCTGGCTTTGCTGTTGATGTATGGGTGCATCTGTATTCTCCCTTGCTGACTTCGGGGAAGGAGGGATGTGTCACCTAATGAGATGCATGCCCCAGCATCTGCTTAGCAGGGGCACGGTGCAGGTCAGAGTGTGCATTTGGGAGACTGGATGGAGGCGTCTGTTGGCCTACAGTGATTGCTTTATGGCTTAAGGAGCAGATACTGTGTCTGTCTGGTGAATTTTATACAGCATGAAGGTGAAGATGATGTCAGTGAATAGCAGTGTGCCGGAGGCAGCAGGATGCAGTGTGCCTATGCATGTGTGGACCTACCGAGCAGCCATGCCCGGCAGGAGGGGCAGGTTACAATTGGTGTGGTGCACAAATTAGAGATGTTTGTGCAGCCATTTTCAAATAAGGAAAGTAGGGAGGGATGAGGGAATTTGCTCCAACTTGAGAGCTGTTAGAGGTTTGTTTCATGCTGTACTGCTGTTGGTTGGGTTTGGGTTTTGCTTTTTTTTTTTTCCTTATTTTTTTTTAAGTTTTTAAGCCCAAATTCTTCTCATTGGTATGTGAAGACATTATGGCAAAAGAAAGATTATTGTAGGGTTGTGTTGCTTTGCATGGTAAGATTATACACTAGGTGGCTGTTACAGTGGATTTGTGTTCCAAGGATGGAGTGAATAAAGGAAAGAACCAGTGTATTGATATTAAATAGTAGTACCACTGGATATACTGAGCACAAAGTGTCTTTGTTTTCAAGGGTGTTTTTTTTTTTTTTTAAATCTGACACACTTATTAGCCAGCTGCAATATTTTTTTAAAGACACATTTATAAGAGAGGGGGCACTATAGAAAATGCTGTAAGTAATCTCATTGAGAAGTACGATTTTTTTTTTTCCATCCCCTTGCACATGTGTGCAGCCTCTGGGGAAGATGTTAGTGAAGGAGCTGGATAATCAGGATCTTCTCTGGAGCTGCCATTGTTCTGATTGATGTAGTGGGTATTAGCTGGGGGATGTGTACAGATGCGGGAGCTGTTTGGGGTTTCATTTCTGCAGTCTCCCTTTTTTTTCACTCCTGGATAGAAATATGTATCCCAGCTTTTTTGTCTTCCACCTACATCCCTTTCTCATCTCTTGCAAATACTCGCTGATTTTTTTTGTTGTTGTTCTGGCAAGTCTTCAGTTGTGCTGGTGGTGGGTGACTCTCCTGCACTGTTTAACCTGGCTCATGGAGATGGGTGTTCCTGTAAGCCAATCTTTTCCTGAATCTCTTTGCTGATTCTGCCCAGTCTGGGGCCATCTCAGCAGCTGCTGTCATTTCTCTAGTGAAGATCCAGGTGGTGTAGCTGACTCTAGCAATGCTCCAGCTGCCCTCTGAAGTGCGAAGTAATTCGGTGAAAGAAGCAGCAGTTTCAGGGCCCTGTTAGTCCTCAGACTGGAAGTGCTGAGGGGATGTCAGAGTTCCAGTGTAGGGCTGCAGTTATTAAATGGTGCTGTGGGGAGAAGGGGGCAGGAGAGCCATGTGCTGGTCACTTCGGATGGATTAACAAAGAGGGGATATTATGGTGCCAGCAGAAGACATCCTTCTGTTCCTAGCCAAAATATTCCAGGAAATATTTAAAAAAGCTGTCCCAGAGAGTGAGAGGAAAGCCTGATAGGTCTGTGATATAATTAATTGCCCAGATACCAGTGGAAGAGCAGTTTGGAGGGAAGGGAACTTGTTCGTAAGCCGGGTGTGGTGTAGAGAGGGAAACGGGAATTTCCTGACTTTTGTTTGTAAAGCTCAAGCGTAGAAAGAATTTTAAGTATAATAGGTGGAAAGAAGGGCTAAAATTAATAGGTAGTACCATTTTTAAAATTTTTTTCTTTTTTTCTTTTTTTTTTTTTTTGCACTGAATCATCCTGGCTAATGTTAGTTGAATATCAATTGAAGCAGTACATAGCATGCTTAAGAACTGGAGATATTAAGCAGAAAGAGAGAGACAATCTGATTAGCTCTGCTTTTCGTGCATTAAGCAGAAAACCAGGCTGAAATGTGATTGCAAACAGATAATAGCAGCAGGCTCCTCAGGCACCACCACCACAACCCAGCATATGGGGTGATGGATCTAACCATACCATAGAACCTTTTCTTGTAATAGAAGACACTTGTTTTTATGTTGTGGTTTCTGTTGTACTTTCTAATTCTCCTGTTCATCGCTGTCTGCCATTTTGAGCTTGGCCACACAGGGTGGCTCAGTCCTCTGTACTGTGTGCCCTGTTGAGCACTTCTGCCCCAGATAGTAAACATATAGTAGCCAAACAGTGGGAGGGAAGAGGTGTCAAGGCTTGAGGGTCCTGGCTATTTTCCCCTGTATTTCCAAGAATAATGGAAGTAACAGCTGCAGCTTTTGCCATGCCAGGAAAATGAGTGCTGGTGTTGCATGTAAAGCTTTTCCCTCTGAAAGCACAAGTATTGGGGTTTACTGGAAGAAGTTTCCTTGTTACCTGAAAAAAGAGGCATCTATCAGGACAGCTTATAAAGAATAAATACAAGCTGGCTTTCGTACACCAACCACTTTCTCAGCACAGCAGTGGAGGTCTTGGAGATATTTGTGGCCCATGGACTCTCTTCTGCACTGAGGAAGTGCAGCAGAGTAAACAGGCTGGTGAGGTTTGTCCACTGCAGGCTGGAATCAGCACTGCTGATAGGGCATCCAACATCCCTGTGTGCTGGTGGGGACATTTTCCAGGTCAGTGTGGTGTCCCCTTCCCCAAAACAACCTGCTTTGTCTTGTCGCCAGCTGATATTTTCTTTGATGGAAAGCCTAAGTAGCCATTTCCAAACCCAATGTGGACTGAGGGAATGCAAAGGGAGTAGGAAGAGCAGAGCTCTTCTTAAAATGTCTGAACAAAAACAGTGTAGTAAGAAGCTCACGTGTGTGTGTATGTGTGTATTTTAAGGCTAGCAGGGGCGGGTCAGGCTAGAGTTCCTGTGACCTTTTTTCAACTGCATCTTGCTTTTCCCGCCTGCTGCCTCTTCTTGCCTGTCAGGGGACTTCCACTTCCTTCCTGCTGACCTGCAGGGCTGCAGGCAGCCTCCCTGCCCTTGTGGCAACTCCCAGCTCTGGCTCCAAGCCCAAGCTAATAATCCCGACAGATTTTACTGGTTTGTTCTCTGCTCCATGCTTTGCTGTAGGGGAGATGGTGTGTGAGGTTGTGGTTTACATGACTTTCAGCATCACACTGGCCCTGGATTTCCACCCAGCATCATCTGTGTGAAACCCAAACCTCATAATAAGCACTGGCTGAGCCTCTGGTAGAATCTGGCTTTGCTCAGTGAGTCCTCTTGTTTCCCTACCTGCAGGTGACCGGCTAGCACAGATGTCTTACAAACACACCTTCTAATTGTCTCTGGCTGTCCGGATGATTGCCAGCAGTATGGGGTTCGGGTGGAAGTAGGAGGTGTTGATAGCCAGGAAAGGAAAAATTCATCATTTACCAGAGCGGGTAATGAAGATCTCCTCTCACCACTCTCCCCACGCATCAAAGCACACTTAAAAAAAATAGAGCGTTCATCTTTGACCCCCGTTAATGGCTGGCTTGGTCTGTGCAAGAGTTTTACGAGGCTGCTGTTGCTCCCACAGAGTTTAATTATTTAGAGCGTGAGGTGGAGGTTTGTGCTTTCACTGCTGATGGTGCAGGGTTCAGGCGCTCCTGATGGGCTGGGGGCTGGTTACAAAGGCAGTCTGGCTGGGGATGCAACCACTTGCTAGAAGGAGCCTAAAGGGAGTCATGAGCTGCAGCTGTGAAGTCCTTACCAGGGCTAGGAGCAAATCCTTTTCTCATTATGTGAGCTCCACATCACCCTGCCATGTCAAATCCAAGGTCTGCTTCCTTGTCTTCAGGGTACTTAATGGTCCAGACTTGAGATGCCTTGAATGACTACCTGAAGTTTCTGGGTGGGCAGGCTTGTGGCAGATCCTGCTTGTTGCTGAGCTTAGTGCCCCGGGTCAGCAGTAGAGGCTTTGGAGGCTGTTTGTTGTAAGACTCTGACAGCGATACCTGATTTATCAGCCTTCTTTCCGCTAATCATCCCCTCCTCTTTCTCCCAGCTTCTGCTCCACTGTAGCAACTGGCTACTTTTCCTAGTGTCAGATCCCCTGTACTGGCTTGCTGATCCCTTCCCTTTGCAGGACGTCAGCTTGTTCTTGCATTTCCTACTTTTTCCCATCCACCTCTTCTCTGCTGTTAATTGTCCCAAGGCTGGGGAACACAGAATAAATGTCAGGAACAAGAGACTGATGTGTCCGGAGACCTTTGTGCCCTTCATGTTCCCAAATGGGTGGCCTGCCACCTAGACTAGGAGTGCTTCCCAGCCATCCTGCTGACTGTTCAGCCAGGCTTCCACTTGTACTGGGAAGATGCTCAGCTCCAGGTCAGTTGACTGGGATGTGGGCTGGTCTGATGCATCAGCTGGCCATCTGGAAGGGTCAAAATGACAGTGGTGGCCTTCTGGCCACCACTCATGCAGGTGAATTTCTCTTGGGGTTGTGTTACCTCTTGCACTGATGGGTCCCAAGTGCTTGCAGTGCTCATCAGTGCTGAAATGAAATGTTGGCAGCTGTTTGGTGCAAGAGTGTAAGTGGAGGTTTGTTTCAGAGCAAAAGCAGTTGATACTGGTGGATTTGGTTTTGGCTAACAGAAAAATGAACTCAGAAGGGGTCTGGGAAGATTTAATGCAGAAGGTTCACACTGTATTTTCTGTACCTTGTCCCTCACTAATGAAAATGCGTATCACTGGGGACACCAAGCTAGCAGGTTGCCTGCTGTGCTGCTGGTTCTGACAGCTGAGTTCATTGTGTGTGCTGAGGCTCACTTCTGTACTCTGCCTCCTGCCATTTCTTACCCCTTGAGCTCAGGTATCACTTGAACCTTCTCACATCTGTCCTCCTGCCATCTCCTCATATGTGCCTAATCTGTGTTATGCTGTAGCAAGGGCTCATGCGGGCTCTTGGTTGCATGCCAATAGGTTCTTCATGCTGTCCCAATTTACCCTGTTTTTTCTCCTTCCACTCCTTTCCTTATTCCTATTTAATTTCCTTTGGTATTGGACTAGTGTTCTCGGTTGTGCTGGGGGACTGGGTTGAGCTGAGATGGCAGAATGAGAGTGAAGGGGAGGAAGGGGCTTATTTTGGTAAATGTGAGTTTCTGCCATCAACTCAGTCTTTGATCTGTTGATGACTATGAACTTAGCTAAATCAGCTGGATCTGCTAGGCAAATGCCAGATGCTCTGTGTCTTGCCTTCATATTCTACTCTATTTTTCTATTTTTTTTTCCCCCAAATTAATAGGATTCTGCCCATTGATGATTAAAACGTCGCCTGGAGTTTTGGAATGGATCAGATGCGTCAATCAAATGTTACCAGATTGCATCCAAAGAGAGGAATGCCATCCAACTGGGGGTAGGGTCTGTTTTTTCTTTGCCCCCACCAATATCTAGAATTATTGGTAACCTTATTGGTTTTTAAAATGCAGGAATTTTTAATAGGCAGTACTAGTTTTCAAAATTAATTACTTTATTGTGTGAAAATTTGACTGCTTGCTTTCTGTTTTTTTATTAGTATGGAGCAATGTTGTGCCTTCTTATATTCACATTATTAATAATCGTGGGGCTTTTCAGGGCTTTGGTAAAGAAAACACTTCAGTAACTACTGCAGATATTTTGGGACGGAAAGTTGGTGTTTTAAAGAAAAGTAAATCTATTCTGATGACTAAGAAAGATGAAAATAATTTAACTTTTTTCAGAAATGTCAAAGTTCAGGTCGTTTGTCCCAGTTCTAGAAATTAATTTAAAACAGACTAATACCCCTGCATAAACTGTTCCTCTCACAAAAGGGGAGAGGAAGCCAATAGATGAGTAGGAAACTGCATCTCTGTGTACTGGTTTTGGGTACGTAGCTACTGTGGCAGTGGGTATAGCCCGAGATGTGGAATGCAATATAAGGTTGGAGAGAATGTGTATCTGAAGCCTTGCACAGGCTTAAAGCACAGGTTTCAGCCCGAGCAGCAACTGAAGTGGCTTTTTGGCTCCTTTCCACTTGCTAGTGCACGACTGCCCATTATCCTCTCACTGGTATGCCACTTGGCTGTTTCAGCAGAGAAGCTGCAGAAACGAAACACTCATCTGGCTCTCAGAAGTGGGATGGACTTTCCAGGTCAAACACCAGAAGATGTTTGTTAGGGTCTGCAAGTAATGCTGTTCCAGTGTTGCTCCCTTGAAATCCAGAGCTCCTTATGCTTCACGTTGATTTCCTGTTCTTGTTAAAACTGCTTTTGCTTTAGAAACGAAGGGTCTTAAAGCTGAGGGGTTTGACAGAGCGTGCTGCAGAATGATTCTTTTCTCCTCAGTATGTAAGTTTCCTGAATGAATGATTCTGAAGTAAAGTAATATTTCCCTGCAGAGCCTGCTTCTGTTAAGTCTTTAGTCTGTCACAGTAACAGCGAGACTACTAGTGCAATATTAATAATTTATATGTGTCCTTCATTTTGGACCTTTGTCAGTCATTTCAGCCTCAGCAGGCTGGGAGAGATGAGAAAAGCATATATATATTTTGCTGCTGTTCTCTCTGCATATCTTCTCTGGGTAGGCAAAGGATTTTGGTCTCCAGAGAATGTCTATCTGGAACCTTTTACCACTGCTAAATTTACAGAAATAATACCAGAAAACAGCATAATGGTGTCTCATTTCAGTCATCTTGGTACAGGGTTGTACTGTTTTCCTTGGACATCTGCAACAAGTGTGGTTCAGATGTTTGTGGGCTGTGCCTGGTTGCAGTAGGTGAGGGAAAGGTGAACCTTTTATGGGTCCCTTCTGTGGGATGAGCCCAGCCAGGGTTTTGCTGTGTGTGTATAATCAGCCCCAAATGTTTATGTGCTGCTGCAGCTGTGCATAGCTTCCTTCAAAACTGGGCTTCGTGTCCTTGATCCTCTCCCTCACCCTCTTCTAAAGGGAGTGAGTTGGTCAGGCAGTTTGTGAATTTCCTGAGTAGGTCTTGCTTGAGATGAGGAGCAGAAGACCCTCTGAATAGAATGGAAATGAGTTCAGAAATGGAGCTGCTGAGAGAGAATTTAGGTAGTTTAAATACGAAGTGTATTGTGCTTGCGCTGAATTCTGGAGTTAACTGTTGCAGGTTTGTGGTTGGTGTTAGCAATCATCTGAACAGCTTCCAGCTAGTCTGTCTATGCAGTACTTCTCCTTCAGATCCTGTTGGAAGCATAGCACTGCATTTCAGGAAGTTTAGAAGATCTGCTGGTGTAGCATGCATGAACTGGTTTACGTGTTTCAGCGAGTCTGTATTCTTACAGGCAGGTGCTGAACAGTTTCAGTTGGATCAGTCTACTTCAAGTGGTATTTAGCAAGCAAGTAGGCAGCTTGAAGGAAGTTGGAGAGTTAGTTCCTGTCTTTTGCTGGTGGTTCAAAGTGGCTGATTTACCTCAGGCAATGGGAGACCCACAGGTTCTATGCTGCTGGCTCACGGGTGGATGGGTGGATGATGGGACTGTCTAGGAGAGGAGCATTTCAGCAAAGAATGTAATCTGTGTTTTAAGCCTGAAATTCTTCTTTACTGAAGAAAGACAGATTTGTAGAATAATTGTTGGGGAAGAACGAATGTTTCTTTAAAACTGGATTACATTGTTTCAAATTCTGGTTTTGAACTTCTTGGCTTGGAAGAGTGTTTGGCTCAAAAATTGCTGTGTGTCTGCTGAAGGATCTGCAGAAAGATTAACGGATAAAAAGAAATGTGGTCTAATTGTTTTGTGTTGCCTTCATTAGAAGATCTTTTCATTTGAGACTGCATTTTTTGCCATGGTTTGTACCTCTGTAGTTCAAACAATCCTCCCAGATTCTCTGTTTTGTTAAGTCTCCTTGAGAGCTTGTATGTACATATTGAAGAAAACAAGATGTAACTGAGTTAAGATTTCTTGAACTTAAATTTTAGTCCTTGAATTGCATAGCCAAATGGCTTGGCTGCTAGTGAATAGCTATAGTTCAGAAAGAAACTAAGAACCTTTGTTGGACTTCAGATAGCTTGGTTGCAGCAATGAGTATTTTTTTTTTCTTTTTTCTTTTTTCTTTTTTTTTCTTTTTTCTTTTGGGGCTAGAGCCTTACTCCTGGCTCTGCACTTGTGTGTTTCCATCTAATATACATATGCATTTGTGATAGAAGACTTTTTGCAAAGCAGCACTGGTTTCTTCTGTAAAATTGAATTGAGAAGCCAAGTTGGAAGACTCTCCTTTTTTCCTTTTTTTTTTTTCTCCCTCCTCTTTGCAAGAAGACACTTTAAATAGGGAGCTGTTCGGCAGGTTGCAACCATAATTCTATAATAAGATCTCTGTTCACTCTCCCTACTTTTTTGCATGCAAAGTTGTGGCTGTAATTATATGACAGCTGCCCTCTTGGCTGACATGCAGCAGATTGAACTGGGGATCTCCAGAGCTAAAAGTGTGAGCTGCTACTCTGTGAGCTAAAGCTCTATAGCTGGAGGCTGTAATGATCTATATCCTTCATGACTGAGTGTAGAAGGAAGCTGCAAAAAGCACTTGCTGAGTTATGGTGCATACAGGGTACTCACTGTGCACATGGTTACTTCCCGGGTACACTGGAAGCTTTCTTTAGAGAGGTTTGTGATAATAGTACAAGCTGTTGTCAACTCATGGGTGCTTTAAAATGACACTCCATTCTGAAGCCTTTCTGCCTTAAATAAAATAACTTCACTAGCCTGTTAGTCGGGCACAGACATTTGTTCATTTATGTGTGTGTTCTGCTGAGCATGAGGGACCCTGATGTTACTGAGGTCCTTCAGCTCTAATGCAGTGTAAGTAATTATTAACAATCTAAGTGCAATATGAAAAATGCTACAGCACCAGTGATGTTCAGACAAATTTGCCTTTATGTTTTGCCATTACAATAGGTTTTTCATAGATGACACCAGGGGAGCTTTGTAAAAGCAAAGGAAAAGAAGCTGGAATTGGAATTGTTGGAAAATCTCCCATTTTCTAAGGACCAGGAAAACCTGAGTAGTGCCAAAGTTTGTCAGGCTGAGGGAAAATGAAGGGAAGCAGAACCATATGGAGCTGCATGAGTAGTGTCAGCCGTGGGTAGCTTCTGCAACCAGTGTTGTGGAAGAGGGGGAAGTGTGTTACAAGTCGAGACACTAGTTTTGAACTTTGAGTGTTCTTAACACCTCCTTGCCCCCCCTCCATCCACAAATGAAAAAAAAAACAACAACCCCAAAACCAACCCAAAAATACATACCAAAAAACCCCAAACAAACACCCCCCACCAAAAAAAAAACCAACCAAAAAAGGGAGACAGGCACCTGCTAGGTGTAACTAGGACATAATATGCATTCCTGTCAACCTTCACAGTTCAAAACCAAGCTGATCTTTTCCTCCATTCAGAAAACATAACAAGGAAGTGTTTGAGGGAGGCAACTAAACATTAAATAAAGTCTAAACTGAGGCAGTCTTTCACATCTAAACCACAGTACTTACTGTCCCAGTGTGTCAGAAGCTTACTTGCCACCTTATATATTATTGAGTGAGATTCTCTGCTGTAAATTAAGATCATTTCCATATAAGTCATATAGGTCATGTCCAATTACACAACTCTCACCATGCTAAATCATGGTTTAGTTAATGCCTTCCACCCTGGTTGCATCCTGTACTGCCTTTCTTTGCATGAATTTGTTCATACTGGGTTCGTATAAAGATACCCCTGTTTCCTTACCTCCCACCCCCTGTTTCCCTGTACCACCACTGTCATCCCATCAGTTGTTTGGATTGAGCCATTGGTAGGACGATGGTGCAGAATGAATCAGTAACCTGATGGGGGTCACTGATGGGATTCCATCAGTAACCTGAATCAGTAACCTGATGGGAGCCCCATCCCTCCAAATATATGGAACAACCCCGGCTACAGTGATCTAGTCTGTTGTGCTGCTTTGCAAGCAGCACTGTTGGCAGAACCAGAGAGAGGATGTCACAGGAGTGGTGGAAGGAATTTCTTAAGTTGGTATTACTCCTGGAAGACTCATCTTGTGGGACTGGTCCTGCCAGGACATCTCAACAGTCCTGCGGCTCAGTTCTCTACTGCTTGCCCTGTCACTCCTTGCAGAGACAGTGGAATGAGGCTTTGCCTTCTTCCTGTGGGAGCATGTTCCAAATCCTAATAGACTTTGCTGTCAAGAAACGTTTCTTGATTGTGCTTTAGTCATGGGTGTCAAACTCCTAGTCCCTGGGATGACCTTAGCCTGCATCAATACAACTGGCTTCCTTGCATACGCTGCCTCCCCTTTTCCTCTGGCGTTAATTGGAGGCCTATTTCAGCTGCAAGCAGCTGCACCTTGGCTCAGACTTCACTGTCCTTAGTGCTGCTGTTGGAGGCTGTTGCAGAAGTATGGAGCTTGGAGCTCACATCAAGGGCCTGAGCTGTGATCTGAGACAGACTAGTCACTTGGAGTACGTTCTCAAGAATCCAGGCTGCTGGCAAGTGAGCAGATACAAGCTGAAGCAGCATTTGTGTGTGTCTCTACCTTGGATAGAGCCAAGTCCGAGGAATGTTACAGCACAGCTATCCCCTGACCTAATTGTGTTGCTGTCAAACTTGGGAGTGCAGGTGAGGCTCCAGTATATTCCTAATATCAGCTTAAAGCAGGTCTCTTTGATTCTTTTATATGATGGAATTCGGGCCATCTATGTTGAAGCAGGTAGGGAGAGCCACCCAGCCAAGCTGTTTGTAGGGGAGGCTGTGGAAATACCAACCATGAGGCTCCACAGTGAAGACTCTGCACACAGTGTATCCAGCTTGGCTGGCATGGGGAAAGAGTCTGCCTTGCTGTCTGTTCGAGGGATGACTCTCTCCCATGGCTCATGGCAGTTACTGCCAGGTTTCTGTGGATGGCTGGGAGAGGATGGATGGCTTTCCTGGGGAGAGGAGTGTGTGCCTGCTGTGTCACAGCCCTGATATGCAGTAATAGCTCTGTTGCACCAGAAGACTTCCCCTCCCAGCATATAGCTGTTACTTTGCACATCTGGACTTCATATAAGCATTTGCTGTCTTCCAAGTCTCTTTTTCTTGCTACTAGCTGAACCTCCAGCATTCTTTGTGTTCCTTTTCCAAGGTAGGATGAGTAGAGCAGGTTTCAGAACTGCAGAGCTGAAGGTATCTTTGACTTGTGTCATTATGGAATCAGCCCTGTTTTCTGGGTTGCTCCAAGTACATGCAGACATTTTACTTACTCCCCTGTCTGCTTCTGTAATACTGGTAGACCTCATTATGTGATGTCTTCTTAGAGGTTAGGTGTAATTACTCCAGAATCAGAGGGTGAATAAACCGTTCGGATAATGACCTGTTAAACTGTTCACAACTGCAGTGGTTATGACACCAGAGATGTGAAATAGCTTTCTTACTGTATTTCTCCTGAACCCTTCCTCTGCAGCCAGGGTTGGACTCTTCTACATCCCCATCCAGCTGCTGTGTCATCCAGTTTGTGTCCTGGCAGCTCTTTACTCCTCTGCCAGAGTTATTTCTGTCATGTCCCCACTCTTCACCTGCTGGGGGTTCTCATCCTTCTCTGGTGCTTCTTACAGGTCCTTGTCCACCTTTCACCAGTGCTTTACCATTGGTAGCTCTTCTGCATAGCTCTGCCTTTCCTGGCTGTACCACCTGCTTCTCAAGTGAAAGCTTTTGCTTTCCCCCATTCCCACAGGAGAAATAAAACTTATGTCTCATCTAGAGGTGCATAGAACATGGCCATACTGTCACCAGATTTTTGGGTTTGTTTTTTTATGTCCTGCTTGGCTCAGGTCACCTCTTTCCACTTAGCCATGCATGAAGTATCCCTCTTCTTTTATCTTTGTTTTCATGGGGTTTGCATGCAGCATCTGGCTCTCCTGGGGTGAAGAGCCATACCTGTTGAATCTGGGGTTGTGTTTTACAACAATTTCCAGCAGCCCCTGCTGCTGCTCCCGAGCTGCTGGTTAGCTGTGCCCAGTGCAGCTGAATGTGTTGCTGCACATTAAACTGGATCAGGGAATTGATACAGATTAAAGCAGCCAGGGAGGAGAGGAAAGCTTCTTAACCTAGCGATTTGCCCGAAGAAATACTTGAGAAACTACAGTTTCAGGGCACCCTGATTTTTTAGTCCTTTGACTAGCTACCCCCCTGATACAGAAATTCCTTGTTTCACTGGAGAGTTGCTGCCTCCCACCCTTCAAACCCTCCTGCCAAACTAGTAACACCAGCAGCCACCTGCTTCAGGTTTAGAGCAGCTGCTGCAGGTTTAGATGTGCTGTGTGGCCGCTCTGGAAACCATGGGCCATGATGACATTTGGAAGGGTCAAGGACCCCTTAAAGTAAAAAATGGATGTGTATCAAAGACTGTGCAAGATCTTCCTTGTTGTGCAACTTCTCAGGCTTAGGAAAGGTTTTTTTCTTATCATAATTACCTTGAGCCTTATTAATGTTTCAGGATGTTGCTGTGTCACTATATTTCTAGGAAATACAGCATACCCCTGCGTGCTGTCTTGAAACTTTGA
This sequence comes from Heliangelus exortis, assembly GCF_036169615.1. Lineage (NCBI taxonomy): Eukaryota > Metazoa > Chordata > Aves > Apodiformes > Trochilidae > Heliangelus > Heliangelus exortis. The sequence goes on along the minus strand of NC_092422.1, from coordinate 147,511,730 downwards.
AAATGCTTGCTCCTGCCCTGCTCTGTGGGACACATTTAACCTGTCCCATCCCTCCTGAGCCACTTGAGTGGAGTCCTTGTCTGGTGGCTCTGCTCTTGCTCTTCCACTCAGCTTTTACACACCCTTCCGTGCCTGATCCATTCATCTGCTCCCAACTTCATGCTGTCATGGGTTTAATTTTTGTTTAAGATCCTTGTTCCTTTAATGACAGTGGGCTCTTCTCTGTGGGGGCTGTGGTGCACGGCTGTGCTTGAGGTAATGAGACTTGATGAAAACCTCTTGTTACGGTGGCAAGATTTCTTCCTTCTCTGTGTTTAAGAAAAGGGGAGGGGGGGGGAGAAAAGAAAAAGTGACAGACCCTGCTGGGTATGTTAATATATTTTTAATGGCTTGCATGTGGCTAGCTGGAGACTTATTTGTCCAGCCTTCAAGAAAAGTGAAGCAGGGTGTACCTTTGACTGAGCTGAGCCAGGAGTTGAAATGGGAGAGAGGGAGGGTTGGGTGAAAATTTCACAGAAATCCTGATGATACAAATGAAATCTGCCAGAGGCAGAGGGGGTTCGGCAGGGAGAGGAAGAAGATTGGATCCCAGATACCTCCTCCCCTCCCCCTCCCCAAATCTTCCTCTTTTTTCTGGAATATTCCACTGTCTGCGATCATCAAGAGAGCTACTTGGTATTTCTACCAGTGGTGAGGGGAGAGATTTTTCTGAAATAATTGCCATATTTCTGACGAGTGACAAAAGGGTTTGTGCTGCGGTGGTGAGCTGGGGAGGGGAGGGAGCTGGCGGGGTTGCAGAGGGGAGTGCTGGTGGGGGGGTGATGGGCATTTCCCCCTTCCAGCCTTAACCGTGCAAATTAAGCTGCAGGCAGGATGAGGCTGGTGGTCTGAGCTCGCTCCCAGGGGTGATGAGGTTTTTTTTGCTGCTTCTCTGTTCCAAGTGCACTCATAGTGCTGCTGGGGTGGGGGTCAGCTGGGCTGGGGTAGCTCTGGGTCCTGGGGGTCAGGAGCTTGGCAGCCAGGGCTGTGGTGCTGGGCAGCAGGTCGGAGCAGAGATGTGCTTGATGGAGCTGTGAGGAAGAACACACAGGAGGAGACTGAGAGCTGCCAGTGAAGAATTAATGCTGCAGAGCCCTGGTGAGAGGGGGAGAGAGAAAGGAGTGAGGAGCCCAGGCACTGGTGCTTGCTGATTAGATAGAGCAGCCAGGAGAGGATGGCCCTGGTGACACATTGACAGGCTGGCTGGAAGGGGTTATGGTGTGGATGGGTATGGTTGACTGAGCCCACCCCCAGTGGCTCCCACCACAGGAGTACTGGAGAAGCAGTGGTATCTCTCTTTCATCCTTGAACTCCCATTTCTACAAAATCCCAGTTGAAGTTGATGTAACTCTGGGGCAGGAAGGACAGAAAATCAGATGGATACTAAAACAGCATTTTTCCTGGTCCAAGTAATTTGTTGTTCCTCAAGAAAGCTGCTGTGGCAGCTCTGTATTTCTCCTGTATTCAGCCATGAAGTCAGCTCTCCATGCCCCTTCACAAGAGGTCTCTGCCTAATGTTGAGCCCATGTGGTTTCAGGGCCTCCTTCAAGTGAGGAAGCCAATGCATGGGGGGCCTCTTCTTACAAATGCACGCTAGCATCTGTCAAGGCAGGTGCATGGCTGGGGTCACTGTTGGGAGGAGGCTGGGAAGTAATTTTCTTGAGTCCCTGCCCAGTCCTGGAGCAGCCTGTGTGAGAATTGCCAACTGTCCTCACCTGGCTTCTTGTTTTTATTAAGTGACTGTGGTGTTGGAAAATGTCCTGCTGCAGATGAATGTCTCTTGGTGGAAACATTTCTGGGTATTCCTGAGGCAGTGTCAAAGCTGTATTTCTGCCTTTCTTTGGGAAAATTAAAAGTTTGACTATTTAATTTTGGGCCCAAGGAATGGTGCTAGACTGGCAGCTCTTGGGACATCCTTTGTAGCTTGCCCCTGCCAACATACCAGATTGCTGACTTCTAGCCAGACTGTCCCCTCTGATTTTTAAGTATCACAAAAACAGTCTGTGGGAGATTTCTCTGAAGATACTGTAAGTTTCTTTGCGTGACAGAAGACTGGAATCACATATGGCGAGTTACTGATATCTAACTGAAAGGACTGCAACTTGTTAGCCTGCACTGACCGGATTGCTTCGCTGTTCTGACCATACCCTTATTTAGATTTAAATTAACTTTCATCTTATTTAGTAAAAATCGGTTTAGTAGTGAAGCAGGCAAATCAGGGACACATTTACATTTTGTATAAATCTGTTGTTGCAAGGGTTTAAAGCCATTTTACCCACCTGCTTAAAGCACATCAGCTTGCCTCTCCTGTGTGTCTCTGTGCAAGCAAGCCCTAGTTTTCAGTGAGTGTCCACTGCTTTCTTAACCCAGTTTTCCAGCTGGGCTGAAGTTGCTGACGGCATCATGACTTATCCAAGAGCATGAGTGAATGTGAATTGGCACAAAATCAAAACCAGAGACCCACCAGGCTCCCAGTCCTGTAAATTCTGGGTTGTTGAAGCCCTGCTTTGCTTGAGTGGCCAACAATAACAGTCAACTAATACTGTCATGCAATATTATTTTTACTCAGGCCTCTTCCACTGATAGTATGCTTATAAAACAATTGGAAGGGCTTTATTTGTCTCCTAAAGCATACTTTCTAGTGTTGTGTCCAGATTAGTGTTAAGAATGATGCAAAGGAAATGTTTGTTTTTCACTGGGCTTGTACCAGTTTACCTCCCCTTGGCCCCCCATGTTAGATTTAGAAAATGGTACTGTCATCAAGCCTGATATATCTAAGGCTACAATAAAGACTAATGCATGCTCTGTGTTCTAATTTTTTTAGGGGCTCAGATAGAGAACTGCTGCTGAGGTATAACAGATGTTTTTGTGAGCTCTAATTATTTAATTGTAGGTAAGAGTTTTGAGTCTTCTGGCTGGGTTAAAATAAATACAAGTGTTGGTATAGACAGTGACAAAAGCACGTGAAGACCAACCAGAATTTTATGTGGGCTGAGTATCCCTTTTAACACTACAGCTTTCAGCTACTCTCTCTTTAGGAGGGCATCATTTTCTTGGTCCGCTGATTTGGCAGTCTTTTAGCCTAGAAAAATCTTGCATTGCTAGAATGGGAAGATGGGGGAGGTAAAGGAAATGGCCAGAATTTTTGTCTTGGTGTTCTTTGTGTACTTTTAAAGAAAGAAAATCAAATCCCCAAACTGAAACACAAATTTAATTAAAAAAATTATTTTCAGGCCATCTGTAGCAATCTCATACCACAAGCCACTTGCTGTAACATCCTCTTTGCTAAGATGTATTGATGTAGCCCTGATTTTCTGGAAGCTTTACAAGCACAAGGCCATGCAACATGGCTTTCTTGCTTTCTAGTTTACTAAGGCAGAGATGAAGACACTGATTTGATTTTGTAACAGGACACCGTTGGGGAGGGTCTCAGAAGACCATGGAGTGTCTTTCTGATACTGCATGCACATAAAAAGAGAGCATGTTATTTCTAGGATGGGAAAGGAGTCTCCTGACCACCGTGTTTAATTGCTTTATGCAGGGAAGGGGGCACACAAGGCTGGGGGAAGGCAGCTGACATGGGTGCCCACTGGGGTCCAACTTGTTCCTTAATTTAATAATGTTTCACCCCGGGCTTTCCCCAGCACCTCTTCCCTTACCACTGCTAGCCCTTCCCCCTCCTTGGGAATAACAGTCCCGTTGGGGGAAGTAGGGAATTGCAGCCTGTGAACTGCACTCAGCAGCTCGTGGTGGTGGTGGTGACGGTGGCTGCTGCTAAATCAGCCAGCTGAGCACCTGCTGTCTCCCTGCTAAGGGAATGAGCAGCTATTTGTTGTTAAAGTGACATTGTCAAAGTTAAGATCCTATTTTACACAGGCTCTTCCTCACATTCCTGAATAATGCACTGGACTATTAAACTGATGAAATTTAAGAAATTGTCTCCTGTTTGTAGGCAGAGGGGTTGGCCTCTAGCATCAGGTATGAATTACCTAAGCCCCCTCCAACCACAACTTTGAATCCCAGCAGGCTTGTCTTAGCCCTGTGTGCTGAGGTCGATAGATTGACTTCCATGCAGCTTATTACGTGGGGCTTTTTCAGATGTGACCTTATTAAAACCTGGACTCCTCTTTAGACATTAATAATCCAATGGCTGTTTCCCTAAGTATAGGGGAGGGTGTTGCTGCAGTGTCCTTGACAAAATCTCGTGCTTCCCCAAAATCTCTGCTGAGAGGGACACATGCCTGTTGTTCACCAAACCTCAGACAATGACTGCAGCGTGTTGCTGATTGAATGGATTCTCCTGTGAGGGGTATCAAATGCAGGTATCAGCCTCTTCCTAGTGTAAGGGGTAAGGCTACTAGCAGGGAGGCTCTTCACTGAATGAGTAGTTGCATGCTGCACTTGATTACATTGTATTGTTGGTGAGATTCCTGTTTTTCATTTAAAGAAAAAAATCCCAGTTCTATCTGGCCAGCTGTTGTATCATATCATGACCTCAGACTGTTTCCTTCCCTCCTCCTGACCTAACAGTTCCTTTTCTTGGTGCCCTCAGGGTTGCCGCCTTCTTTGTCTCCTCTTGACCTTCCTATCTCCATCTTTCATATGCTTGGCCACAAGTCAACATTGAAACGCCTGTGTGCTCAGATGGGAGTTTAAAGCTGCTACGAGATATTAAATATGTGGAGGACAAAACTGACTGGCTACAGATATGCAGGGAAGAGAAGGGAGTGACCCAGCATCCTAGGCTGGGGCTTGATCTAGCGCCTGCTCTTCTCTCCCCTGCCTCCCAACCACCTGAGAAAGTTGGAGGTTTCTGCCAGAGGGTCACGTCTGCTTCTGCTTATCTTCCAGTGCTCTTTTTTCCTGGTCCTTTTCATCCTTGCTCACAGCATCTTGGGTGGCACACAAGTAGAGAACAGGCCTTTGTACCTGACACCGTCTCTTTTGTCAGGATGGAAAGAGGAGCATTGTGGTTAGGGCAATGTCCCTGGCTTTGGTCCTGCTGTTCAGATGCTTTGCTGTCTGCAAAATGGGGCCATTGCAGCCCACAGGGCTGGAGGCTGTGTCTCCTTACAGGCTGCAAAGTGCTCGGCAAAAGTGGGAGAGGTGAAGGCTGGGGATCGACAGCTGCAGAGCTGCCCCTGCCCTGCAGTAGCAAAGTGGAATTGGCACCTTGGGCTTTGCTGGGAAGCAGAGGGCGAGAGCTAATAAAAGATCAGTTTCTAATCTTCTGTTTTGGGGGAAACGCTGAGCAGCAGCAGAAGTGCTGGAGCCGCTGATCTACAGATTGCTGTGGCTTGGCTTAGTCTCGTTTCACATTATAATGATTTCTTGTGTGTGTGTGAGTGTTAATGAAGGCTTTGGTTCAGTACAAGCTGTTATTACTGGACCACGATTTCTTGGTCTCTTTCACAAGCAAGTGATTTTTTCCCAGCATCCTGTCTCTCTGTATGCACATGCATGCACATGTGTGTGCACTTGGGGATCTTTCAGGATGGAAAGTGCAGTGGAAATGTAAAATACTATAATTATGTGCAGCATTCATTTCTATTTTTGCTCTGCAGTCAGCTTGGCAAGTGGAACTCTGTGTCTGGGCAGTCTCATATCTGATCTGATGTATTTGTCTGTGCTTTTTTGCATTGTGGTTTACAGCCCTGCAATTGAAACCTTCAAGATTACTTAAAGGTGGAATGAGAGTGTGCTTCCATTGCGCTTTGTAAAGGCCATTTTTTCTAGTGCAAAATAATGGGCCTAAATGACTTGACAGTGCTCCTTTTAAATCCACCACTTGGTTCCTGAGAGGGCGGGGGCGAGGAGGTAATGTATAGGTCTTACAGGAATAAAGCCAGTGTTTTGTGCTCCCCTGCGGCTCTGCAGCAGTAGCTCACTGACTGACCCTATTAGCAGAGCCCTGCTGTCATCACAGGCAAGTCCGGTGTGCGGATGGGGAACTGAACCACACAAATAGCGTGAACTTAGGGGATGTGGTGAGGTTATGGCAGCGACTGCCAAGCAGGGAAGAAGGGATACTCCCTCACAGTTCAGTGGTAAAAAAAGAAAAAATAAAAAAGTCCAAGTCTTTGCTTCTCTCCTCTTTGAAGATTGCAGCTGTGGGAATGACAGGTCCGAGGAGTGCCAGTGCAGGCAGTGCCATAGAAAGGCAGGTGGGGGGAACCAGAGGGGTACGCTTCTCTCTGAGCCATTCCTGAGCCCATGCACCAGCATTGCTCTTGGAGAAGCTGCAACCTCTTATGGATGAGAGGTAGAACCAAGGCCGTGATCAGTCGATTGTTAAAGGTCCCTCTGCACTTGCCACGAGATGAGGGGACAACAACCTCGGTGTCCTGGCTAGATTCCAGTTCATTACTTTCTGCCTGTCTGAAATTTCCCCCTTCCCCTCCCCCTGCCGTTTATCCTAGAGAAGTTATCATTCGCTTCCTCTCCTAATGACTCCCGGGTAATGCTGCTGGCACACAACTGATGCTTTATTTCATCCTGATGATGAGGGAATGATCCCTATGATTTGGGGTCTTTGGGCTGAAAGAGGTGCTATGGAAACACAAAGATGTTTGAAGTACACACATAAATACGAAAGCATTATTGGTTACTGTTCCCTTCAGCTGCTGCTTTGGAACAGGTAAACAGGTTCTCCAGCTGCATCTTCCAGCTAAATCCAAATCATAAATGCGTGTGTGTGTTTTCAGTGTGTGTGTGCGCGCGCAAGCCTGTCTCTTCCCCCCCCTCTTCTGTCTTGGAACAAGAAGAATGTGTCAAGCCCTCTGGCTGCAATCCAGGACTCTCCGTGGAACTATAAATCGACCCGTCAGGGAGGGGGAAAGAGATTAACGTTGGCCGTCTTCATTAGTGAGTCCCCAGAGGAAACTGGGTCTGCCATGAGCCGTGAATGAGACCAGCTGAGAGAGGAGGGGGAGAGTTTGCGGTTTTTATCACTGCCTCCAGAGACCCTGGAGGAGTGGAGGAAAAGAGTGTGATAGGGATGGGAGGGTGTAAAATGATGGAAGCCGGAGCTTTCCAGCGCATTGCTCGCTCCCTCATTGGAGGGCAGGTAGCTGGTTGCTGCTCCTCCGCGCCAATCCCTGACCTGTGAGCCCATGTGTGTGGCTGGAGTACTTGGCATGCTAATTGGGAGCAGAGAGGAGCGAGCCCAGTGGCAGTGCAATGCCCTGCCATGCTAAACAAGTGCTGGTAATTGCATTCAAGGTACTTTCATTATGTCAGATTTTTCACAGAACCAGAAAAGTGCATTTATCACGAACAGCATAATTCTTCTTGGGCATTGCTCGGGGGGTGTGTGTGTGTGTGTGTGTGTGCTTAATTCCCTTCCCCCCCCCTTCTCCCCCAGAAAGATGAAAGTAATTCTTGCCTATGTTTCATTCTTGCTTGCACACTGATTTTTACAAATAGCTTTTGAGCTTCAAACAACAATCATTCTTCCTCGCTCTGTTTATTGTATATGTTTGCACTGCAGGCTCATGCAAACACATGCATGCACTAACGCACATGTGTGCTAATTGTTGTTTTTCCAGGCTAAAGGAGGGTATGGGGGCTGCAACTGCAGCTGGTAATGTTTCAGGTTTCCTTGTAAAGTCCCCGAGAGCCTGGATTGTGGTGGTGCTCCTACCAGTAAAATCTGGTTTAAGCTGGTAGTTGTCTTCCCCCCCCCCCCGCTTCTTGCAGTGAGTGACGCAGGCTCGACAGCTCCAGATAGTGATGCTCTTTATTCATGGAGCAAGCATCACACACATCATGGCAACACCAGCTATGCATACACACACACCATTCCTGCCAAGGTACCTAGCTGTGACCTGAAGGGACCGAGAAGAGGGAGGCTTCTTATCTGTGCCCATGTGGTCCTTGTCACCTCTGCAGCATAACAACAGGAGAACCAATTAGTGTCAGTCCTGGTGGCGGTTTTTACTGATGGGGACACAGACCCGGCTAAGATGAGAACTGAGACATCATACGTCTTCCCACTCTGCCTCCTCTACAGGTCTCTGGGGTGGGGGAGTCACACTTGGGAGCAAGAGAGCTCCTGGGAAATAGAGCTGGTGCCTGCAGCCACTCTGGTTGCTGAAGGTGTGAGAGACCTTCGCAGACGGCTGCAGTTACAGATCTGTCTGGCACAGATCTCTGCTAAAACTTGTTCTCCTTGTCTCCCTCCCCTCCTCACTGCTGCAGTTTTGTTCTCCGCTTAGACAACTTACTACTCTCAGTACAGGCACAGCTTCCCTTCACCACTCTACCTTGATATCCACAGTTCTTTGTAAAATGCAGTCCAAGGCTTCACCTTTGCTTTTACGTGCCCCACAGGTGCATAGACATTTCTGCTGTGGAATTTGTCAGCTTCTGGAGATTCTTTTCTGACTAGTACTTCCAACATTGCTCTGACTTGTGGTTCTAGACAGTTAGTATTTACTAAGTTAAATGATGCTCCTTGGCAGTAAGTAAAAATAATTTTTTCTGATACCGGTAACTTTTTGTAATGTTTTCTAAAAACCAGTCCATAGTTTATATGTTCCTAACTTAAGGTGTTGGTAGGAAAGACTGGACAAACAACTAGTAACGTTCAAAGTAGAAATGTGGGCAGGGAGGAGAACAGAAAATAAGAAGCTGCTCTTTATGTGAAAGGAGAGCACTACCAGCACTATAAAGAGACATTGCAGGTGAGTCAGCCCCAGACTTGGACCAAAAGCCAGGAATCTGCTGCTTTCTAGTTCCCTTTTACACCTCTCATTGTTCCCAGCTGAGAAGTATGCACTGGTGTTTTGCTGAACCTTGAAAGAAGAAGAAGAAATAAATGATGATGAGAAGGGTAACTGCACTATGGTGTGTCGTAACACAACACCAGCTATGGTGTCACTAATGAACAAGCTGATGGATGAGTTATTTACTCCACAGTCTGGAGGGAAGAGGCCACCTTTGCTGACACCCAGCTCTCAGCAGTGTGAGGGCTCTGTGCTGAGAGCAATATGTCATCTTCAGCAGCAAAATCTCTCTTTTCCTTGTGCAGCTAGCTGCCCTTTGGAAACTTCAGATCAAGCCTGCTTCTGCTTAACTTGTGGTGTGGCCTGAGGTGGTTCAGTCTGTGAGGAAACCTGCTGCTAGCCAAGGAGTTCTCAGGTCCTGGGGGACCTCTGTCCTGGTGGAAGAGTGGAGGGAGGGACAAGGGGAATGCAGCCTGCTGTGGGGGAGAGGTGCTGCAGGAGATTAAAGCAGCTGCTGAGGGACTATTCCAGTGAAGCTTGAAATCAGATTGTTTGACAAACATTGTGTTAGAAGCACCTGGCTGGTTCTGTTTGCCCCACAGCTCCCTACCTCAGAGAGAAAACAAGGATTTTCACTGCTCCAGAATTGCTTTACTCTTTCCCTCTTCCCTTTCCTTGTTATGCCCCAGAGGGCAGATTGCCTGCCTGCAGCAAGCCACGGGTGTCTGCTGGAGATGCAGGGTGGTGGAAAGCTTTGGAAGCCCTCACCCTGATGGCATCCCCCTGTCTGTGAGAGACAGAGAGCTTAAGGAAAGGTGGGTTTGTTTGGTGTGATTTTATTTTATTTTTTTTCCAGCGCTGATTTTTGTTCTGCCTCATTTGCATATTGTGTTTTTTTTCCCAAGCCTCTGCATCTCCTTTCTTCCTCCTTTTTATTTTTTTTAAATTCTCTTCTCTCTGCTAAAGATTGCTCCCTAACTCTCAAATGTCCCTCCCCCGCCTCACTCCCCCCCACTGCATTTTTCTTTCATCCTTTGTTCTTGATTGCTTGTGCCCGGGAGCAAAGAAAGGAAAAGGAAAGGATACCATCTTTCTGTGAAATACAGAAGAGAGAGAAAGGCAGGCAGGCAGGCAAAGTTGCCAGCCTGCCAGAGCGAGACTAAATCCATCTCAGGAACGTGTCACGAGCCTTGAGCACATGGGATTCACCTCCTCCATTACCCTTGTCATACCATGCAAAGTAGCTCTGGTCCTGAAAGCCCTGGATGGGACTCCCCTGCAGAAATGCTGCTTTTGGCATCTGCTGCCCTGGAGAAATGAAGGGAGGATCAGGGATGAACCAAAACCCCCTGCTGTGCCAGCCTAGATTCCTAACAGGGTCCTGTGCACAGTCCCATTCTGGTCCCACAGTGAATCTGCCATCTCTCTCTCACATGGGAGTGTAGGTAATCATCTGAAATGTGTGCGCACGCTGGCTGATACATCACATCTTCTCTTGCCTTCCATCTCTCCTCTCCCCCTGCATCAGCAGCACTGCCATAATCTCTCAAAATCAACAGGCCATTACAGTCTGATGTAACTCAATGAGTACTCTGAGACAGAAATCCTGCGGTGTACTTAAAAATCCTAATGTAGAAACACAGCACTGTCCTGCATTCTCTCTCCACCTTGTTTCCTGGTTTCTAGTGTAAAATCAGCATTGTTCTGTGTCTGCATGTAAGAGTTTTTAGCAGAGTGGATTGCTCTGCTCCAACTAGCCTTTTATTCTCTTTCAGCTCCCAGAATCTCAAATACAGAAGCCAATCTCTTCCTCCCTGCCCCCCTTCTCCCTTTTTTCTGTTAGCTTTTTCGAATGTTGACTTTCAGCTTGTGTCCTGGGAGAGTGGAGGTCACAGAGACCTTGCAGAGACCCTGTGTTTCATCTGCTTTTACCAGTCTGGCCTGTCCCTTGCCAGTGGAACATGGGATTTTTTTTTATTAGACCCTGTGGGTGGGCAGTTCAGGTGAAGATGGACCATGCTGGGTTTTGCACAGCAGAAATGTCTTTCTGCTGTTTGCCTTGTTTCCCTAGAAGAGCTTTATTTTAGATGTAGCACTGCATTTCAGTCCTTCTCCTTAATACCCTTGACCAAGTTTTTGTTGCATACCATGTTTCTGCCCAAGAAGACTGTGATTTGTAAGCCTTATTGGGAAGGGGCATCTGCTTTCCCGATATTTGCAAGTAATAAGACTCTTCTGCACCTGAGACCTAGATTGCAGGTCAATGCAATGGGGTAGCCTGAACTTTGATGTTGGATCTCACAGAACTGGATTTTTAATGGTTATTTTGGTTGCATGAGATAAACATGAATGATAGACAAATGCTTGTGTATGAATCACATCTGTCAGTGGTTCTTCCAAGCTTCTCACCATGGCATCTTGCTGGGAGGATTTGGGGTGTCAAGGTTTGTGTGTTTTTGCTGGATCAGTGATGAAGTGCTGTTGGTTCTCCTTTCTGACCTGGCCTGAGAAGGAACATAAATTGGTTGCCTGAAGTGGAATTACAAAATTGTATGCCAGTGGACATAGTACCCCATAGCTCCTCTCCACCCTTCCTGCAGTCTGAGGGTAGGCATTGAACTGTTTACCGAAACCTGTAAGAAAACTACATGCTGAGATGTAGAGAAAATGGTGTTACTGTCTAGGATCTTGTGCATGATGTCTGAGTTGGTTCCCTGCAGGACCGGTCTCTTTTTCTCCTGTGGTCCAGGATTTTGACTAATTGCAGGCAGATGACCAATACAAAAGAGCTGGCAGATAGGCATGATTTTCATTAGCTGATGAAGAGACAAGCAATTAGAAGAATCTCTCGCCTCTCCTGCATGCAAGCTGAATCCAAAACTCTCACTTATGGCAAGAGTGAAAACGGCAAGTTAGTGATGAAGTCTCTTGTTCAGAAGAGCTATTTTGGGTTCTTGCCAGTGGCAAAAGCATCTGCTTTAACCAGGTAATCACCCCAAATTTTCCGGTGATGTGGTGGGTCCTTGGGTATCAGAGTGGAACTGAAGAAGCATGGTCTTTGCTTCATGCCCATGGTAGCATAAGGAGCTGCCAGAGGCACAGCACCACACTGCTTGGATCACTGACCATTTGGTCCAATAGGCTGTCTTGGGTGCTGGAGCTGGCTGTGATGCTGGAGCTGAGACCAGGTGTTGGTTAAAAAGTGAAGAACAGCTCCACTGTGGCTAATTTGGTCCAAAAAAACTGAGAAAGAAGCTGCTTCTTTATGGCTCCATCAGTTGGCTTCATTATACTTTGAAATGTGAGGGTCCGTAGTAGTTTATAACTGATTCCCTATCTGATACGACAGTGGATGGTTTTGTTATCCTTAGAAAAGACTAAGTGAATGAAGATACTGGCCATTTTTTTTTTCTAAGGACTGTCAAAGCAGCTCCATGTGCTTCTATCCTGTGGTTGCTGAGGCTGTGACTTGGCACGGTCTCCTCTTGGGTGGTGCCTGCATCTAAGGAACTTCACTTGTTCTCCATGTTCAAGTATGCAGGTAGCCTCGTACCAAAACTGCAGGCACTAGAGATGAAAATGAGGGACAGCTTATCCATACATCCAGCCAACGTGTGGTATAGGTTATCCTCCACTGGTCGCAGTCATAGCATTACAGCTGCTCAAGCTTCCCTCTTCCTTTATTTTTGTTTCTCTTTACCTCTTACCTCAAACTCCTTCATCTTCTTCTCTGCCTTGCTATAAAATCTGTCCTCTGGTAAGAAAGGCTCCTTTACAGCTGTGTAACTCAATACAAAAGACTTGCTGACCATCTCTGTTCTGTCAGTTCTCGCTCACATTCCTAATTTGATCTGAAAACACTCCCTTTTCACTCTCTTGTCCCTCTTAATGTTTCTCTTCTCCTTCTGTTGTAGATATGAGCACTTGAGCCAGTTGGGAATATTGATTAAATGAGGTTTTTTATTCTTTGGAAAGTGTTAGTGTAAACAGTATTAAGCGTCTGACTAAGATGCAGCATTTCATACAAGTTTCACTGGGAAAGGAATTCAGTGTTGTCTGGCTGCCCAGAATATCCCCATGCCTGTTGGCTTCAAGGTCTTTCTCTGAGCTAGAGAGAAGCTTTGTGCCCAGGGTGGTGGGCAGAGTGTTTTTATGGTGCTTGTCCTTCCTGCAACAGATCCTGCTTCCCAGTCATGCCTGGGGACAGCACGAGGGGAAGGAGGGAGCACCAGTGGCAGTGTAAACTGGCTTTGTCACCAGCAGCCAGGATCCAGCTGTGCCTTCAGGCCCTGCCACGAGGAGGGGGAGGAGAGGCTTGTTTTAGTTTGTGTTTCGTTTCCTTGAAGCTTTAGAAAGACGTGTGATCTCCTGCAGTGTAATTAAGGCATTCTTTCATCTGTTTGACTTTGGAAGCCAGTGTACGGTAAGTTTTTCCAGGGAAAATGCCTTCAAAAGGCTGTGGAGGGTGAAAGGGCAAGACTGAGTGGCAAGTTATGATTCAGATAGTTGTTGATACGATGCACTAAGTGCTTGTCAAGCTGCAGGTTTCTATTAAGTGGTACTGGCAGTGCTGTGGGTGCAGTATCAATTTACAACACGTGCAGCTCAGGGAAAGGAGAGAAGTCATGACGTAACACCGGAGAGAAGGTGCCAGGTGAGGACTCAACACACTTTATACCCAAGCCCATCTCTGCTGACAGTGTTGTTTAGCTTCTCTGCATCTCCAGAAGAGGATGCTCTAGAGCATTTTGCCTTCACAACCTCTGGCTGCAGGCATCTGATGAGGAAGGCTTGAACCTCTTCTGACTGAGAAGGGGGAAGGAAAGCAGGAGGACAAACCCAAATTGAAACAGGCTTGCATTTAATCTGTACCATTTATGATTTGGAAAAGTCTACAGCTCAGAGATGAGGCAGTATTGGGATCTGAGCTGCAGATTGCAGGGTGTTTCTGAAGGCATGGCTTTGGGGTGGTTTGAAGTAGATACAGATCATCATGGTTGCCAAATAGAATAGACCCAGTTGCCTCCCACATTCCTGTTACTGCTGCAAGTGTGTTGTGGTAAACTATCCTAGTAAACTCATCTTTCTTCAGTGATTTCTAGTTGGGGAAATGTGCCAGAGGATGGAGGAAAGAGGCAGGAGGGGCCTGATTGTCTCTCTGAGCAGAAGTAGGGACTTGGATTGTAAATCAGGACATATTATCTGACAACTTGTTTTCAGCTTATTTACATAACTCATCTGCCTCTACCTTTTGACCTCTTCTGTTATCCACATTTAATAGTATTTCCCAGCTCCACAAGGGTATGATGAGAGTATTGCAGGCTGTGAAGTGATGGGATAGAACATGTGTGTGTGTGTATACATGTGCAAGAGGGAGTGAGACCTAAGATAGTTTTCTCTCCTGGCAAAACCTCTGCAGGGCAAGAAGTGACATTAGCAAGGGCTGTTGATGGGAGGGAGTGGGCTGCCTTGGCACAGCCAGGTCCATGCCAGAGCTTTCCAGGGCAATGTCCAGCCTGGGTGTGTTGTGCTGGCCTCGTGTGACTCAGCCCAGCACTCTCCTCGGTGGCATTTTGCAGTTTGCCTGTAACACAGTAGTGCTGGACCGCGGCCACCCATCAATTCTGAAACTAAAGCGGGTGGCAGTAGTGGGCAGAAACCTATTGATTGCACTGTAAATCAGAAGGCTGAGGGATAAAGCCCAGTTCCCAGGAAAATTGCAGATCTCTCTCTCACCTGCTGCAGGCAGGCGAGTCTTTCTGCTACACATGCAACATCAGTTTTGTACAAAGGGACAACTGGTAGTCTGGGGTCTAGGATCAGTGCTACTTCTTTTCATACTTTATGCAAGCAAATGATGAGGTCTCAGCAGTGCTAAATTAGATCTGATGACGATGCTAGAAGGTGCAGTCTTGCTTGAAAAGTAACCTCAAAGAGAAACGGGACGAGGGAGCCACTGGAGCTAGTGTGACCCTATGTAGAAAGGAGGCAGAACTTGATGCTTTTGCTTTTGGGATTGATGCCTCTTTTTGCAGCAGAAGACAAAGATCTGTGCCATAGGATTGCTCCTCTCCCTTTTGCAGGCAGTGGGCTCAACCCCTTTGTGCCCTGGGAACCACCTGGCTTTGGGAACAGAAAACCAGAGAATTCCCATGGTGTCATTCTGCAAAAGGAGACCGAGAACTCCAGGAAGAGCAAAGGCATTGCTCTGGGGTGACCAGATTAATGTAGAACAGAGATTAGAGCCAGTGCTGGGGCTGGAGAACACACTGGAGTTATAGATTTGAGGGACACAATGAATTGGTGGGCAGGAGATGGACAGATGGAGAGAGATCTTGGAGAAGGTCCCAAAAATGCCCTATTCGGCACATTTGGGAGAGTCATCGCACTTCTCATAACGCATATGTTTTGGGAATGGGCCAGGGGAGGCTTCAACAGAATCAGAATCTCAGCTTTTTTTAAGAAAAAAACAAAACAAAACAAAACCCAAACAAAACCAGTCTTATTATTTTGAGGTCATGTTTTTATGCATAGAGAAGCTTTTTTATTTTATTTTATTTTATTTTGTAATAATTAGAAATCTGTTAGCTGTTAATACTTATTGGTTTTCTTACTCTTCCATTCTAAGAATGATTTTTTGCGAGGCTCTGGATCTACTATAAACAGGAGTTTCGCATAGATTTGGGACTAATGTAGAGGCAACTTGGGAGAAGTGGAATGGCAGGAAATTGTGTTGGTCACAACTGAAATGCTCAGCACAGCCAAAGCACTTGAACTAGTGAACCTTCTTTTTTGCAGTACGTGTTGCCTGCCTCTGTGCAATAGATTGTTAATTTTTTTTTTACTGGGAGCAGATGGAGAGAACCTCTGGAGATGGGATATTTCTCCTGTGACTGGAGAAGAGCCTGCCTGTGTTCTGCAGGGAGGATAATAGTGCCTCTTGCTTTGCTACGTCTGGGTTAGCAGGAAAGCTCCATGAGGACCCTGGCTATACTGGATCCGTGTTTGCTCAAGGTGCTGAGGGATGCTGAGGTCAGACGAGCTTCCTCTGCTGCAGTGGGGAGCTGTTATAATAACTGCTGTTTCTGCTGTTACAGGCCACACAACGGTGAGATATTTATTAGGCTAATGAGCAAATTATAATTCAAAGCTACAGGATGAAAAAAAAAAAAAAAAAAAAAAAAAGAAATGTATGTTAGCTCCCAGCTGGTAATGGCTGTAGGATCAGTCACAGTATTCTTGAATTTCAAAGTTTTCCCAAGTGACCAGCACTTGGATGAGATGCAGCTTATATACGAATATGCGGTTATATTCTTAAGCTTAGAAATCTATGTGTGCATTGCGGCCACAGTATAGAGAACAAGGGAAAAACCTTGCCTCATTTCCTGCCTTTTTTTCTTATGTGAATTCTCATTCATAAAGCATGGGGAAGGGATATTTTTGTACAGTGTTTCCTAGGGGGATCCCCCCCCAACCTCCCACACCCCCTTAAAACAAAATGCAGAAAACTCTGCTCATGCATTCAAATGCATCTGTATTTGGTTTGTGGTGTAGAGGTCTAAGTGTGCATTAGGACTTGACCTGCCTAGTGTACCTGTTTTGTATCACCTCTGCACACAGAAGGGGCTTTTGTGTAAACTATACTGACCTGCTGTCCAAAGGCAGCTTTGGATTACAGTTTATCTGGGATGGATTTAAATGGTGGCCTCGAGGAGAAATGCTCTTTAATCATTCGATGTGGATGATGCTTGAGTTTTGGAAGCTTGCAAACATGGTGGCATTTGTGTAATAAATGAAAAATATAAAAGTGTTTCTTTTTCTTGAGGAACTCCTGACTTCATAAGCTTTTATTGTGAGCTGGTTGTTAGGGCTGAGAATTTGCCACTGACTCCCTCTCCCCACCCCAAAACAAACAAATAAATAGAACCATATGTAGTTGACTTCATCCTGAAAACAGCCTCTTGGGCTACTTCCCTATGAAATCAGCAGCATTTTTTTTCTTTCAAGTTTTGAATCATGCCAGACCACTCTAGGCTGCATGGGGAAGGAAGATGTTAGCCCTAGTGATGACTCTTAAGTCAGCTGTCAGCTTGATCCAAAGCACCAGTTATTTTCCCATAGCTGCAACATGTTTTTCTTGCCTTGTTCCCTGTGTGAAATGAGCTGCTGTAGCAAAGGGGGTTTAAAGACATTCTTTGTTGGGTTATTTTTGTTTGTTTGTTTTGGTGTTTTTTTGTTTGTTTTTGTTTGTTTGTTTGGTTTGGTTTTGTTCCTCCAAAGTAGAAACATATAATAATTATATTAATGCTTCTCAATGTACAGCCAAAGACAGTACTTTTAAAAGCTGCTGTTTCTGGTTTAGACCTGGCATAGATCTGTTTTGATTTGTCAAAGGTGCCATCCAGTTCCAGATGATGAAGGGACTCGAGTACTGATCAGCCTGATTTTTGTGTTTAATTCTGCCCCTTACTACCAACTTCCCCTGTGGTCTTTGCTCAGTCACTTGTGAATTTATCTTTTATTTCTGTTAGCTTTGAAAACAGATTAGCTTCTGGTAAACTCTCAAAGGTTTTGTGGCTGTTAAATTGATATTGGTAAAGTGTGCACCAGATCCTAATATTAGAGAAAGAGGGAAGACCCAGCAGAATTAGGGTGAGAGCATGAAGGGACAGAAAGGGGCCAGTGATGTGAAAAAAAGGAAGAAGAAGTTCGTACTAAGGGATACCATAGGGAAGGTGGTGTTGAGCTCTGGTGGGTGTGGAGGATTATGCAAAAGGACAAGAGAAAAGGAGATGCTCAGGAAGGGAAGGAGGTGGAGCACAGTTGAAAACAGTGGCTCGGAGAAAGGTTAGGTTGAGTCAAGGAGCTGGAAGAAAGAAAAGGAAGGGAATAAGGAAAAAAGTTAATTCAGGTTTTACAGATTGCATTTGTTTTTTTACTTTTAAGGCATTACTCTATGTTTCTAAACTTGGGGCAAAATTATTCTTGGTTGGGGTTTTTTTGTTTCTGTTAATTTTTTTTTTTTAAAGTATATGACCGCTCTCAATTATCACCTAAAAAAATTTTGAGTAGGATGACCTCTAAAATGTACTCTCGAGGTTATAGTGGTGTCTAAGAGCAACCTCCTTTCTCTAGGATATAGCTTCTAGAATTCTTGAAGGTGTTAATGGATCGACATGGTCCACTGCCAATTTGTTGTGTCGCAGATGCGAACTTCTTAGAATGTCAGGCACTTAAGAATGTGGACAAAAAGTAACAGTGGAAGGATATTTGTATGTGCATCTGTTTTGGTTTTTTTTTTTCCTTTTACTCTTTAAGGAGTAATGTGCCTGGTTTAAAACTGTGAAATAACACCTCTGGTTTTATTTGTTTGGATCTCAGTGGTGGTTGTCCTTTTTTCCCCTACTAGCAGCTCTGCATGTGAGGAAGAAGTGACAAGGCGAAGGGGTGCAGCAGGGATGATTTGTGGTGTTGGTTTGTGATGACTTGTTTTGGGAAATAGGATGGGGGTGGCCGACGATGGCTTGAAACTGAGTGGTGGTGGTGCTGCTGCTCCTATTGTTCTACCAGACCACATAGTTCAGTCAGAACGCGGTTGGTTTTCAAAATAAGTGCTTGTAACTTCCCATTTCGAAAGATACCAATTTAAAAAATAATGAAGCACAATAAGAAATGCTAAGACCAGTACTTTAAAAGTCCCTGAAGATAAATTAATCACTTGAAAATTCTCCCAGTAAAAATATTTGTATTTTCTCTCACTGGACCAGTATGTTGAAGCATAACCTTTGGGTCTCGCAAAGCTTCTGCAGTGACTAATTAGGCAGTGGAAAAAGCAGAAGGATCACCTCACCTCTGACCACAGGACTAGTTCAAAAGTGGAAAGTACAGGCAACTGCTGCAATCCTGGACTACCAGAGGGGGTGGAGATACAGGGGCTGCCTTCCCCAGGGCCTGGGTTGGTGTTGCACTGACTAGGAGCACTTGTAACTGCTGCTTCCAAGACTAAAAAGGAGGAGAGACTTGTCCCTTACTGCATGATGGTTGTCTGTAGGAGACAGAAGAGACTTTCTGGGGGTCCTGTGGCTGCTCGTCACCAGCAGTGCAGGATGAGGCAGGTGCCATCTACGTGACACAGCAGGATGTGACATCCCATGTGGAATGGACGAAAGGCCCTGCCAGATGCAGCAGCTCCTGAGTTGGGCTTTTATCTCCTCCTTTGCCGTTGGCACATCTCCTTCAGACGCTGACAGCCCTGTGAAATCTTCCAGGATCCACAGTGTTTGTCTCTCTTGAAACTTGGAAGGGCAAGGGATGCAGGGGAGATGACTGTTTTTTTTTGGGTTTTTTTCTTCTTTCAGGCTTTTATTTGCCTGGGGTTTTTTTTCCCTGGAGAGTGCACAGCTCAGTATTCTCAGGCTGGTTTTTGCCTTCAAGAAATTCCTATGAAATGATCAGAGGATTTGAGGGTCTGTGAGATGCTTCTGTATTTTGAGTCCTAATCACTTAGGTGAAAAAGAATAAGTAAATTATATATTGAACCACTAACTGGTGCTGAGGCCTGGTGGTTTCCATGGCAACTGGGCTGGAAATAGCAGCCTGTGACGCCATCAGCACAGCACAGGTAGAGTCTCATCCCGCCACTGTTTCCCCCTGAAGAAGTGAGCCCGGCTAGCGCAAACACCTTGACATTGCAATTAACATATGCAAATATCCCAGCCACCCGGGGGCACCTCTCCCTCATCACACTACAGCGAGTTCATCGCACACACAGCAGAAATGTCCGGGCCCTTATGCAGGTCCTAAGGTAGGCTGAATCCCCACGCCTGCCCCCTCTACCTCGCACCCATCGGGGTGCAGAGCTGTAGGGTGAGGCCTCTGAGCCCCGCATCTGGGTTGAGGGCCTTAGGTCTCCTCCTGAGGCTTAGGCCTTCTCCTCTGGTGGCTGGTGGTGAGTTGCTCCTCTAATTCACCTTAAAGCTGCAGTATTGCACCTGAGAGGGGGAAGGTTTCTAAAGAGCTTGGCTTGGACAGCATTTCTTCTCTCTGGAGATGGATAAAAGACCTGGTAGGTTTGGCTTTGGTAATTTGTTTTTTTTTTTTTCAAATTGTTTGGTGTGTTTTGTTTTGTTGTCTTCTGGAGGATTTGGGTTTATTTTCTTTCTCTTTTATCTTTGAGAATCCAGGAATGTAAACTCTGGTCTTTTCTGGCATTGCTGAAGGACAGGTGGGAGGTGTAAATGAATCTATGATTATGAACATTTAAAACCTTAATTGAAGAGGTGAATGTGGTGAATCTTTAACAAAGGCCTTCTCTACTTCAAAAATTAATTACTTCTTGAATTAAATAAATTTTAAGCAAAACAAACACGCAGCCTGATTCAGCATCTTAATTTGATTATCCTCACAGACTCAAGAGTGGAGGTTCTGCCTGAAGCCTTTTGCACTGTGCTGTACTGTACGTACAGGTGTGTCACACTCCCGTGTGCCAAGGACTGTCCCACACTGGTACTTGGGTAAAGAGTAGCAAGGTGGAAGTGAGGAGTAAGTTGCCTCTCAGCTGTGGAAATGAATATCCTTTAGCCAGCAACAACAAAAACCTCACCCCACTGATCTGATTACCTGGCTCTACACATGATCAAAACATAGTTGATGTAAAACTTCCTTCCACGTGTTTTCTGGTGTTTGCGTTCAATTTAGGTTTAGCTGTCCTGGTGATTGCATTCCCAACGTCTTCCTGAGAAGACGAGACAGTAAGGCTCTCTGTTAAGGTGATTTGTCCTCTTTTCCACATGCGGCAACAGGCCTGGTTTTCCTTTCTTGGTTTCCACTGGACCTGAGCATGCTGAACAGCCTCCTTTTTTGTTTGTGGCTGTTAAGAGGTTTGTAGTTCCCACTGGCCATTGCTTAGGAAGCTGTTGTATTTAGTCCTTGTGTTTCTAAACTGATTTCTGGTTCTTGGTCATGTACTTGCTTTTCTGCAGCCCATTTCATCATGAGTTTTTTGAGCAGGTTTAACCCAGAATTAAACACTGTCTTTCACGTATGGTTGCAACCAAACCAATTTGAGGCTTGTTAATTAGCAGCTCTAGAGACTGCTAATACTGCAAGCACAGGCAGCAATCACAGCTATTTACCCACCTGTACACAGAAATTGCTGTGTTTCATGGTGTTCTCCAGGAATCTGCCCACTGATCCCTCCTGTGTCTCCTATGCCCGTGTCATTGCAATGACTGTGAGTAGAAAATGCTGATGTTTCAGTTGTGGTGGGTGGCTTTCTCAGGAAGGGTCTTACCTTTGTCTCTTCCCTTTGGTCAAAATAGATGCAGCCAGGGTGATGTTTTACATTTAGATGTAAATGCTTATCTGTCATATAGGCATAAAAACATTCAGTGTCTATAATGAGAAAAATGACACAGGGCAATGGATGGGGAATTTTATTAGGTGCTGTGGCTCACTGAGTGTTGTTCACAGATAGTGTGCTGCACAGACCGCCTGCTATGCTTCACAGGGCAGCAGTAACCTGTGGACCACAGTTTGGGTGATGCTGTTCCAGGGCCTTATCTATACTAGGAAAAGGAAGACAAATGGTGCATAGTTTATCGTCTCATAGTAGAGCTAAATGACATTATGGAGTGTTTGGTTTGTTGGTTTTTTTTTTTAATACTGGGTGCTGATTCCTGAGTATGCTGCAGCTGTGGTTTTGCTGCCAGAGGTGAAATAACTGTCCTGATTTTGTCAGTGTAGATGCAGAAAAATGTACTTGAAAGTACAGAATACTACCTTCATCATCTGCCTTCTTTTGGAAACATCTCCAAGTATTGGTACCCTTTTTCCTTCTTTAGATGGACTACTTCAAATCATTCAAATGGTTGTGGCTTCCTAGGGTTTTTTCTTCCCCACATACTTGGTTTGTAGGCAGTGCCACTAAAAAGTGAATAGATACAAGTATGAAAAATATTAAAATCTCCAAGACCTTAGTGACAAAAAGGAAACTTTACAGTGCATTTCACTTCTGCCATCCCTAGTTTTCTGTGGTACCACTAGTGATGGTGCAGAGGAGTTTGAGATCAGTGGTGGCTCATTAGAGGCAGTGACAGAATTTAGAAGAACAGCAACCGCTGGTAGCTCCTGAGCAGTCATGAAAACCTGGTCTTCATGAAGACACCTTAGCATTAGCTGGGCTTTTAGAACACCCTTTCCCTATTTAGAACCTGCACTGATCAGGTGTGGTATGATGCATGAAGGACTACAATCAGCACTTATACTTTAAGG
This sequence comes from Heliangelus exortis, assembly GCF_036169615.1. Classification (NCBI taxonomy): domain Eukaryota; kingdom Metazoa; phylum Chordata; class Aves; order Apodiformes; family Trochilidae; genus Heliangelus; species Heliangelus exortis. Next base: position 147,489,693 of record NC_092422.1, on the reverse strand, counting down.
GTACATAGTGCTATTAACATTCATAGTGTTTCTTAGGGTTTTCTAACACCTCCTGTCTTTTATGCATCTGTCTTTCAGCATGTGGAATCTTTGGGCCAAAAAAATAGACAGTTTTGTCATAAAAGCATTCTGCTAGGATGAGAAGGAAAGGCATTGCTGAATGTTCCCATCAGACTTATTGGCAAATGCATCTGTCAGGAAGGATTCAGTGATGGGTATTAGGATAATGAGCCACGGGGAGGTGTATTATGACTTTTCACTCCTTTTCACCTCTACTTTTCTCCCAGTTCATGAGGTCTTAACAAAAATTAAACAGAAAAACAGAAACTGTTACTACTGCTGGCGGCACAATCCAAAGGTTTTGGTCTTTGCAGATGGTTTTGTTTGGGAAGGATGAAGGCCAAGAAGACAGAGATTTATTGTCTTTTACACTGAGGCTTGCTCACATCTTGGTGGCTACCATCTCCAGAACTTGATGGTTTGTGTTTGGAGTTAGGATATCAGGGACCAGGACTGAGTGTAAGGCTCCAGGAGTGAGAGAAGCAGAGGGTGGGTAGGGAACAAACTTCAGGGAATGGATCCGGTGGCTGGAAGGAGTTGGGCCTCATTTAAAATGGCTGCTGCTGCATACAAGGGGCCATTTTGACTGCCTGTTATCCAGTTCTTGCTTAGGAGTGTAATTTGAATGAATGTGAAGCCAACAAAAATGCTAGATTCCAGTACAAATCTGTTCTGATTTGGGGATTCATCTGAGTCCCAACAATGTGTAAAATAGTGCAGAATGAGAGGTGATATATTGTGGAAGTGTAAGATATGAATTTTATATTTATTACTGACTTGGCAGGGTGCTTTTCACATCACCATTCTGGCACAATTTTGATTAGATTTTTATGCTGAGCACTGGAGAAACACTGCTTGTGTGTACGTAATTCTCTCCTCCTTTTGTGCTTCTCTTCTCTGATATGGAGAACTCTGCAGATGAAAGAGACAGGGTTGACAGTCCTTGCTGAACTGTAATGATACAGTTCAGACAATGCCAGTAAAAACTTCCTCTGCCAGCATGGAGGACGTGTATTGACACGGAGCAGAGTGCTGCTGGCAGCGGGAAGGCAGGTAAGTTCCTGTGTGTTGCCCAATTCCTGATCTCTGGAAGAGTTCAGAAGGGTGATGGTATTTTCCATGAAGTAGATGGATATTGGGACTTTGGTTCAGTGGTCCTCAGTCCATGTGTTGCTCTCATTTGTCACAAGTTGTTGTCTTGTAACGGATTTTGTTTACTCCCAGCATGTGCTGGCTCTGAGCTAGCATCAAAAGCAGATAAAATTCATCTGCAGATGGAGTGCTGTCTGTTCTCTCACAGGTACTTGTTTTCTTTAAATGGGTAAGCACCGGGAAAATACCCTTCTCTGTAGTCTATCTTACAAAGAGGTCTAGGGCACTGTTAGATCTGGTGTGTATACTTACTTATACAACTCTTGTCTTTGGTATAGAGCTTTTTACAAGTATTGTATTCTATCTTGCCTTCTGTCAAAACTAGCAGTGTCCTTTTTTATAGCCTTATACAGAATTGTGTTTTGTGGTTCAAGATGGTGCAGAAGGTCTGCATCAAAACTGGGAACTAAACCCAGACATCTGGGATACTCAGTTTGGTGTCCAATATGCAGGAATAATGGGGGAGAGGGCAGAATAATTTCTGTGCTTACTTAAAGATATATTTACCTATGTTTGTGTTGGATCTGCTTCTGGCGACGAACGGCTTCAACGTGGCACTTTTCATGAGAATAATTTTCTTGCAAAGGGCCTTAAAAGGATAAAAATGTATTAGTTGTTTGCATCTTCACCATGAATGGCATTGCAGTTGTAATGCAGAAATGCATCTGGTTTGTGGCATTTGGTGGAACCAAAAGGCTTGACTCAGTCTGATATTGGCAGAGCAAAACATACGAACAGATGATTGCCAGCAAGTTCATTTACTGCAATGAGATTTTAAATTGTCACCTGGGCTATAGCAGTTGACTCTATGATCCTTCTTCATTGTGATAAGAAGTAAAATGTTTTGTTTTGCTTAAGCCACCAGGAGGTTGGTTGGTTCGTTGCTACTGTGACTCAGCTGGCAAATGGTAGCTTGTTAGTCAGGGTAAATAAATTGCTTATTTCTGTGTTTGCATCTCTTGGACTGATTTTGGTGGGCAGACCTTGTTCATGAAAGGCAAGTGAAAGGAAAAGCCTGGTTGTAATCACTTTCTTCACCACTAACCTGGGTAGAAGCAAACCTACCTGCAGAGCTGCTGGCTGGTTGGAGAACAGAAACAGAAACAGAAAAAGATTTGTCTGGGTCTAGGTTGCTGGCCTACTAAAATAAGTTTGTCACCCTTATCAGAGCTGTGAATTCGTTTATTTAAAGCTTTAGCACCAAATGGGTGAAGCTTAAGGTGGCATTAAACGGGTTAGGGGTTCAGTTTCCATCCTACCATGGCTGGGAGACTGACTGTTCAGCAAAGGTGGTGAACCTTTCCTTTGGTGAGAGCCAAGCTGGCCTTTCGGGTGGCCACACATTAGCCCATGCCTTCACGTATGTGTGAAATCAGGTGGTTTCAGCCTATGCAAGATAAACCTATGGACTACTCTCAGCTCCTGGGCTGCAGATCTTCTATCTGAGATCTAAAACCTTAAACAGCCCACAATGAGGGCTGGCTCTCCAGGAGGAAACCTTGCTTGTAGCATAAAACCACTAGGCACTTAATCTAGTTTAAGCAGGGAAGTAAGAGTGCAGTAAGCTAGGATGTGAGTTTATGGCTCCCTAGCTATTCTGGACTATTTTGTGTAGAGCATTTTTCATACACATTTAAGAGCTGAACTGATTGTTCCAGTGGTGTTGAGTAAGGGTGGCTACAGCTTGAGCTGGTGTGCAGTGCCCAGTGTGCTTTCTGTTTGGAGCCCGGCTTATTGCCCTCCTCCTAGGGTGAACAAGTTCTTGGATAACTTTTGTTTTTTACAAGAGGCCCTGTGGGATCCGAGCAGCGGTGGGGTAGTGGGGTGGGACTAAGGACTATGTGACCAGCAGGGCTGTGTGCCACACCGGGCACAGCTGGGATGGGCAACTAGGCTGATGAGGGGTCTGGAGAACAGGTCTTCTGAAGAGAGGCTGAAGGAGCTGGGCTTCTTCAGCCCGGAGAAGGTTGAGTGGTGACCTTATTTGCCCTCTACAGCTACCCAAAGGAGTCTGTAGTGGGGCGGGTGTTGGCCTCTTCTCCCCAAGGATGAGTGATAGGACAAGAGGTAATGGGTTCAAGTTGCACCAAGGGAGGTTTGGATTAGATATTATGTAAAATTTCTTCACTGAAAGGGTGGTGAAGCATTGCCCAGGGAGGTGGTGGAGTTGCCGTCCCTGGAGGTATTAAAAAAATGGGTAGATGTGGCACTTTGGGAAATTATTTAGTGGTTAAAGCGGTGTAGGAGAGGCGGTTGAACTCGATGATCCTGAAGGCCCTTTCCAGCCATGAAGATTCTGTGATGCATCTACCTGAAGCGTGCCGTGGAGTGCAGATGGAAAGGGCCTCTCTGGGGAAGGGGAGCAGCATCCCAGAGACCGGATGCAAGGGTAGCCCGTGGATCCTGCTGGCTGCAGGTTGTGCTGGCGGGACCAGCGCTGGCCTCGGCAGAGCCCATCCGGAGGCTGCTGGTGCTCGGGGGAGGAAGGAGGGGAGGGAGCAAGCGCTTCCCATGGTGGAGCAGGAGCTGGCATCTGAGCAGCCTCACCTTTGCTCCGCCGGCTCTCGCCGACCCTTCCTGGCTGCTTGCCCCTCTCTTCCTGGCTGCCAGCTCCTGACCGCCGGCGGGGACCCCGGGAGTAGAGAGGTGAGGGATGGATGGGCTGTGGTGAGGACCCAACTCCCTTGGGCCCCCGATCCGCCCCGGCAGAGCAGCCGGTCTCCCCCCAGCTCCCCGTGTCAGGCGCATTTAAGCTTGTGCTAGTCTCCTGGACACCTTCCCGGTGAGTTTTCCAGAGAATGACTACAGATGAAATGCAATTAGACACAGATGGATGGGGGGGTGGGGGAGGGGTGGGAGACGAGCCGAGTTTGAAAATGGGGGGAGGGGAGCGATTAATTGCGAGGCCGTGAGGCGGACCGGCGCGGGCAAGAGAGAGATGTGTGCGAGGATCAGAGGTCCCCGCTGGGAGATGCTCGCTGGGCCAGGGCCGGGAACCTGAGGAGGTCTCTGTGCTCTCAACTGCTGCCGCCGCCGCTGTTGTGGTTGTTGGAGAGCCAGAGGGAAGCAGCAGGCGTGTCTCAGGGATGATTAATCATGTATGGCAGCAGTGAGGAAGGAGGACGCGGTGCGCACACGGAGACCAGCACCTCCCCTACCCCTGCGCGCCTTTGGCTCGCTGACAGCAGTCTCTTCTGCTCTGAAATCCAGTCCCGGAGGAGGGCAGGCAGAGGGGGACCATGTTTCTCCTGAGCCACCTTACTAGCCCCATCCTCTGGGAGCTTTGAGACCTAAGAAACTTAAATCTCCTGGGTCTGGGAAAAAAAAAAAAAAAAAAAAGTGAAATTAGGGAGTTGAGCTAGCCTGGGTGGGAGGAGAAGCAGACCTGACTGAAGGTTTAATTAGCGAGGAGCCTGGAAAAAATAAAAGCGGGTTTGGCAACAGCAGGCTGCAAGTGCTTCCCAGTTGGAGAGGTGGGGACAGGGCACAGAGCGGTCCAGATTGGTGCAGGTGTCCCTTAGCCTCGGGGCTTGTCAGCCTCCTCTCCCTCCACACCCTGGCACTGCCTGAAAAACATTTAAATTTAAGCATAACTGCTTCCCCCAGTAGAAACCAATTTTGATTTTAAGTCTCCAGGATTTGACTTCTTACTGCTTTGAAGAAAAGCTTAAGAACTAGGAAAATGCTTTTTCATATGTGTGTGATTTTTTGAGAGGTCAGAATCCTGCACAAGGAGAGAACCAGAAGATGAGAATATCAGTAACTTCCAAAGTAGCAGACACACGGTTAAACCAGGACCTTTGCAACTTTTAACCAGGCTTCCCAGGCTAATAGCCATTACCTGTGGTGGTCTACATGCACATCTGCCCCTTGCAATTTCTCTGCAAGTAGCTGAAAGCATCCCCTTTTCTCTGCATCTCCCATGAAATCTAAGGCAGCATTCTTCTCACTGTCACTATAATTTACAGTGAATGCTGTCAAAGTGTCTGTACTTTTCCCCCTTTATCTTAAAGACTCCTCTCTCACAGTCTGTAACAGTTCATTTTAGGAGCTTTAGAAGGAAGTGTGTTGGGTTGTATTTTCCTGCTCCTTATTTCCCTATGCTTAATATTTGCGCAGACACCCCCCACTTAACTACAATGCTGTCTTCTGTCACTGAGGTGGGATCTCTGGGATAATTTTTGTAGGGTTGCTTCAAGATGCTGCTTTTACATTTGTCTATGCAGAATTGCTAGAGAGTGTTATTTAATGCTTACAAACAGCTCTGCATTTTCCACGTGCCACTTCCTCATGTGATACAGAGTGGTGGCCAGAATCTGGGATGTACTCATTTCTTTGTTTTCCTCCCTTTTTTTCTTAATTCTTCTATTTCTAAGTAGTATTTTACAAAGATAAATATTATCACAAAATAAGAGAGGTGTAGGGCATATGAATTGTCCAGAGGCAGTACTGGAGTGGTCTCTCTGGACAGAGTAAAGTTCATTGCAAATGTGGTGCTGCTCTTGCAGAGGTGTGGAAAGCTAGGGTACTACTGATGAGGTCGGAGGAACCTTTGCAGGGGTTGTTTTGGGATCTCTGGCTTAAAAAAAAATAAATTAAAAAGTGTAGTTTTCTAAGCAGAATCAAAACACATTGTGGCATCAAAAGCTGACAAAACTGAAAGCTGGAATAAATACTTAATGCTCCTCCCCGTGAGACCTCTGCTTACAGCCAGTAGTCATGGAAAACAGGACAAAACAGATGTGGATGCCCGAGTGAGTGAATAGTGCTCCTTTATTTGTCACCATTGTGAAAAGAGGTGTTTTCCTCTCCTTGCCAGTGTAGCAAGCCTCCTTTGTGGTGTTGGTGGCCTGGAGTGGTGACAGGAGCAAGTTGATGGAAGCAGCTGGCACGTCGCACCCACACCAGCCCAGTGTATCTAATTTTGGGATTTGGGTGGCATAACGAGGTCTTCTGCTGATGCTGTGTGTAGGGACATCTCTGCCTTGCCTGGAGGAACCATCTGCCTGTTGTGGGACCAAGAGCCATTGGAGGGGCAGAGACGGCGCCTGTGTGCATGAGGCTGGTACAACACTGATGTTTTCATCTGAGGCTCTTTCTGAGATGGCTTTCTCTAAGGGTGAGCAGTGGAGGAAAGGGCAACCTGTCTTCTGTCACCTCTCCTGCATCCACCAAGGAGAAAATGGGAGCAAGGGGTTCATTCTAAGGCTTACCTTGTAGCGTACATGATTTAAGAGAAAGGAAGAAAAACAGGGGCACAGAAGCATGATTTGCTCACTCAGCTGGTGGATGGGCAGTGAGAGGAGCGTGTTAGCATGTTGGTAATAGATGCGAGCTACTGATCACATTTGGACACACAGAGGTGTTGCTGTGATGGGAAGTAGCATCCACCTTTGTACCACTGGGTCATCCGTCGGGTTATTTAGACCTTTTCCAGTCCAGGGATTGTTTTGGCAAGCCCTCCAGCCTTGTGTCACCCTTCAGCACCAGTACTGGTGGCAATGATGGGGTCCCTGGTTCCCTGGAGACCGCAGTTTACCAGACTGGGGACAGGCAGGCCTCCCCTCATCTCAGGTGACACCTCGGGGGTCACCCAGCCGCCTTCCCTGCCTGGAGATGCTTTCTGACAGTGTAAGGAGAGCTGTCGGAGGAGCCGGGGCTGGCTGCCAGGCTGCCTTTAATTCCCCCAGCTGGCAAACAGGAGGCCTGTGTCGGTTGCCGGGGCAATGGCGGGAAGCTGTGTTAGTTTAATGAAGCATCGGGAAGGCTGCTGTTTATTTCAGGGGAGCGGGGGCTCTCGCGCCTGCCAGGATGCTTCCCCGGGGGTGGAGGAGCGGCTGCCAAAGGGCTCCGAGGCCGCGTCCGCCACGCTCTCCCCCTTGACTGCCGCCCTCAGCTTTTCCTGGGGTGCAGAGGCTGGCGTGGGGCCGTCCCCTCACCACAACATGTCTGCCTGCTCCCCTTCCACCTCAGCCGGGTGTGTTTGGTGTCAGGCCCTCAAACTTCTCCTCTGAAAGCGCCTGCCCCCTCCCAGGGAAGCCCTCCCTGCCCCGCTCCTGCGTTGCAGGACCTGGTCCTCACCCTGCACAGAGCGCCAGCTTTCCTGGTGCCGGAATGGATGCCTCTTCCCCTTCATCACCCATCTGGGGTACAGGGGTTACCTGGTTGGGGTGTTAAACACCACTCTCTTGATTAAGCAAATGAAGACTTGAAGCATCCATGTCTTCAATAGTAAAGTGACTGACAAAGGAGAGAGAGAAGGAGGAGGAGAAGAAGAGGGGTAGAAAAAAAAAAAGAGCTTTGCATTTATGCCCCTTTTCGTGTGTCTCTTTATGATTTAAAAAGGGCTGAATGTGGGGCTTGGGCTTTTTTATCTTTCTTCGCTTCTTTTCTTCCCAGCATGTTATTTCAAGTACAAAAGGATTTCTGGCCTTCTTTAACATCTGGGGGGGGGGGGTTCGATGGACAACCAGAGCACTAATAGGCTTATGACTATTCAGATAAAACTTCATTAACTGATTCTTTAAAAATAGTAAGTCTTATTCAGACCTCTTAAAAATCAAGAGAGTGTAAATGGGTGTGAACAAACAAATGCTAGGTGGAGAGCTTGTTTAAAAGTTCAGTAAGCCATGTCCATTTAATACACAGCTTAAGAAAAAGCCTCTCAGGCCACAGACCGATGAATTTTCAGAAAAAAAAACCCAAATCAAACCAAAAAACAACAAAAAGGCAAAATGAGACTATTGTCTTCCAAAGGAAAAAAAAAAAAGGCTTTTCATGTGTGAAAAGATAGATGCATTTGGTAAATATGTACAACCAGAAATGCACCTGATTTTTTTTTCCCTCCCTCTCTCCTTCCTCCCCTTTTTTCTGTTTCCCATTTAAAATGCCGTATAAACAAGCACTGTCCTGGATGCTGCTTTCTCATCTGGTGCAGCAGGGCCTCCCCTTATCCTACATTAGCAGCTTTCCACATCAGCTCTTGCAGGACCAAATCCAACCCTCTCCCCAAATACAGCATCACACTGCCCACCCCACACCTGCCAGCGAGGCAGGCGTGTGCTGGCTGCCAGGGTGGCAGCGACCTGGATCCGTGGGGGTTAGCAGGTTGTCTGTGCCAGCCCTGCCATGTGGATGGAGAACAAGGAGCTCTGGTTCCTCGGCATGAAGCCCACATCAGCCCAAACTCTCCCGACCCCCTGTTGCTACCCTCTCTCTCTGGCCTCTTTCTCTCAGTACGTGCGAGTCTTGCGCCCCGCGGATGGCTGGTAATTAAAAAACCTTGGAGGGGGATATTATTGAGTTAACAGTAGTTATTTGTCAGGCTGCTGGAGGTGGGGGGGGGGGGGAGCGATCTATCCCCAGGGAAAGCTGCACTGACGAGGGGTGGGGGGGAGCAGGAGGGAGGAGGAAGTGGGGGCGAGATTGGCAGGTGACTGCCAGCTCCGAGGAGATGACAGCGGCAGCAGCTCCGCCAGTCCCACTTGAACACTGCACTGCAGGTACTGGGTTAATGGGTGGGAAGTGGTGAAGAAGAATATCAGGGTGGGTGGCTGGAGGGGAGGGTGTTGGCGTGGGGGAGTTGATTTCTGCTAAACGCCAAGGTGGAGATGACACTCTCTATATACATGTAATCATTAGACTTTTCATTCCCAAGAATATTTTCCTTCATTTAATTTTTTTTTTAAATGCAGAGAAAGCTTTCCCCAGACCTGACAGTATTCTACCTACAATCACTTCCCCCTTGCCAATATTACCATGCTCTACAAAAATGGTCTGAAATGCTGAACTATTTTTTACCAATTCTTTAGGATCTTTGTAGTGAAATTTTAATTTTTAAGGTGCTAGGAATAGGCTCAGTCCCACATCATCTCCATGTAGCAAGGCCTTTTTACTGAACGTGAGACTGCATTTTAATCTAAACCTTACAATTTTCTTGTTTGATGATACTGACTATCCAACTAGAAAATTCATGTATCCTCCTTTTATAGGACTGGCAGGTTAGACCTAGACTGGAGTCCTGATTGACATCTGCAGACAGCATTCTTGCTCATGCTCTCTCTTTTCTGTGTTTGCGCTCTCCTTTTTTTTTTTTTTTTTTTTTCCTCTTTTCCCTTTCAGAAGGCAAAACATCTGTTTGCAAAGGACTGAGGACATGTGCTGCACAGGGAGATAAAAGCAAGGGCCCCCATCCCATGTAAGAGTTCATAGATGTGTAACTCAGGGGGCTGGTGACAGGGTTTGGGAAGGGTTGAAATCATTCTGCCCTTCTCCCTTCTCATGTTTGAACCTGAAAAACAAAAACAAGCGGGGTTATCTCAGATGTGGATTTAGATGTCAGCTTTGCTATCAGCTTCATTCTTTGTGTACAAAGAGAGAAAGAGGATCACAGATTTGCACCTAAGCTACACAGAGCAGTGCCTCAGTTTGTCACAGCAAAGGAAGCCCTTGCCTCTCCCCTTCCACAACAGCAGAGTTAAGCCCCAAGGGCCTTAGACAGGCGGTGCCTGGGTTGGAGTCCCATCCTTCCCCTCCCTGCAGCAGGAGCCAAGTTTAAGGAACTGACTGAGAGTTCAAGACACATGTGTGGTTGGAGACCTGCATGATACATAGCAAACAGAGGAAGCTTCAAAAATGGCTCTGTTCTAATGCATCTCCCTCCTACCACTGACATCTCCCTGTAAAGTACTTAAGCCATAAAAATCTTGCCTCTTTGACCTGCTGAGGTTGTGGAGAGGGCCATCACCTGTGCCTGTGCACCCGTGGTGTTACAGGTTTTAGTCCAGAGACCAGGTAAGGTGTTCTGAGCTGTGAAAATAGCTGGTGAGCTGGTCTATACATTCAGATTGACCTATAGCTCAGGTACCATACTGGTGCACTTACAGAAATGTAGTGAAAAGGGCAAACTCTCTTTTTGTTTTCCAGCACTGACATAAGCATGCGGATTTATATTACACAGAGATATATATTTTGACTGCTTGACAAAGAAAATCATACCCACGATAGCTTCTTGTCATGCAAATAATCCTACTAAGTGGAAACATGACCAGCACCATCCGTTTTGAGGTGTGTCTTCTGCATGGTGATTTCCAGAGTCTTGGTGTAGCCAGTTACAAGGGACTCATGTTTTAACATGGTGACTGCCTGCAGTCTTTGCTAGACAGTACTAAGAGTTTTGGGCATTTAGCAGCTTTGAAAATTACATCATAGGCATCGTAAATGGTACTTTTCAAGTATGCATTGGTTTTAAAGCTTAGCAGATGGCCTTTTGACCATATATATAGATCACACACACGCTGAACTGCTTACTAGGAATGGCACTTATTTGAATTCAGAGAAAAATGATGTTTTTCTCTCTGGCCTTCATCCTCCCCTTTACTGTTTCCTATGTGGAAGGAGGATTCAGGGTTGCACCTTCTGGTCTCTGACATGCAGTGAGACCTCTAGCTGGAATGTGAACCTGCTGGCTTGTCAGGCTTGCCAGAGACAGAAGGGTCTCAATGTGTAAGGTGCTAACTGCTCTTTGGACATTTGCACTACAGCCTGATGTATTTTCACATGGCAGCAAGAGTTGTGATGCCTTCAGCCTTGCTTGGGGGTAGAGGGGACTGGGGGAAGCCACTAGCAGAAGACACAAATGAAAGCCCCTAGTTCACAGATTAATAGGACTGAAATTTGGGCAAGTCTCAGGGTAGCGGGAATGGGTAACACAAAGCCAGCATTGGGAGCTCATTTTAATTTCAGACGTCTTTTACGTGTATAGTTGGCTGTCTTTGTTTAAAGAACTTGGCCTTCAGGTAGATTTTATTTGGATGGCTTCCTTATCCAAAGAACATTCATGACTTTCCTTGAGGAGTTCCAGCCAGTACCTTTGCACCCTGGTTCTCCTCTAGCCCTCTTTTCTCTTTTCCATAATCTCCCAGTGCCCAGCAGCAAGCCTTTAGGGTACATGCGCAAGCGAAAGGAGCTCGAGTTGGGGAATTAATATTCCTGGAACATAACACCAGCAGCATGCACACGCTGAGGAGAATATTAGAGCTATTAGCGGTGGGAGTTTGGAGTGCATGCAATATCTAGATGGAGAATTCAGTGTGATTAATCTGCCTCTAAGCAGCAGCCTCCGGGCTCTGGGAATTCTGTGGCACGTTTGAAATCAGAACTTTTTTTAATTACCTTTCCGCATCAACAAAACAATTGCAGTTGTGTGAAAATAAGCCCATTCAGTCCCTTCCTTGTCTCCTTTTTTTCTTTCTCTCTTTTTTTCTTCTTTTATTTTCTGTTTTCTCCTTTTTGGATGAGTCTCACTGCTGAAGCCCTGACTATTCACGGTCCCAGCAGCTCTGACAGCACTTTGCACAAGTGCAGAGGGACTTATCCTGGGAGCCTTGGCCAGCCTCCAAGTCAGGTAATTGCGTCGTGGGCCAAGTTGGAGCAAGCCCATGCTAATCAGTGTGTGCATATTAGATTCCTTCCTCTTCCCCACTTCTTTATTCCATTTCCCAACACATGCCCATGCCTCCTTCTCTACCCCCTTCATCTCCTTGCCTTGCTGGCATCTTGGTGTCCTTAGCAGCCATGTTGCCACCCTGCCATAGGCAGGTTGAGAGAGATTCCCCAAGAGAGGAGGAGTGAGATAAACATGGAGATTTATCTCATGGAAAAAATAATTTAAAAAAAGATGAAAGGAGGTTAGGTCAGTATAAAAATGTCAGCAAACTTGTGGCCAAACAAGGAGAAGGACTTGCTGAAGGATACAAGATTGGATGGGGACCTCCTTGCTTGTAATTTGTACCTTTTCCCTCCCTCTCACAAGTGGAGGCAGAAGAAGAGATTATTCTTTCGATTGCAGCCTGGTTTATTGCTGTGTTGGCACAGAGAAGCCGTGAAACAGCAGGGGAGATCTTCCCTGGTGCCCTGGCTGTGCCAGGGCTGAGGCGATGCCCTGAGGCGCCGAGATTCAGAGTTGGTGTGGGAATGGAAGCTTCAGCCATGGAGGAGCTCCCGTCTGAAAGAGCCTCTTCTGGCCACCTGGGTTTTACCCTGGAATCATGCAGAGCTGCCAGGGTACAAAAATCTCCAGTAACTGCTGCTCACTGCTGCCTTCTGTCAGGCTTCCAGCACCATCAAGCATGCTGCCAGCCCTCCGGGGCACCTCGGGCACTTGTGGGGTGCTCCCGCCATCCGTCAGCAGTAAGCTGGGAACGTACCTGCCAGCCGTTTCGTGGCAGGGATCTGGATCTTTTCCTCCTCACTTCTCGATCACTCCACGTACAGATTTCCCTCCTGCTGCACTGGCAGGTTGCAGGAAGGGCAGGCTGCGATGGCAGTGCTGTTTTCTCCTCCCTTCCAGGTCGGCTCGGCGGTGGGGAATGCTTTGCAGGTCTTGCTGAGGGCAGGGATGGAGGCTGGAGAGAGGAGTGATCACACTGTGAGGAGCACAAGCTGTCTCCCCTTTGGCTCTGCAGTTCAAATAACTTTATAAACATAATGTTGTCTGCAATTAGCGCTGTTTCATTTTTTGTAATTTTTTTTTTATTTCACTTGGCTGTAGCTGTGCCCTTGGCTTATCCCTCTGAATTCCTGGCCTTCAGGCATGATTAGCACAGTGCAAGTGTTGGAGCTGCCTTGCTTCAAAAGGAGAAAAAAAAATTTCCATTATAAACACAACAGATTTTTATTTGGTGGGGGGCTATTTATCAATATGTTTGAGATAGTGTTAAATTTTGAGAAATTGATATTAAAAACAATCCTCCAGCTGAACAAACAAAAAAAGCCAAAACCCAAATCTTACAACTTTCCAGGTCACAGGAAGCCTTAATAACCCTTTTTTTTTCTTTTAGGGTTTATTTCAGAAATGACCACAGAAATCTGTACCGTCAACTTTTTCTCCCAGAGTACCATCAAAACTTTGCCTTGTGTTAGGAGTACATCAAAGCCTCTTGGCCTTCCTTCCAACTAACTACCCTAGCTACCCTGCCCCTGCCCAGAGCACCTAAAAATGTTCTAGGGAGCCCAAAACCTCACTCCTTCAACCCCACTGCTTTGCTTAGGCCTCACATAAAACTGCTACCTTAACCCTGACCTTTAATACCACTTGTACTCCAATTCTGTTTTAAAAGTGGCTTTGGATCCTTAGGTGGGGAGGGGGGCTTTGGGGAGGAAAAACACACAACCCAAGTGCACAGTAGCGAGTGTTACCCCAGTCCTGTCCTTCTTCCACTGAGCTTCGGTGGCTTGCCCGCACACGGTCCCGCTTGCCCGCTGGCTCTCAGCCTCTGGCTTCTCAGCGCATCCCGGGCGCGACCCGCAGCATCCGCCTCTTTCGGCCCATTCCACTCAATCCCTCCCTGCCGTCCGTCCACCACCACCCCCCAGGGCCTCTCCCGTGGCCGCCGTCACCCCTCGGGTTATCCCCCGGCGCCTGGTCCAGCTGCAGCCCCGGGTGGGTGCAGCGCAGCTGCGGCGAGCGGCTCCGTCCCAAAAGGGCTGCGGGAGTCCCTTGCTGGGCTGGAGGACGGCGGCTGGGCTGGCGCTGGCTGCTGGCTGTCCTGGACAGACTTGCTTAAAAGCTATTTCCATCGTGGTCACAAACTTTAAAAGTGGGAGGTGTGTGGTGTGTGGAAAAACAAACAAACAAACAAACCAACCCCACAGAAAAAAACCCAACAACAAGAAAAGATAGGATGTTTTATTTTAAAAAAAAAAAAAAAAAAAAAAAGCCATTTTCTTGGCCAGCCATTTCCTGAGTTCCCTTTGTTACTACTGCAGATATGTGTTTGAATAAGAGCCTTTTCCCCTCCCCTCTCCTATTCCTCCCTGTTCTACCCTGCAGTGAAGTCACAATCCGGCGTTTGTGGGCTCTGTGTGATGTCAGAGACTCAGCCTTGTGACTTCACCGGCGGGCTCGGGCAGAAGGTGCAGACGGGGCTGAGAGAAGAGAAAAAAAAAAGCCCCCTCCTCTTCCCTTCCCCCCCTCCTTTCCCCCCCCCCCCTCCACCCTCTCGGTTTATAAAACCAGTAGCTGAGATAAATCGGAAGGGGGTGGGGAGAAGCAGCAGGGAAAAGCTGAGAAAGATGCCAGAAAGGTACAGTAAATGGGCTTTATCTCTCTCTTCCCTCTCCCTGAAAGTTGAGAGTGGAAAATTGCCCTGCAGAGAGGCCAGCTCTCGCCCACCACGCGTGCGGCGGCGGCGGCGGCTCCCGGCGCCCGTCACCCGCCCCAGCCCCGCGCCGTGCCCGCCCGGGTTGCGGGGGGAAGGGGGGGGGGGGGAAAAAGGGGAGGGGGGAGGTGCGGGGGTGGGGGCGGCGTGTCCGAGCGCGGGGACCCGCTCGCCTTGTCCCCTTTGCAAAGGCCCCAGCTGGTGGCTGCTCGCTGCAGTCTGGGCTCCTGCTCCCAGACCGACATAAATGGGTTACGGGGCTTTATGCATGTGCGGGGGCGATGAGGGGGGGCTTCCACCCCCCTTCTCCTTCCCCCTGCATCTCTCCTTGACGATGGTTTGTTTTTTTTAATTTTGTTTTGGTTTTGGATGCGGGTTTGTTATTTTTTTTCCTCGCTCTGCAGGTTCAGAGTAGTAGGGGGGGTAGCATGGGGTGGGGGGCCTGCCATGTCACCGTGATGGGTGGGTACGTCAGGAGGGAGAAGGGCAGGGCCTCAGGGTCACATTCTCAAGGGCTGTGAGATATGATTTCTTCTTTAATATCTCCATTTTTTTTAGGGGTTGTGTGTTTTTTTGCTGGGTTTTTTTTTGGTTTTTTTGGGGTTTTTTTTTTGACTGACAACGGCACAATAGCAATGTGGGTGCACCAGAGAAGAGCAACCTCAAAAAAAAAAAAAAAAAAGGGGAGGAGGAAAAGGGGGGGCGAGGGGGGTGTTAGCTTGCCCCTCCCTTCTTCTTCAGCAATTTTTTTTTTTTTTTTTTTTTTCCTGTGTCTAATTTACCGTTCACTTGAGCTTTTGGACAAAGACAGGGGCAGTGGGTGGGCTGCTTTGAGTTTTGCGATATAATATGACTGGAGCGAGAGAGTAAAAGCACAGACAATTAAGGATCGGCGCGAGGGCTTTGCTCATTCAGTCTGTTGAGGAAGCCGTCATTTTGTGTTAAGTGTGTGTGTCTGGAGGAGGAAGGATAGTCGAGAGTGACAGTGGAAGGATGCCTAATGTTGTGGTGTATTTATACTTCCTAAACGCCCGCTCCAGGAAAGGGGGGGCTTCAGAAGAAATAGATGAGGGGCAGGGGGGGTCTTTCTGAGTTTGTCCCTGCGGTGAAGCCACCTGGGACCGGACTCTCGCTGCTGGGATCGTGATGTTTTGATTCCTCTTCGGAAGGGGAGGGCTGAGGAAGGAAAAGTGCACGCAGGTGTCAGGCGGGCTCCTTGCTGGCACCGCTCTGCCCACGCACCCTCACCCCCGTGACCGGTGGCTTTTCCGCCGCTCCGGTTCACGAAGCTCCCGGGCAAAGCACCGCATCCCGACCGGCTGCAGCGCCAGCATCCGCTCCCGGGTCACTTGGGTCCCACCGCTGCACTTCACTTATAACGACCCAGAGCGCATCCTGCTTTTGTAGTTATTTATTTCTTTATTTCAACCGCTGGACCCTGGCCGTCCTCTGCCAATGCGTTTCAAGGCTGATGAATAGCACCCCCTGCAGTTACAGAGCTGATCTTTTGTAGCATAGATGTATAATTAATCGTGCAGCACTTTTGCAGTCTGAACAGGCAAGTGGGTTCCTTGGAAGACACCCACGTACTGCCACCTGCCTCTCAGACACTCTCTCCATGGCCCTTGGGGAAGTGACCTGTTGGCTGTGGCTTGAGAGTCTCTGTCCTGCCATACCATCCATAGTGACCTGAAAACAGGGTTTCAATCGAGGTCTTCAGTGTAAAAGCCAAAAACGGCACAAAACACCCCAAGCCCAAAGCACTGCTGCACAGCAGAACTTCCCTTCTCTGCCCCTGCTCTGACATGAAGGTCCTTTTGGGATTATTTGTATCTCTGCTTCATCGTGGTGGTGGTGTTTAGGGATTTTTTTTTCCTTCTTTCAGAAGGGAAATAAGGATTTGTTAGTTCGTAAAGCACTTTGAAGATAAAAATCATAGCCTGTGCTGAGTGCTGTCTGTTGGCTTGTGTAAGTCACGACCCAGGCTTGGCTGAGAAATGAAGCTTGGAATCACCCCGCAGCCCCTTTGGAGGATTATGTCAAACAACTCTGTGGATGGGTCCTCCTTCATACCTGTGGCCCCAAAAAGGGCAGAAGTGGAGTCCACCAGGTGGGACTGGACACTGTGCCTGAGTCTGGGAGGTCGGGGCAGTGAGCAGAATGCACCCTGCAAAACAGGGGGTAGAGGATGTCAGGGATGTGATTTAGCTAAGATTAGATATGGAAGATATTTTTAAGCCTCATCATCATGTCTAGGTACAGCAGGACTGTCCCCTATGGAGTTTTTCTCAGTTCTTTATCTGCACCTGCTTTTAAATGACTCCTGGAAGAGCAGAAAATAGTGGAGAAAACCTTTCCTTTTATTTCTCTTCAGCTGTCGACATCCGTCGCACAGGACTGTAACCATAGGTCCTCAAGGAGGGGGCAGGCATGCATCTCTTCAGCCCCATGCCAGGATATGAAAGGATTAAATCTCTTTCCTAAGTAAAGTGGAAAGTCCCCAGGTGTCTTCTCTCAGGCTCAGAGATTGCAATGGGAGAAGGAGGCAGGATCCAGCTGGGTAAGAGACCTCATCAAGAGGATAAAAGCATTTAGGGTAAAGGACAGTCTGTCTCCCTGAGTAGGGGAAGTAATCAGTGAGGATGTGCAAGGGTCTCTCAAAAAGCCCTAGGCAGGCAATGCTTATATCAGAGGAGAATTTCCAGACAGTGGTGCAAGAGAAAGAGCTGAAAGCGTTAATTGGTTTCCTTCCTCTTTCTGTTAAGATATTCCCTTTGTTGAAACCACCACTGCTTTTTTTTAAAAAAAAAATCAAACCTCAACTTCTCTTCAATCTCAATGAAGAGGACTGCTATGGAAATCCCCTACTTATCACCTAAGGCTAGCTGCTGACTTACTGTTTCTTGAGATGAGATAGTGCTAGCTGATTATAAATAGGGTGAGTACCCTTTTTCATCAATATTAGGAGTAAGCTGACACCTTGATCTTCAGCCCATGGAATGAATCATGCTGTAAGAGTTTGAAGCATTGCTGGTTTCGGAAAAGAGCAGTCATCCCTTCTCTCACCCCACATTCCCTGCTGTGGGAAGCCAGGGCCCTGATAAGCCAGGGCCAGGGCAGGTACCCCAGGGAACGTGAAATTTCACCCTGGTGAAACATTTTTTCTCCACCAACATAAGCAGCATCTTTTCACTAGACCTGGGTTCAGCCACGGTTACTAGGGGACCACCTTGACTGCAGTCCCCCCCAGATGCTGCTTCTCCTCATGGACACGGGTTTTGGCTGTATATTTGTTTGGGCTATTTCTAAAACTTGCTAAAACCAGAGGACACTCACTGAGTTGGTAAGTTGACATGAATTGTGCTTGCTGAGCCTACTGTTCTTGCTTCTGAGCTCTCTGGTGATGTCCTAAAAAGGAGTGCCTACCTTATTTTCAGGGGCCTTACAGAACCAACAGTATTTTGTTTTGGTCTAATTAACTTTGAGCACATTTACAGAAAAGTTAAATAGGGGGCCTTCAGTCCTAATCACCTCTCAGGACAAATGTGAGTGCCAGCAGTGTTCTCAGCTGCAGAAAATAATCTCTTCAAGAGGCATGATGAAAGCTCTGAGATATAAGCAGAGGTTTTGTTAGTTTAAACCTGGACTTCAGTGGGTATGCCTTGAATTCTGAAATAAAACCAAGTTACTTAAGATTTTACTGTGTGCCTTGTATTCAGTAAAGATAGGTCTGTCCTGTCTGTACAAAATTAAATGCTGATTTTTTTAACCTAGGATGGTTGCCTCTACTATCTGATAGCTTACAAGGCATTATCCTTGCTTCGTTTAGGTGACTTGAATGAAAATACACTTCTTTACCCCACTGCTAAATGTGTCAGTAGTTTTTAATAAATTAATGAATATACCAAGTTTAAAGTTGTAAGTTCTGTATGTTTTTGTGTGCCCTATCCTGATCTGCATTTGAATGTGACTTTTAAGTAACGCAGGGCACTGAAATAACTCACTAATATATTTTGAAATGTAGAATTAAAGGGTTTGAGCATCGAATGTACTTTTATGAGTCCCAAGGTACAAAGTAATTAAATGGTTGTGTTTGAAGGTTTGGGGTTATTTTTTTCCTCATGTTTTTTTAGCAGTAGGAGATATGTAAGTAAACTGTGGTGAAACTTTAAAAATATTAATAAACCAGTCTCTCTGTTGTGTCAGGCCCAGAGAACATCACTATATATGACAGAAAAAGCATAAGTCGGTTTCTGTGACAGGGAGTTAATGAGATTTCATGCAATGTGTGTGTTCAATGGACCCTTAGATTACTGTCACCCAATATAAATACAGCCTTCTTACCAGATGAACATAGAAAACCTGTTGGTTGTGTCCAGTCTCATGCCCTCTGCTTTTGCCTCGTGCTGCTGCAAACTCTTCTTATGTGCTGTTTCAGGTGCCTGAATTCTGGAGCGTAGTAGCAGCAAGCTGACTGGAAGAACTAATGCTGTT
Organism: Heliangelus exortis; assembly: GCF_036169615.1. NCBI lineage: Eukaryota > Metazoa > Chordata > Aves > Apodiformes > Trochilidae > Heliangelus > Heliangelus exortis. The sequence continues at coordinate 147,470,827 of NC_092422.1, read as the reverse complement.
CCTTCAGGGACTTTTTTTTTTTTTTTTTCTCCTTTTGGAAGAGCTGATATTCAAAACAGCTATTGCATACATCAGGGAGGAAGCCAACAGGGAGTGAAGTAAGAATAAAAATCTTAGTTGCCTCTAAACTTGGGACTATATGTCATGGGGATTTAAGCTTGTTAAGCCTGGAAATTCCCACTTCCCAGTAGGCAGGAAAAAACCACCAAACAGCCAGCAACTAAAACTAGTATAAAAGGTCAAGGCCAACAGAAGTAAAAATAAAATAAAATAAATTTACATAAAACACCCACCTTTTTTCTGCAAAACATGTTCAAGCAAGGCAGAGCTGGTTTTATAAAAGACCATTTAAAACAATTAGTTCTTCTAATATTTTTATTTCTCCTTTTGTTTAGATATGTTCAGCAATTCAGATAATGAAGATTTATTGGTGGCCTTTTCTGCCTTGTTGGAGACAGTCTTGCTATAGAATCAAATTTCTGTGGCTTTCTATTTTAATTTCTACCTTTATTGCCTTGGACATCTGCATGGAAATTCCATCCATTTTTCCTCAAAAGTCCATCTTCTGTTGGTACTCACTTTTTTTCTGGACTCAGATTCTTTTGTCTGCAGCATCACAGTGACTTCCACAGCAATTAATTTTGATTCTGCCCAAACTAGCTTTTTGGCAAGAGGTAAAAGGAATAAGGAGAAGAAACTGTGTGAGTCTAAAGGTACAGAGATTTTATTTTCATGACTCAGCTCCTTTCAGTAAGATGAGAGAAGTATTGCAGTACTAAAGATGGAGTGGAATTGTCTCCCAAATAGGCAATTTAATATTTCTTCTGCTATGATTCATACTCCCTACGTTCAGCTGCTTTGCTCCTTTCATTGAGATGCTCCAAAGTCTTTCGGTCCATTTGTTGCTCTACGCAGGAACCAGGCTGTAGGACTTAGCACTGTGGCTTATGGAGATACTGCTTGTGTCTGGATGAGAGCTGCTTCCAAGCAACGCACCCAAGACCTGACAGTCAGTATGTTGAGAATCTGTGCTCGTCCAGAATACTTTCAGCAAGCACACAGATCCTTTGGCTGTCGTGAGGGGAAAAGTTCAGTATCAGTGAATTAATGAGGAGAGCCCTCCCTGTCTTTGCCTCAGTTCCTTGGGAGACATCTGATACTGCTTCTCCCTTGTGTAGGGTCAGATGTAGCACTTTTTATCTGAAGTAAACATAAAAGAAATAGGAGGAAGGTATGGGAAATCCTGGGGCTAGATAGGAAGAGAGGTAGGAAATGTTAATGAATGCAACCATGCTGATGTCTTTCTTGGAGAAAGAGAAAGAGGGTAGCTGCCTTTGCTTTACGATTGCTTAAAGATGTAGCTGTCCCACCGTGAATATAGGTTTCAGTCCCTGGTTGTGTGACCTGTAGGTGCCCGGTCTTGCTGTCATCTTTTGTATTATCTATCTTCAAGCTAGTCTCTAATGCCCATTCCCATAGCATCTAAGTGCCTTAAGATGAAAGCTGTAAAAGTGCAGTGGTGAGCCTGTGCATGACATGAAATTGTGTAACAGGGGAAAGGATTAGGATAAGGGTAGTACTTTGAGGGGACAGGTGCCGTGCCTGTGAGAAGTCTGCGTGCCTGATTCTGTAGAGACTTCATCTGCCTGGTGCTGCTAGATCAGTGCTTTTCATCAGCAATGAAACTGTTTGTGAAGAGGAAATCTCTCAGAGGACCCCACCAGCTGTATTCAGAAATCATCTTTCCTCTAACAAATGCTGGTGCTTGGAGTCTTTCCAGCATATGTTACCTGCATATTTGTTATTGATCCTTCATGCTGCATCGCTTCCTGTCCTTTCCCCTTCCAGGCTTTGGAAGGAGAGGGAGCTTTGAGGGTGTGTGGAGAGAAGAGGTGGTTGAGGTCAGGAATGGTGTCATCCTCCCACCCCCCTCCTCAGGTTGCTAATGTGTACTTCTGGAGAGCCTTGCAAACTGAGTAATTACTGAATTACAGCTAGATCAGAAGTGGTGACCTCAAAGACAGAGGGGGACTTTCCATCTCCATTTGACAGTCCTCTCGGGAGCAGGACTCTTTTTCTCTGGGACCTGTAGGAGAGGGGAAAGGGATGTGCAAAGTAAGGTTTACATTAAGCATTTGCTTTTGCCATTGCAGAGTTCATATCCAGTAAAAAAAGAGTCAGCACTGCTTGCATGTGTGCTGTGACAGCAGCACTGGTAGGATCAATGGCACTAACTTCGAGGGCTACTCAGGGGACTTTATTTTGCTGAGAATCTCCCTACCTGTCATAGAGGAAGGTTCAAAGTCTTGAGGCCATTTTCCTGCCCGTCTCTGCCTCTGTCCTCAGAAGCACTTTAATTTAAAGGTGGGGGAGGGTGTCTGGAAAGAAAGGGGTAGGATTGGGAAGGTTTCTCTTGTGGTAGTACTGTAGTGGCCCTGTACAATTATGGCTGAGCTGATTTTCTTGCACTGAAAGCAGAGACTTCAATCTTTCTTATGACTGTGGTGTAGCGCATCTACTAAATTTATAGAGCTTGCTCTCTGATGAATGAATGTTATATTTGCTGGAAATTTACATGCAAACCTGTTTAGTTTTTTGCAGTGCTTTTAGAATTGGTTCTTTAAGGATTTATTTTGGTAAGTAACCAGTTTTGGCCTTAATTCTTAGTTTGTTTCTTTGTTTCTTTGTTTTCAGAATTACAGGGTTATTTGCTTTTAATTTGCTTTAAGAGTATATAGATACTCTGAACCAGAAATGCTTGCATGGATTTTAGATATCTGTCCTGATTGTGTGTTCACAGGACTGGATCCCTAGGAGCATGATGAGGTTACTTTCTTCATTTAATCCTAACTGTTTTATTTATAACTGTTTTCCTTGTAACTGATGGTGGTCAAGTAGTTGTCACCAAATGGCCAAGTCAGAAAGTTGAATTTCTTTCTTCCAGAAAGAAAGTGAAATAAATGTTCAGTGGCAAAAAAAAAACCCCTCAATTATGTGATCAAGGTGTACTAATGACCAAAAGAATTAAATTCTCCATTAAGCTGTATGGGGTTGTACATTAAAGCCGTGATAGATCACTTCAAAAAGCTGCAAAGGATATCACATCTCTGTACGTGTAGTATTTGACTAATATAGGTTTGGTAACTTTGTTTTCATTCTGTGCTTGTAGTGACCCTGTATAGTATCAGTGATACCTACTGTAGTGCAACAGCAGACAATAGTGTGGTATTTAGCTGTGTTTATATGAGGGGTTTTTTTTAAAAAAAAAAACACCTTCATTTCCTCCCTTAAAATCAGCCATATATTTTGAGCTTTCACATTATTTTTAAAAAGCAATTCCTTTTGTACTTGCCTTGTAATACCTGCAGGTAGTCATTTGTGGAGATGGGAAATGCTGCTGTGCAGCAGACTAGAGATACAGGCATTTAAAAATGCAAATTCACTTATTTCTGGCCCATTGAAAAATGTTCTACTCGTGAATGTTAGCTGTCCTGGTAGTTTTATTATGCCTTTCTGAGCATTTTTCAAAAGTTTTTCTAGTTATGCCACAACTTGGTTTTGGACAAGTTGTGAAAAATCTCAATATACCAAGCTTATATGGATAAGCTCTGTTCTTGTGTATCTGTATATACAAAAGAGTTTCACTTTAAGGTAAGTTTAACTTAAGGTAGAGTGCTCTAAGCACTCCTTCCTTACAAATCTACATAAAGGATTGACCTCAATTGACATTTCCGTTCAAAATCAGAAAACAGATAATGAAAAATCAAATTATAAAAACCTTATCGAGTTCCCCCACCCCATTACAGCTTTTATCACAGTCCTGGATCCCCAGAGGGAATGCTGCTCTAACCAAGCTCTTAGCACGCTGTGGCAGTCAACAAGATTAAGGCTGTTTGCGACTAGAGCAACCTCACGGTTTGTCACGGTCTCCCTGCTATCGGAGCCTCTTCTCCAGGCGATGGAAGCAATGACCTCCACCTCCCCTAAGTGAAGCACCGTGCCTTAAATGCCGCTTGCAAATGGGCAACAAGTGCTGAGGGGAGCAGGGGGCTACTGCACCGACAGCGCATGCAGTGAGGCAGTGCCCCTGTGCTCCAGCAGCAGCTCCCGGTTAGCCGGCACGGAGCACACGGCAGTAATCACATCTGAGGGAGATAAGGCACAGATCTCTGAGGAAGGCTTGCCTCTGAAAGGAGTCATTGCCAACCGAGTCCAAAGAGGAGCAGGGAAGTCCCTCCTGAGCTCTCCTGCTGCAGGATTGCATTGCCTGGCCAGCAGCCGGGGAGTCCCTAACACCCATGAATTGTTAACTTGAAAAACAAATGATGGGAGCACATGTAATTGTTGGCTGCTCCTGTTGTTTCCCCCAGATTATTGCAATCGTTGCAGCTTTATCTAGGTGGAATTTCAACCGGTCTCTGAATTATTTTTGACAGGTAATGCATGGTATGAGATGTGGTGGTTTGCATTTATTTTTCATAAGGAGCAGGTCACCGGTGGGGGAGCCATCAGTGAAGTTGTCAGCTGGCTGTGCTAACAACAGTCCTTCTAAGCAGTTCATTGCTTTTTGGGATGAGCTGTAAAGCAGGGGCCTTCTTGCAGAAAGAGGCTTGCTGAGGATCTGGGGAACAAAGCTTGGGGAACGGGGTAGTTATTGAAACTGCCATATCTGCTCACTGAAGTTCCCGGCAGAGCAAGTTTTAAATGATGCTTGAGCTTTCTCTGCCCATCCAGCCTCCTGCGTGTTCATGTGAAATGTGCTGAGTGGCAGATGGGCGAAGCTGTAGTGTCATACAGAGCTTCCTTTGCCGGCGTGCAGGCCCTAATGAAGGAGATGATGATTTGACAGACGCTGCATCCTCCCTCCCGAGCTGCACCCCCTCCCCCGGTCTCCTTGCCCCCTCACTCTCAAAAAAATAAAACCACAAAAACATCGTCGATATTATTTAAAAAAAAAAAAAAAAAAAAAAGCGTTATCGGATCCCCGCATCTAAGGCTGATGAGTGCTATTTCTAATTGCCGAAGTGATGCCGGACCCGGGGAGCCCCGGGGGGGGCTGCGGCGGGGGACGGGGAGAGCCCAGCACCGCCGGTGGCTGCTCCTGGCACCGCGCACCCGCCCGCAGCCTCCATGTTGTTTCCTGGGCTCCCCGCGGCACCCCTGAGGCACCGCCGGTTCGGGGTGTGCTCCAGGGCTCTGGGCTGGTGAAGGCGCTTCCCGGTCCCACCGGGAGCACTCCCGGCTCTCCTGCAAGGAGGAAGCAGCGGCCAAACGGAATAGATCCGGTGCTTTAAATAACTCGTGGGGTGTGTGAGGGAGGGAAGGGGGGGAACTGATTGATGAGAAGATGGAAATGGAAACTGTCGCGGTCCCTGACCCAAAAAGGTCGACGGGGGCCCGGCAGCTGTTGGGAGGGCCGGGCGCCCTACCCTGCTCCGCCTCGGCGCCGACCGAACCACCGACGGGATCCACCGGCTTCCCTCATCCTGAGGAGCCGCTGGAGGTCTCGGTACCCGGCGGGGGCGGCACGCCCGCTGGGCACGCCTCATCCACCTGTGGCGCCGTTGGTGTCCGATCCCCGGGAGGGGACGGGACTGAACCGGACGGGACGGGAGCCGCTGACGCGCGGCCCCTTTAAGCGTGCGGGAGGTGGGAGGGGAGGTGGCTCCGCCGCACCCCCCCCTCTCCCCTTTCCCTCCCCTCCCCCGCCTCCTCCTCCCGCTGCGGCGCGCACGCAGACACCTCCCCGGGCGCGGGCGCGCGCGCCACCGCCCCCCTCCCTCCCGTCCTTCCCGTCCCCTCCCGTCCTTCCCTCCCTTCCCTTCCTTTCCCGCCCCCCCGGCTCCCTCCTTCCCTCCCATCCTCCTCCCCTTTCCCTGCTCCCTCGCCCGGCCGGGACCCGCCGCCTCGCGCCGTTCCCGCTGGCGCGCGCCGCTTCCCCAGCGCCCGCCCCTATTGGCTGGCGGGGGTCAGCTGACCCCGTGTTATTTCCTGTGTGTGTGTGTCTGTGTCTGTGTGTGAGGGGAGAATGGAGCCAAACGCCCCCGCGCCCCCGCCGTCCCCCCGGACCGGCCCCCGGCCCTCTGCCACCTCCGCCGCCGCGCCCCGCCGCCCGCACTGCTGAGCCGCCCCCGCCCCGCCCCCACCTCCCGCCGCGGCGGGGGGCGCCGGGGATAGGCGGCGGGGGGAGGGTCGCAGGTAAGGGGCACTCGGGCCGGGCCGAAGGGAGGGGGAGGGTGTGCGTGTGTTGCTGAGGTGGGGGGGGAGGCTTGGGAAGGGGAGACACCCCCCCCACCCCACCCCCTGCTTGGCAAGGCCCGGCCAGACCTCCCCCCTTGGGGATGCCGCGGCCCACTTGGTAGTGCGGAGGGTTGTAGGGGTCTCGTATTTGAGTTGGGGGCCGAGTGTTGGGTACGAGGAGGACTTGGGAAAGGGCTTTAAGGAAGCACTCTTAATGCACTGAAACACTCCCCCACCACCACCCTCCCATGTTTTTTTCTTCAAAGAAAAAAATATTTGTGTTTACATGTGTTGAAAGAGGCCCTCGTGCGCTGTGGCGAGGTGCCCACCTGTTTCCCTGTCCCCAAAAGACAGGTTTGGGGCAATAACTGTGAAGTGGGACATGGGGAGCAGTGCTGCTCTGAAGGGGTAAATAGTTAAAGATGTCGATAAGATGGGTGCACACCATGCACAAATGGCAGTGGATGGACAGGCCGTGTTGCGAGTGCCTCAGGTTCGTCGTGCTTGTTTTTTTTTTTTTTTTTTTTTTTTTTTTTTTTTTATTCCTTTCAGGAGGGTTAGCCTAGCGTTGCTTATTTGCAAAGATAATCACAATATAGCGTGTTTGGGCTGCTGTGAGGATCGCGTTGTCTCTAGTTAATGCTGCGTACTTAGCTGGAAGTTGTGTTTAGGACTGCATTTGGAAGTTATTTTTCCTTACCTTCAAGGAAGGAATAAGGGAAAGTTACGTAACCGAAGTGTTTCAACCGATGTCTCCGAGCTGTCTGATGATACTGGGGCTATTATTAAGTTAAAAGTAGGAGCACATTTGTATGTGAATCAACAAGTGATGGTCTCTGTGGGTAGATTTGGCACCATCGGAATCCTTTATTTCTGTGTTTCAAAGGGCAGGCAGTTTGACTAAATTGCGCCATTGTTTCCTGTACCGTTCCAGCTTTTGTTTCTTTTCTAATCCTCATCTGAAAACAAAAGAAAAAAATACCTGTGATGGGATTGAGGATCTGTTTTAGAACTTTTTGTGTCCACGTTTGCATTTTGAAAGCTCTTCACATCTGTATCACTTTTTGCCATCCTGTTGATTAATCCATGGGTAATTATTTGGATTTTTAGCATGCTTTCTGATCAATAGATGTGCATGTAGCAATTGGCTCACCTTTACACAGTGTTTGTAGAAGAACAGCTGGTGGATGGTGGAGATGGAGCAACCTCTGAGCTAATTCACTGATACATTCTCTCTGTCAGTTCAGGAAGAGTGAGGGGTTTTTGCCCCTATTTTCTAGGCTGGTTTTTTGGTTATGTAACTTAGATTTCTGAGGTGTATGGATGGGTATTGTGTAGCATAATTAAGTCCCTTTGGTTAGATTTATGTGACAAATAGCACTTAACTCGTGAGTTTTCATTTGACCGAATTGTTGTTTTTCTTTCATTAGCCCTACATCTTTAAATAGGGTTCACTATTAGTTCACATGTACTTGCATTTTTTGAAGCTGTATTTTTTTTTAATCTGTTGTCTCAGCATTAGGTTCCACTGACATACAGAAGGGCAGCTGTGTTAGTGTATTGGAGAGAATTAGTCCAAAAAAAATTTGTAAGTTTAAGTCATCTGTGCCTTAAACTTTGATAATGTTATGAGAAGAATAGTGTTGAACTAGATGATCCCCAGAGGCCCCTTCCAACCCCCAGCATTTTGTGATTCTGTTATGATGTCAGAGTTCCAGAAGCCATCTGGATGATGCTCTCACTCATATGGTTTCATTTTGGGTAGTCCTGTGAGGAGCAAGCAGTTAGACTGGATGATCCTTATGGGTCCCTTCCAACTTGAGATAATTTATTCCATGAATCTGGTCATTTGTGTAAGTTGCTTATACATGAAATGCGTTTTTTTGTGTGTTTTCTGGTTAAATTAGCAAGCAAACTACTGTGCTGTCTGAGTATCAGTATTACAAGAAACACAATATAAAAAATTTTGACTTCCTACTCTACATTTTTATTGCTTATAGTTTTGGGAATGACCTCAGACAAGCTGATAGCTTTTTTTATTTTAGGCTTTGTCTTAGTAGACTAAGGGGAGATTTTTGGACCTTGTTGCAAGTTTGGTAGCCTTCAGACTATTTAGCTTTAAATCTGCTGTTATCCTTTCCAGTATAGTAGTATGTGTTTTGATACAGTTTGGGCTTTGATCACTGGGGCTGACAAAACCTGCATTTTTGCTGAAATGCGTGCTTTTAATATACCTTTGCAGCTTAGGTGAGTTTAGAATGGTTCCTGATTTGAAAGTTCTGGGAGCATTTTGGTCCTGTCTTTAACAGGAAATCGGGAGATATTTTTTTGGTTCTTTCTCAAAAAGAGATATCTTTTTGGTTCTTTTCTACTGATGCATCTTAAAGAAGGCTTGAGGTGAATTTTTTTTAAAGGAGTACATCTGTTTTTATATTGCATAAATACGATCTGAAGGTTATTCAAATGAAGCAGAGGATTTGTGTCTTAGTTGTAAAGGCGACCTCTTTATTTTCAGAAGTTTTTTTAATCTTCAACTGTGGAACTGGGAGGATACCACCATCATCTTTACTACATTTAAAAAGATACTTAGATTATAGTTAAAGACTTAAAGCAGCATAACTAAAAACATTCTTAGCATAGTTTTGTCTGTGACTGATATGTGTACAGAGTCTGTAGGAAAATTAATGAAATGTGTAGGTTTGGGGGTTCCCCCCCTCTTCCTGTTGTGGAAATGGCAGCGAAGAAGTTCTTTTGGGCTGTTGGTACAATGTAAAAAGAAAACTATTGCATACCCCCTTTCTCCCTTCCTTTTTAGGTCATGTTTAACTAAACCACCCATGAAGGAAACACAGCAAAATGGTAATAATGCTTCTCTTTAGAAGGGTCCCTTCACAGGAATGGTACCACACAATTTCTGTTGCTACTGTAGCAGCTTGGCAGGTTGCTGTTTGGAATGAGGGTATAATATGTAATAAACTTGAACAATTCCATGCTGCTTGCTTGGCTTCCCTATAATTTGAGATAGAGGTATATTTAAGAGTTTATAACTGGCTTATGTGTATCTTGCCTTTTAACACAGGGTGTGCCGGAGAACCATTTGGTTCGGGTAGCTTCTTAATTAAAACATTTCTATTTTTTCATACCCTATTCAGTTATATTTTATGCTTATCAAAGGCATTGGACCAATGTTTCTGGAGCCCGAGTTCTTAAAACTATCAAAGCTTTAGCAAAGTTTTTGGCAGTGATAGTTTCTCAGGCTTCAGGCTGTACCTTAGATTGCTGTGTGAGGACTTGTGTTGCTTAATCCTTTGATTGGCCTCTGAAACAGGAAAGATTATGTACAGCAGTTTCTGAAGAGCCAAGTGATGTGCTGATTACTTGGTAGAGACCGAACTGAGACCAACCAGCTTTTCCAATTCAAATAATTAAACTGCAGTTCAGTAGCAAAATTTTTTTCCTGGTGTGAGATATCTCAAAAAAGTTTCCTGGTTTAGCTTTTAGACCTCTAAGATAAAAAATAAAGGTAGTCTTTAAGTATTTTTGACCATGTCACTACCATACATAGTGTTGATATGCTACATAGAAACTTTTTGTAGAATAGTGTTCAGTGGTACTGGTAGAGGATGCAAACACAATGTAAGCAGAGGTTTGTACTTCTCTAAAGTCATGCAGAACAGGCTATTGTATTTCACTTCTGGTAATGGGATTATGAGATTCTGCTTCTGTCAAACCCTTTTCATATTAAAAAATAACCAAGTTCATACCATTGTTCTCCTGCTCTGGGTAACCTCTCTTTATAGTTCTTTACTAGATTTCAGTCTTGACTCAGCCAAAAAAATGAAGATTCTGTATCACAGCTGTGTACAGCTTTGCTGGTGCATGTGTTTCACACTAGTGTCTAGCTGCACCACTCACAACTTCCATTTCTTCTTCTTCTGAGACTTTCCACTGCTGCTTACTACTAAGTTATGTGGGCTCATCAGTAAGTTATACTGGGCTGCATAAAACTTATGACCAGCAGGTCAAGGGAGGTGATCCTGCCCCTTTGCATCCAGTTCTGGAGCCCCCACCATAAGAAGGATATGGAGCTCTTGGAGCAAGTCTAGAGGAGGCCATGATGATGCCCAGAGGGCTTTCTCTCCTCTGAAGACATAGCTGAGAGAGTTGTGGTTGTACAAGCAATAGTACAAAGAGTAATGATTATAAAGTAAAGGAGGGTGGGTTTAGACTAAGTATAAGAAAGAACTTTTTTCTGATGAGGGTGGTGAAACAATTTGCTCAGAGCTGGAAGCCCCATCCCTAGAACTGTACAACTTAGTCTTGAATAGGGCTCTGAGCAACCTGATACAGTTAAAGAGGGATGTCAGATTAGATGACCTTTAAAGGTCCCTTACAACCCAGACTATTAAACTGTTTCGTAAGCTTATGTTTTGCTTTGTTTTGGGATACATAGAAAAGCATATGATTTTCTTTTCTATGCATATACATGGATTTCCTTTCCTTTTAAAAAAGGTGGAGGGAGAGGGGAAAAAAACCCAAGCCTGAAGACTGAGAAGTTGAGGGTGACATGGAATAAAAAGCTAATAATGTGTCGAGTATCTTGTGAGGATATGAATAATTGAGGATGTTCTAGTCTGTTATAAGCTGCCTGTTTGCCTTTGAAATTAAAAAAAAAACATGATAAATAAGTTTTACTTGCTCTTGAACTTGTTTGTGCTGCGTTTGTGAACAACAGCACAAGGAGTCAAACTTCCAGTTTCGACCTGGACACAACAAAGTATTCATGTTGCAGTAAAACTCCTGATTCTTACTGCTTATCTGGTGGTTTCCTAAAGAACAGAGTTAAGAGGTGGTAGAAGAAAGCACTAGAATCCTCTTACTTGCTTGAGCTCATGAGAGTGAATGTGTGTGTGCTTTTCCCAATGTTTTTTCTGTTTCTTCTTTTTACAGCGGTGTTTATAATTGGTGCTAATATTGGAAGAGTGGAAAGTGTTGCCAAGTTCTTTGAGAGTCCCAGTCTGAATCCCTTTAAGATGCAGTCTGTTCTTGATTTGAGAAGCCCTGTATTTCTTGCCTGTGTTGTGGTGCAACAAATACAAAAAAAGCTAGGAAGATTACTTTTTTCCTCCCCTTCTTGTTAAAACATACCAATAACTGCATATGAAATCATTGTGTATTCTGTGCTCTGGAATATGATAATTTATTTGGAGTATTTTACCAGTATGAACTCAGTCATCTAATTGCTAGTAAATTGCAAGTCATAAATGGAACCCTCTGATGAGTTCTGATAAGAGCTCAGTAGTTAGCTGGAAATTGTATGGGGAGCTACTATGCTAGAAGCTTATTGGGATCATTGTTTATATCACTTTTCCTGTAAAAATATGCACTACAAACTCTGTCTTGGTAATTGCTTTTAACCGAGCTAGAGACTAGGTGCTAGCAGAACTGCTTCTATAGATGGCTTGTGGCCATATACAACATCACTAATAACTATGAAAAACATATCTGAAACTTATTAGCAGAACAAAAAATCTGTGCTGTCAGACCTGCCAGAATTCACAAGGAATAAACCATTGTACACCATAATGAAAAGTTGTTAATTGGCTTCCAATTCAATATCTGCACTTTGCTGTTACCTGTGGTCCAGATGCCTGGGTATGCTTGAATTTCCATGAGACTTAATTTGTCCATCCATGTAGAAATTCTGGAACAGTGTATGTTCCAGAACATGGTTATGGGGTTTTTTAATTAACATAAATGGTTATCTGATAAATCTAGTGAATGCTGCATGATCAGCATTGTATTGCAGTCTTTTCCTTTTGTTTCTCATTTTGCATTCAAGGGGAAAAAGAAGAGTGAAGTCAACAGTGTTCTGTCATATGGTGTATATTTTTGTTTGCTGCTCTAAGTTCTCCCTTCTCTCTTAATGCATGTGGAACTGGGGAGATTTCCCAACTCTTCCTCCTCTGGCATATTTGTGCGAAATGTTGTGCTCATCAGACTTTCTGAAATTCTTGAACTTTACCATACCTTGTGCATATTGATACATAAAAGTAGTCTTCTGGATAGGTCTTGAAAAGTATGATAGATCACTTGGCAGTGAATTGAGATGGGCAGAATTGTTACAGAAGGTGGTAGCAGATTGCCTTTGTGGCGCAGGGCAATGCTGAGTGAGCGACAGATTCCCTTTTGTACTGCTGGAGTAAGAGTGGAAGTAGCAGGAGCATAATTGAGAATTGCTCCGAAGTGAAAAGTTTTGCATGAAAAAAAAACCCCAAAATGCCATCCTGATCCCCCTTCTCTCAAAGCCACTGCACTGGAATGGAGAAACAGCCTTTCTTTGCCTTTCTTTCTTTCCCATTTATGGGGAGAGTGCATAAAGAGAACTTCACTACTGCAGAATTGTTTAATTGACTGCTGTGGTTGGGAACTGGCTTTGGTGATGACCCATGGAGGTTCCACTGCAGTGTAGTGTTCTCTGTCTCTGCACTGGGCTTGAGTCAGAATCATGTTTATGCAGTTTGGGGGGCAGGGTGGTGATTATTGCATTATGTTCTTTTTTTCCTCCCTTTTGCTCTGGGGTACTTTTCTGCATTTGGTATCTCAATGCCTTTTCTGCATTTGGTAGATTCTCATATTCCAATTACCAGAGTCAAAACGATTTTCTTTCTTGAGAATTGTTCAGTTGAATGCATGAGTTTTTCTTGAACGATGGTAGTATCCTGCAATTAGGATATACAAATTTGACTTCTTGTGCATTTGTTTTTTTTGTTTTCTTGCTGGGTGTTTTTTGTTTGGTTGTTTTTTTACCTTGCAGAAATAAAATTTGCTATAAGACTGAAAGGTGTAATTTGTGGAAAACCTAAGTGGTGTGTATTTCCAGTAGAGCTTGTGAAGAGCTTATTGGTCATGCCCACTGCTTCAAGTGACAAGGGGAGGAGAAGTTAACTGTATGCACGGTCTGCAGCCTAATCAATATATTGTTTATATTATTTGTCTTAATTTAGCCTCCTCTTGAGGGGAGGCAGGATGGAGAAAGAAACAGGGAGTCTTTTTGTGTTCTTTTTTTCTTTTCTCCCCAGTGTACAGGATGAATGACTGCAGGAACTCAAGTTTAGCAGAATGATGGGATTGGTTCTCAGAGAAGTGGCACCTGTCTTACTTTTAAATCTTAACTCTGGATGTTTCCAAAAATTATGCTCAGATTGCAGTGTCTTTGTTATCCTCCAGTAATCTGTGTTTGTATAATTTATTTTTGGTGTTGAATTAATCTCTTCTCTTTGCTTTCAACTGCTGACTTTCATCAGGATAAATGCTATAGGATATGAGATGGAATACATGCTTTGTCCATCAACTTTCCAAACGGTGTCTCCATCAGCAGCCTCAAACACTGCCTGACACTCTCACTGTGGTGATACTACAAGCTCTTGAAGCAGGAGAAAGTTTTAGACCCCACTTGTGGGAAATCTGCAGTTGTAGCTTGTTCACTTCTGTGAACTGCTTATTGTGATTAATTTTTTGACTGTGGTGTAGTGTGGCCTGAGTACTGTTGTCATTGTTTTGCCTTTGGCTGGGGCAGCAGAACTGGACTGGAGTTGTCTGCAATTTAAATCAACAGGGTACAGTATCCTATTTGTTGGTTACAGTAGTCTGAGTTTATGCTGTATAACTTCAGACATTAACTGAGGTGTATTAGAAGTTTAGTCACCTTATATGTGCGGAGTTGGACGTGGAAAGAGACCTTCTGGAAGGCTTCCATAGGCTCAATGAGGGAGCTGGTGAGATTCAACTAATTTAAATGCTTTAGGCCAAGGCTTTGTGATACAGGAATTTTTAAAAAATGATTAATTTAAGGAGTTTCTGGCTGTTTGCTCCAACACTGCAGTATGCTGGCTCCTCTCTGTCATCTGTCTGTTGGTTATGCCAGTGTAACTACAGTGGGGATGCATAATGAGACAGCTCAAGAAACTGGTCCAGTCTGAAAAATCCAAGGACACCCTGTGATGTTGGTGTGGAAATGAGAGTTTCGGGGATAGGAATGTAAGAAGGGGGAGGAGCTCCTTAAAACAGTGCTGCCACTGAGTAAATATTTTTGTACAATCACTTCAGTAAAAAATAACTTCGTACATTTATCTGAACTATTTCTCTTGTCTCCCTGTAACTGTGGCTGTAGTCGTAGTTGTCTTCCTTTTTCTCTCGGGAGACTCCACTTGAATTGTGGGAATGGGTCTGCTTCAACTTCTCGTTTCAGCATGAGGCAGCTGCTGTGGAATCCAGAGGGTGGAGGAATGAGGTTTAGAGGATATAAGTTTTAGGAGACGAGGAGACATATCAAAGAAAGAAAATGGTTGGTTTTTTAATATGAAAATCTTAAAAATTTCTTGGAAATTTTTTGAGCAAATTTCAACCACTTTTTTTTTTATGTTAGAGGAAAAAACCTTGCTTTCCCCTAACATTTTCTCATTAATCATCATATGGCCTTGGCTGTATTTTTTTGCAAGTATTCCATAACAGGAGTATTTGTGGTCCTTCTGCACATAGATTACTCTTAAATCTGTGTTACTTTAGGGAGACAGAGTTCTAAATTGATAGCAAGAATGATAACCTTGGCTAGTGAAAATAGAAAGTGGTATAGTGCATAGCTAAATTTCTTGTATTATCTAAAGGAACAAAAATCATATGAAGTTTGGAGGACACAAATCTGAGTACATCTTTTCTACAATTGGATGGTAACTTTAATTTGTTAAAGTAGATCAGGCTTATATTTCTGCCTGATTTTAATGTTAATGCATAAGATGTAACTAGGTGGTTTTATCCTCAACAATGGTTTTACCCTCACCATTGGATTTAAAGTTTGTATACAATGCATAACCTGTATTGTATTAATACTTTCATGTCACTGATACTTTGTGTTTAATTTACTTCATTTGCCTTGAGGAGGTCCCGGGAGTCTTAGTTAACAGGCTCATTGCGCCAGGCATTGTGAAACAGAATAAAAAGACTTAATGGTGTAGACTACACTGAATAGAAAAGAAAGATGTGTCTTACAGGTAATATTAAATATGACCTAGGTATTCATACTAGCAACTTGTCATAATTTGAAGAGATAATGCAGTTTAAGACTTTTAAAGCAGGGGCTACTACTTCATGTGAAAAAATAAAAACTAAAAACCATGTGTTGAGACTATTTTTTTCCACTGTTGCATAGTTCTCGGTGTTTGTGGTATCAAATTAGTTTCTGCATTGAAGGTGGGAGCTTGGGAAGATAAAAACCTTGCAACCCTTTTCTGCTTTCCTCTTGCAATTAATAACTGACTACTTCTTTCCACAATCTTCAGTTTTGTAACTGAAAGGTGAAGGTTTGGTGAGAGTTGTGATGCCTTTCCTGAACCTGCTGCCTCACATGCAAGAGATGAGAAGCAGATCATAAGTTGTCTTTGAAATGGTTGTTCAGCTGTTGCTGTGTTGCCAAATCAGACTCAGTGTTTGAAGGTTTGGAGACACTGAAGATAGGGACACAGATGAACTTGAGATAAGAGGTATATAATGAGCTCCCAGAGTTTTTTGAGAACCAGTGAATGGGGTTAGGACGTGCAGTCAGCTGATCTGCAGCTTGGAGAAAATGGATGAGGAGCCGAGGATTCGGTGTTGTTTTCATTTTGAGGCAGGAAGTGTTGTTTGACTATTGTGTAAAGATGAAGAGCTTTTAAAATATGAACTTGTGATTTCAAGTGCACTTCAGTAGCCATGCCACTTAAGCAGTTCCTGCTGTGTCCGTTTTGCTGGTACAGATGTTTGTGTAACCATACAGTGAATGGATCTGTCAGCTCAGGAATCGCTTTTCTCCTCTGCAGAATTGTTTCTCGACTGTATCAGTTCCCTGATCTGGCTTGCTGCATTAATGGTTGTGTTAGCACCATAGAGGAGGCTGAACCTTTTAAGGTATTGGATAGAGGACTGACCCTATACCTGAAGCAAAAATTGTTTTAATCTTTTATATAAAATGGAATCTGATTGATCTACATAGATTCTTATTAAAGTAGTGGTATCTGTTAAAAAATTAGAAGGGTAACTTTCAGGTGTGTTTTTAAAAGCTATTCAAGTGCATTTGTGCTGTTGGTTGGGGTGGAGAACTAATGGCATAATAAAATCAGATAAAATTCTGCTGAACTTTAATCATTAGTTAGCACCACAACTTGAATATCAGCGTCCAGCAGAATTTTGTTCTTCTCAAGCTTCTTACTTCATGTTTAAGAATACAAGTTTATCAAATACACATCACTTAAAGTGCAGAACTAAACCGAAGATGGTATTTTAGTTCTGTTCACACAGTATGGAAGAATTGCAGACAAAAAATCTGATCGTGTGTTTTTAATTTGCTGTTATCCAAATTATTTTATTTGATTTGATTTTTTTAAGAAAAAAAGTCAAAAAATATTTTGAGCATGGGGGAAGAAACCAGCAGTCAAGTAATAGCCACAGGCAGAATTCTGATTATTTTTTGTTGTTTGTTTCTATGATGCCTTTTGTTATAGCAATTGGGTACTCCAAATATGTCTGTTCACGATTCCCCTGTGAGAAGAGAAGATGCAGTGACTCAGGATTAGTAAAATTTTCTGTGGCCTCTGAGGGAAATATATAAAATAATAAGTGAATGTAGATCTTATCCAGCACAGTAATCACCAGAGCATTCCTCTCAACTGACAAAGCTCACTTTGTTCCTTCTGCAGTGCTCATCTGTTCTTCACCCGTCCTGTGAGAAATATCTCCTTAATTGTTTGGATTTAAGCTCATACGTACTGACTTTCTAAAAAGCTGTACAGACATTTTGATAAAAAAGGGTTAATGTCTCTTTAAGATGACTGGCCAAGGTTTAACACATTTGAGGAATCTTTTGATGAAGTTTATAATTGGGCAGAGCAAAATTCAGGTTTCTTTTGTCAAGATCAGTATTAGCACAGATTTACAAGACATATTGATGCTGCATATTATTAGACACTTAAGCACATGTAACAAGTACGTATGGGTGTTTTACATAAGAGTTGGGGTTTTTAGGCTGTAAAATTGAATTTTCAGAAACAGCATTCTGATTTTTATTTCAATTTTGTTTACTTTCAAGGTACTTTACTTCAGTTTATCTACTTCAAAAGGTTTTAGCATTCTCAGTGAAAATTAATTGTAAACTGTTTAAACTTCGAGTGACATAGTGAGGCTTCTTTGAATGAATTATGAATTATGAGTTTGGTAAGAACCAGATCTGACTGCAGGTTTCTCTTGAAGTTCGCGGCAAATGCGTTGGTATCAGAGTTTCCCATGTCTTAGGTCATTCTGTTTATTTGTGATGTGCAAACGTAACTTTTAATGGAGCAGAATCTGAAACAGCAGGGTAACCACTACTGTTTGAAAGAAGTAAGCAGTGAGTATTGTTGTTTGGACCAGCTGGTGACCTTCTGAAATGCTGGCTGTCTTGTTTACTTCCGTATCACACCTAAGGCAAAAATACCAAAACTGGGTTGCCTTTTTTTTAAAAAAAGACATCAATTGTAGAAGAAATAAGTTAGATCTGTTACTTTGTTAAATGCAGTCCTAGGACTGTTGCTTCAGTTCATCTTAATTGCTGGTTTGCTTTCTCTTAAAAGCTGCAGACAGGGTCATGTTCCTCCAAAGCTGAAAAAAGATTAGTTACCAGCCATTGCTCAGGTGTGCAAGCAGTAACTGTGTATCCAACAAAATGAGGGTTAGCAAATTCACCTGGGGAATGGAAATGATACTCAGTCCCTGGAAACCTTTCCCCCCCCCCCCCCCCCCCCCTTAATATTTTGGGCTTAATTAAGGTCCTGAGGATTGTTTACTTACCAATTATGCCACCGAGTTCATACTCGAGTACTGGCTTGGTGGAGTTTTTTGTGGGTGTGCTCTGCTACTTCAAGAAGATAGAGTGAGGAAGGACTTTTTGCATTTTGTATGGGTCATATCTGGAAATATCTATGGAAATGTATGTATATCTCTGCTACTTGCACAGCATTTAGCAAGTAAGCATTTTAATCAGAAGCCTGGACACTATAAAAAAAAAAACCCAACACACTCATTTATATTTTTTGAATACTGGAAATGCTGTCTTGCTGTTTGTCACCTGCTTGTAAGTACATTTTCAATCCTGCATAAGCATGCTAGGAAGTGAGGGGCCTTTGACAGATCACTGAAAATATATTGCATTTGACTGCTGCCTGAGACTTCTCTGCACAGATGGGTCGCAGTAGTCAACTCAAATCTAAGGAACGTTTAATGAAGCAGAAAGACCTCACTTACATCCTACAGAATTAAGGGATGCTGGTTTGTTTGCTTCTTTATAGGCTTATTGTTAAGAATTAAGCATATCCCCACAGTGTGGGGTTTTGTTTTGGTGTTTTTTGCTTACTTGTTTTGAGCTGTCTGTCAGCACTATTATGCTGACAGCAGTGTTATGTGAGATGAACTGGGCAGCTGTCCTGTATTTGGCCAATCTTTGAAAATTGGCACAGTTAAAGATTTATGAGGATTTTAGAAGCCTGGCACAGCTAGGTCTTTTTGGAGATCATTTCACACAGTAACCTTGGTGTGTGAGTACTGATGAGCGCAGTTAATCAGCAGTGGTTGGGGACAGTCTCATATACACGCAGGAACTGTTGAAAGATGCTTAGATGCTGCTGACTACCCTTTAATAATCTCGCTCACAGTAAGATGACAACGTGGTATCTCCATATTTTACAGAGGAACTGCTACATTAACTAAGTTCCACAAGGCTGTTTCGGATGATTAAACAAGAAACAAAATCAGCACTGTAGATGTGTTTAAAAATAAGTTCACATGGTAGGTTGAAAGACTGCCCGTAATAACTTCAGATGTTTCACAAATCAGTCTGAAATAGGGGCAGGAGGACCTACAGCTTCGCTCTATTCATGACTTATATGCAGTGATTTTGTAAGTGAGGCTGTTTCTTTGTCAGCCACACCAGCCTGTAATGTGCTTCCTTTGTTCCCACCAGGTTGATGGCAAATTTTGATTACTGGGCTATTGAGGAAGAAACAAATGTGTTAGAGCAGAGTGAAACTGCTTAGCCTAGTAAATGTAGTCTGTAATCTGTAGATGGCTATGCTTAGATGGCTCTACTGCTACAGGCTATAAATAGTTGAGAATCAAGAAGCTCTATTGACAGAGCTGGATGCATGTGTAGTGAAAGTGTAGGTGTTACACTGGAGCAGTGAAAGCTTTGCCAGAATCTTACCTTCCCTTTAAACAAATGGGGAAGGCTTTGGATGGTTTTGTTGTGTATGTTGGAAAATGCTGTAAATGTGTGCAAGTTGTGGCTGTTAATGAGCACTTTTTTGGAGGTGGGGTTTTTTCCCCCGTCTGCTGGGGATGGGTTTATGGATGTATACCACCATTATGAAGTTTTACATGATTGTTGTAGTCTAGTCTGCAGCTGGTGTATCATTCTCTAGAGTTCCTGCATGTGGAGGAGTATGTACCAGCTGAAAATGTTTTCTTTAAAGGCTTCCAGTAAAAATTTAATCGAATAAACATATTCGTTCCCATGGATCTAGGTAGACTTTGAAGGCCACATCTGTCTGAATGTATTTTGTTAACCAGGCTTGCCCATGAAATTATTCATGGTGGGTTTGCTGAGAACATAGCACTTAGATCTAGGCGCTTCGCAGTGCTGTTGTTGATAAGAAGGATAATTGCAATAGTAATTATAAATACAGGACTATTACAGAGCATTAATGACAGGAAATGTGCTGCATGGCTTCAAGTTATCAATGATGTAATGGATTGAAGAACCTCTTATCTTTTCTTACTCCTGTTAGTAATGAAATCCTTTGGTTTGGGTTTTGTTTTTTTTTTTTTTGCTGCTCTTCTACTAGTGGTGTTACTGAAGTTAAGCTGCTTCTGAGATATTCAAAGCAAGTGTTGTTCTGTAGGAGATATAAAACCAGAAAGCATTTACTTAAGGCACTGGTGATTAAGTTCTCCTGATGTAAACTATTTATTTGTTATAAATAAATTGAAGGACAAAAACATGTTCTCCCTGTTTTGGGTTAGTGTATGTATTTTCTAGACTAAATAAATTATATTGCATGAGATTATGGAGGGTAGGACTGTGCCTCAGGGTGACCTTTCCTGGATCTCTGTTCCTAAAGGTCTATTTTACAGCATTGTTTGCTGTTTCTGTTCCATTATTTAATTAAAATTACTGCTTTTAAATAGTGAAGAAGTCTTAAGAATGTTTCTTAGTACTGTTAATCTATGGTAGTAGTTTTCAAGCCATTGTTAGTATCATTGTAGAAGAATAAGTATCATCAGTGATTAAAATTTTTGTATGATGTAATGCAAAAGAGACTTCCTGAGACCTTGTTCAGACTATGCAAAGTAAGTTTTATTGAAATAATATTTTAAAATTAGTCTGAAACTCTATAGAGAGACTGAGTGTGTGATGAAGATGGAAATGTTGCTTTCATGAGGATACAGAACATGTGACTGCCCAGGGGTGAATGCAGTTTCCACAGCATGGATATTGCTGATTGCAGAGCCCCAAACTGCTTATCTAGAGAAGCTGCTTTCTAGCATCTGCCAGCTACAGTGGATGTTCTCTTACCTTTAGTGTGATCTTTCTTTCTTCCCCTTATTTTTCACCTTAACAGCAAGGTACACAAAAGAGGAGAAAGCAGCTTATGTTAGGTATCGCAATTTTGAAGGCAGGAGCTTCAAACTGATGAAAGAGCAACGGGAAGAACTCAGAAAAAGGAGGGGGTTTTCCATGAGAACTCCAAACTGGACAGACGAGCATGGTGTGGCATTCATAGAAGTGTTATTCATGAGGCACAGGTAGTCTTCCAAATGCTAAAAAAGTTAAGCAGAACAGACCTCTTTTGTAACACGACACTTAAAATATTAGAGTATAAGATTTAAACAACAGTAAACTAGACTACCTAGGAGGGGAGACAGAATTGGAAGTATTAACAATTTGGAAGCTCCCTTTTCAAGATGGTAAAATGTTTCATTAGTATTCTTGTGGGCATGAAGTTGCATGAACCAGGTTTGCCTTTGAGTTAGCAGAGAGGGATTGTGGAGACATGCATTGTAGTGGGGTGTTTTTGTGTGTATTCCACAGCCTGTTTGTGCAAATAGGTAGCAGAAACCTAAATATAATCAGTGTGCCTCTTTGAAAGACCCTAATTGTGGAGGTGGTGCCTTTTTGTAAGATACATCTTAATGAAAGAAAATTATGGGAGGCAAATAGGAAAAGATCATAATGCAAGACATTACCTGTGTCTCTTCATTTGTATGTATGTTTTCTTAGTACTCCTGTGATCTACTTGAACAGATCTTTTTAAGTGTAAAACTGAACTTTAATTGCAGGTAGATTCAGTTGAATATGGTGAGCACAAAGCATGGCCAAATGAGAAAACATAATGCAGGCAAGTCTTTCAGGCAGTCTCCAATCTGAGGAGTTGAGAGTTCTTTTTCCTGAAAAAGTGTGAGCATTGTCTTAACATTTAAAAGAAGGGGTCTCTCCAGGTAACTTTATTGAGTTTGGTTTTGGAAAGAGAAAATCACTTGTTTATTTAAATTTGAAAAACAAACAATGGGGGAAAAAACAAAAAAAACCAAACAAAAGTAAATAAATAAATAAATCCCCAACCCAATAGAAAGAAAAAACCTCTGTGTATATGCATGTGCTTCTTCATTACCATACTTTCTTAATAAGTGTAATGATGTGTCAGGCTTTTACAGAGGGACTAGCTAGAGTCCCCAGACAGTTCCGAAGCAGTGGTCCTGTTCTGTAGAGTGAGTTATGGGTTCAAACACAGAATAAATTGGAGTATATAGAATACCATTTCATTTCTGAAGTTCATTTACTTAGCAGTTGATTATGTAAATGTAGGTGATCACACATGATATTCCAAAATATATCTACTCTGATTGACAGATGTTTTCAGTTAAGTTTCGTTCAAGCTAAAACAGAAGTCCTAAGGATGAAGTTTTAGACCCTTTTGCTCAAATAGAGTGGTCTTGTTCTGATTTGCCATCTTTTACAACAAAGCAGACTTGGGTGTGTGTGCGTGAAGTACCATGTGTTGTTGTACTGTGTTGGTTTTCATATAAAACTGTCACTGGAGTAGTCAGGAGCAGGGAATGGAGCAGATGCCTTTGAGCGTGCTGGTGCCAGTTCTTTCACATGTTCTCATAGATCCTTCTCATTGGAATAACTTGGTTTGAGCTTCAGTCAATTGTGTCTTGAGTGTTTTCTGATAGAGATCTTTCCCAGAGTGAAATGTGGCCTTTGATATAATTTCTGCAGTAGATCCAAGCATGGTTTGAGTGTGCTGTAATGTTCTCATTGCTGCATCTTTAAATACAGCAGCAAAATAATTGATTACTACCAGAATTGGTCATAGAGAATAGTGGGAGGCTGAGGATCATCTCTTTGCTTCGTGAAATACTATGGGAAGTTTGTTTCTTCAGGGACATGTAAGCAGACACAGTTAATGAATGACTGCAGGGAACAGTATTGCTGAAAGTTCTCACTGGCTTGTGTTTTCGTGGAAGTGAGTGATTCCTCCTGCACCACCTAAAAGGTAGGAAAGTTGCAAGGAGGGAGGATACACATTGAGGTACCAGAAAGCAAGAAACAAATACTAAATCTTAATTGCTATTAAAACCGTGCAATTGAGCAGTGGTATTGGTGTGACTGGGAAATGCAGATGCTATACCTTTTTATTTTGTCTTTTTTTCTTTTTCTCTCCATGCAGGAGGGCTTTTGAGCTGCCGCTCTGCTGCTGAACAGCATGCAGTCCTTTCGGGAGCAAAGTAGTTACCACGGAAACCAGCAGAGCTACCCACAGGAAGTGCACGGTTCATCCCGACTGGAAGAGTTCAGCCCCCGCCAGCAGGCCCAGATGTTCCAGAGCTTTGGAGGAGGTGCTGGCAGTGGACGTCGTGGAGCAACAGGAGCCTCTACAGCAATGCCTGGTGAGAGCTCTGGCCATCAGAGCTACCAAGGTTTCAGAAAAGAAGCAGGAGAGTTTTACTATATGGCTGCCAACAAAGATCCAGTGGCTTCAGGAGGGCAGCAGCCACCTCAGCGCAGGCCTTCTGGACCAGTACAGAGCTATGGGCCCCCTCAAGGGAGTAGCTTTGGGAGTCAGTATGGGAATGAGGGACATGTGGGCCAGTTTCAAACACAGCACTCAACCCTTGGGGGTGTATCCCACTATCAACAGGATTATGCTGGTCCCTTTTCTCCAGGGAGTGCCCAGTATCAGCAGCAGGCTTCTAGCCAGCAGCAGCAGGTGCAGCAGCTGAGACAGCAGATTTATCAGTCTCATCAGCCTTTACCCCAGGCTTCCAGCCAGTCTGCTTCTAGCAGCTCACACTTGCAGCCAATGCAGCGACCATCCACCCTGCCTTCCTCTGCTTCTGGGTACCAGTTACGAGTGGGTCAGTTCAGCCAACACTATCAGCCACCTTCGTCCTCCTCTTCCTCTTCCTTCCCTTCCCCACAGCGTTTTGGCCAGTCAGGACAGAATTATGATGGGAGCTATAGTGTGAATTCTGGGTCGCAGTATGAAGGTCACGCTGTGGGTTCCAGTTCACAGGCTTATGGGACCCAGTCAAACTACAGCTTTCAAACTCAACCGATGAAAAGCTTTGAGCAGTCTAAGCTGCCCCAAAGTGGGCAGCAGGGGCAGCAGCAACAGCACCCACCCCAGCACGTAATGCAGTATTCAAATGCTGCCACCAAGCTCTCTCTTCAAAGTCAAGTGGGACAGTACAGCCAGACAGAAGTTCCTGTAAGGTCACCGATGCAGTTCCACCAAAACTTCAGTCCAATCTCTAATCCATCTCCTGCTGCATCTGTGGTTCAGTCTCCAAGCTGCAGCTCTACCCCTTCTCCACTCATGCCAGGTGGAGAAAACCTCCAGTGTGGGCAAGGCAACATGTCCATGGGTTCTAGAAACAGAATCCTGCAGATGATGCCTCAGCTTAGTCCTACACCATCTATGATGCCAAGCCCGAATGCTCATGCAGGAGGATTCAAGGGGTTTGGGCTGGAAGGACTGCAGGAAAAAAGGCTCACAGATCCAGGGCTGAGCAGCCTTAGTGCTCTGAGTTCTCAAGTGGCAAATCTGCCCAACACAGTCCAGCACATGTTGCTCTCGGATGCCTTGGCACCTCAGAAAAAAAGCTCTAAAAGGTCATCCTCTTCAAAGAAAGCTGACAGCTGCACCAACTCAGAAGGCTCCTCCCAGGCAGAGGAGCAACTCAAGTCTCCCCTGGCAGAGTCCCTCGATGGTGGCTGTTCCAGTAGTTCAGAGGATC
Organism: Heliangelus exortis; assembly: GCF_036169615.1. Lineage (NCBI taxonomy): Eukaryota > Metazoa > Chordata > Aves > Apodiformes > Trochilidae > Heliangelus > Heliangelus exortis. The sequence goes on along the minus strand of NC_092422.1, from coordinate 147,446,224 downwards.
ATGGGGAAAGGGTGAGGCAGTTGAGTGGCCAGAGTACCAGCTCAGACACCACTTACAAAGGAGGTAACTTAGAGAGATCCAACTCCTCACCAGCACAAGGCTCCCAGAGTGAGCCACCAAAACTCAGCAGCAGCAGCCCTGCAGCTAGGGAAGATGCAGCATCCCCTGATGGGAAAGAAGCTGTGGTGGCTGTGGAAAATGCCCCAAAAGTGAATGAAAAGGCAGTTGGGGTGATTGTCTCCCGGGAAGCCATGACAGGAAGAGTAGAAAAGTCAGGTGGACAAGACAAACCTACACAAGATGATGCTTCCACAGCCAGTCAGGCACCAGCTAGTGCTAGCGGAGTGAAAGAAGCAGGGCATGCAGGTACACAGTCAGAAAATCAAGGAGGAAGCAAAGGGAGCAAAAGTGGAGATAACACTAACCATAACGGAGAAGGGAACAGCCAGCCTGGTCATGCAGTTGGTGGGCCAAATTTTCCTGCAAGAACAGAACCTTCCAAATCTCCTGGCAGCTTGAGGTACAGTTACAAGGATAATATAGCATCTGGTATACAGAGAAATATTGGTGGTTTTCCACAGTACCCTTCTGGTCAAGAGAAAGGAGATTTTCCAGGGCACAGTGAGCGCAAAGGCCGGAATGAGAAATTTCCTAGCCTCCTACAGGAGGTCTTACAGGGGTATCACCATCATCCAGACAGAAGGTATTCTAGGAATGCACAGGAACATTCTGGGATGGCTGGGAGTTTGGAAGGAGCCATGAGGCCCAATATCTTAATTAGTCAAACCAATGAGTTGACCAGTAGAGGTCTCTTGAATAAAAGCATGGGGTCTCTCCTGGAGGGCCCTCATTGGGGCCCCTGGGATAGGAAGTCTAGCGGCTCTGGTTCTGACATGAAGCAGATAAACCTAGCTGATTACCCTATTGCTAGAAAGTTTGATGTGGAGTCTCAGTCTTCTGCCCATGAAGGGGGAGCACTCTCAGAAAGGAGATCAGTGATCTGTGACATATCTCCATTAAGGCAACTTGTCAGAGATCCTGGCCCTCACCCAATGGGACACATGGGTCCCGAGGCCAGAAGTGGAAGGAGTGAACGTCTTGCCCCTGGCTTGAGCCAGTCAGTAATACTCCCTGGTGGTTTAGTATCCATGGAAACAAAGATGAAAGCTCACAGTGGGCAAATAAAAGAAGAAGATTTTGAACAGTCAAAGAGCTCAGCTAGTCTCAACAATAAAAAATCAGGAGACCATTGTCATCCTGCTGGCATCAAGCATGAATCTTTCCGAGGCAACGCTAGCCCTGGAGCTGCACTCTCCGATGCTGCTTCAGACTACATTCCCCAGCAGGACAGCAGATCAACACAGATGAGACGAGGACCTGGCAGAACTGGAAGCAGCAGGGGCAAATCACCTTCTCAATTTCAGGATCTTGCTGATAAGCTGAAAATGTCACCAGGCAGAAGCAGAGGCCCAGGGACAGATTTGCATCACATGAACCCACACATGACGCTGTCTGAAAGAGTTAATAGGGGTTCCTTGCATTCTGCTTATCCTCAGAATTCAGAAGGCCCATCTTTGGCTTCAGCATATCACACAAATGCTAGACCTCATGCTTTTGGTGACCCTAACCAGAGTTTAAATTCCCAGTATCATTACAAGAGACAGTTATACCAGCAACAGCAAGAAGAATACAAAGATTGGGCAAGCAGCACTGCTCAGGGGGTGATTGCTGCAGCTCAGCACAGGCAGGAAGGAGCAAGGAAGAGCCCAAGACAACAGCAGTTTCTGGAAAGAGTAAGGAGTCCCTTAAAAAATGACAAGGATGGAATGATGTACCTTCAAGGTAGCTCCTACCACGATACTGGAAGCCAGGAAGCTGGGCGCTGTGTAATGGGAAGTGATGGTACTCAGAGCAAATGCACCGAACTGAAACATGGCAACCAAAAGCTGCAGCATCATGAATCTGGTTGGGATCTCTCTCGGCAAACTTCTCCTGCCAAAAGCAGTGGCCCGCTTGGAGCAGCCAACCAAAAAAGATTTTGCCCTCAAGACAGCGATGGGCATCGACGAGACGATTCTACAGATTTGCCCAAGCCTAGTAATGCCATGCTTAGACTCCCTGGCCAGGAAGACCAGTCTCCTCAAAATCCACTAATTATGAGGAGGAGAGTCCGTTCTTTTATCTCTCCAATCCCTACCAAAAGACAGCCACAGGATATGAAGAACAGTGGCGGTGAAGATAAAGGGCGACTGATGACTTCAGCAAAAGAAGGACCTGATAAAACATACAACTCCTATGCCCATTCATCTCAAAGCCAAGATGTTGGCAAGTCAGTTGGAAAGGGAGATTCCTTCAAGGACCTGCCAAGTCCTGAAAATAGGAATTGCCCTGCTGTTTCCCTCACAAGCCCGGCTAAGACCAAAATATTGCCCCCAAGAAAGGGGCGAGGATTAAAACTGGAAGCTATTGTTCAAAAAATTACATCTCCTAATATTAGGAGAAGTGTTTCTACCAACAGTGCTGAAAGTGGTGCAGATACTGTTACTCTTGATGACATCTTATCCCTTAAGAGTGGACCTGAAGGAGGAAATGTGGCTGGACATGGAGCAGAGGCTGAGAAAAGGAAAGGAGAGATGTCAGATCAAGTGGGGCCAGCAAATCAGGATACAACTGGTGAAATAACTCTTCCAAGATCTTCAGAAGAGTGGCAAAGCAGTGAGGATGATAAAACCAAGAAAGAGGTCCCTGAAATTGCCAGTGTTGGTAAAGAAGGAGCAGTATCCAATGCACCACCACCACCTTCTCAGAAGTCAGGTGGTCAGGGGAGGTCTGATGGACCCGTAAGCGGAGCTGGAACTCTGACCTTTTCCGACTCGAAAACAGTTTCCCCTTCCAGTGCGTTTACTTCTGAACCAAATCTGAAGTCTGAGGAAAAAGATGGAGATGTAACAAACATTTCACCCAAGCCAGATGGTTTCCCTCCAAAGGGATATTTTCCTTCTGGAAAGAAAAAGGGGAGGCCAATTGGGAGTGTGAACAAGCAGAAGAAGCAACAGCAACAACAGCAGCAGCAGCAGCAACTCCCACCTCCCCCACCTCCCCCACCAGTACCCTCCCAGTCTTCAGAAGGGGTGGGTGGTGGTGAGCCAAAACCGAAGAGGCAGAGGAGGGAAAGGCGAAAACCTGCAGCGCAGCCACGGAAGCGGAAGCCAAGACGGGCTGCTCCGATTGTGGAGCCTCAAGAACCAGAGATCAAGCTGAAATACGCTACTCAGTCTGTAGATAAAACTGACTCCAAGAATAAGTCCTTTTTCCCTTACATTCACGTGGTAAACAAGTGTGAATTAGGCGCTGTGTGCACAATCATTAATGCGGAGGAAGAGGAGCAGAACAAGTTGGTGAGGGGTCGGAAAGGACAGAGGTCGTCAACACCCCCTCCTGGCAATGTGGAGAGCAAAGTGCTGCCCACCTCAACTTTCATGCTGCAGGGCCCTGTAGTAACAGAGTCTTCTGTTTTAGGGCATCTGGTTTGCTGCCTGTGTGGCAAATGGGCCAGCTATCGTAACATGGGTGACCTCTTTGGTCCTTTCTACCCCCAGGATTATGCAGCCACCTTGCCTAAGAACCCACCTCCAAAGAGAGCCACAGAAATGCAGAGCAAAGTCAAGGTACGGCACAAAAGTGCTTCTAATGGTTCCAAGACAGATACAGAAGAGGAGGAGGAACAGCAACAACAGAAGGAACAAAGAAGCCTCGCTGCTCATCCCCGCTTTAAGAGGCGGCACCGCTCTGAGGACTGTAGTGGGGCCTCTCGGTCACTTTCAAGGGGAGCTTCTTGTAAAAAAGCAACCGCTGACAGTGGCAGTGGTGGTGAAAAGACTCCTTTGGACTCAAAACCCTCTATACCCACTTCAGAAGGTGGCACTGAGCTGGAGTTACAAATTCCTGAACTACCTCTTGACAGCAATGAATTTTGGGTCCATGAGGGTTGTATTCTCTGGGCCAATGGGATCTACCTGGTCTGTGGCAGGCTCTATGGGCTGCAGGAAGCTGTGGAGATTGCAAGAGAGATGGTAAGTACCTAACCCTGCTATACTAAATTACTTGTTTTCATTTGTTATGTGTATACCATTTGGAATACCATTTTTCCTTATTCTTGTCTCATGTCTTAAGCGGTCATCTTTCATCTTAAATAGATCTGTAAGGATGTCCTTTTGATGGCCTCATTTAGATCACTACCACACCTGATCAGACAGATCTTTCAGGTATCAAAATGCTGGGTGCTCATTGCCTACTAAAAGTGCTGCAGGTCCGAAGGCTTTCTCATGGCAAAGTTCTTTCTTCTCATTATGCTGACCTATTAGATATTCAGTAATCTCTAGGGCTTTTCTTGGAGTCCTACAGTGAAAGGACAAATGTCAGCAGACATGAAGTGCAACAAAGAAAATTCCAGTTATGTATTGGGCAAAGTAATTCCTAGTGAGGATGGATTGAAGGAGGAGAACAGAGAACCTGTTGAGACTCTCTCCTTGGGAAAAGCACAAATGTGACTGGGCAATGCCCTAAGCAACTCGCTTTACCTCTGAAGTTGGATCTAGCGTTGAAGCTGGCTCTGCTTCCAGCAGGAGTCCCTTTCAACCTAAGGTATTCTGTTACTAACACTATTACACAACTGCAGGAGAATTAGTAGTCTTTACAGAATAAGGTGGATAGAGTAGAATCTCATGGAAGTCCATTAGATGTAAGTATAATGTGAATGGGTTTCATATCCACAAATCCTACTGGTAATTGATTTTTTCCTAAATGTGAAAATACAATGAGTGAGAATAAATATGTAAAATTAAAGCAGGGACAAAGGGAGAACTTTATTGTCAGCCCTCTGGTTGTGGATGGAGACACTGGTTACTGGTTTTCTGAGGCCTAAACTGACACTTCCAAAGAACAGTCATATGGCTTTCTTTATCATCATCAGTATGCTACATTCCTTTATTTATGGTTACCTTTTGGTTATACTTTCTGTCTGGGGACAGACCAGGGAAAAGGCATTAGAATTTTTTTCTGTTGCCTTCAGATTCATTCTTCTCTCAACAGTTTTGGAATCCAGTCTTTATCTTATCTTGACTCTGAATTTGTTACATAGAGCATGCTCCTTTCCTCTCCAGGAGTTTTTTTTCTTCAGGTTTGAATCCTAGCTTCTTCAGCATTTTCACTCACTGTTCTTTGGCAGTAATTACATGCTTCTCTGTCCTAACTTGATTTGGCCTGCATTCTTGTTCCGAGCCTCTCATTAAACAAAGTCAGTTAATTTGGTTTCCATTGGGCTCTACCTGCATACTTGTTCTGATGTGACTGCTGAATTCCTTCTCTGTTAATTGCAAGGTTTCTTTTGGGATCTCCACCACTGTTCAGATTCTACCCACAACATGGTCATGCTTTCACATGGCTTGTAGTTCACCTGTCTTCTGAATTTGGATTACTCCAGTCTGATTTTTCCTTTTTTCCTGGGTTCAGGGTGTGTCTTTCATTCATGATCCTTGTTCTCCCAATAGCAAATGTATTCTCTGCAAGTTTTTGAACCACTTGAGTTGTCCTCCCGCAGTCCTTTTTGTGTTCTTGTACCTGCAAAGGGGGTATGCCCAGCAGAAACCTGCTGCACTGGCAGGCTCTGGTCAAACTCAACAAATAGCTGCCCATTATCTACAACTTTTTATATGGGTTTTGCATGTTGTTTGACATCTAGTTCTTTCTCTGCATGGGATCTTAATGACTTCCAGACTGAATACACTTTGGCTGCCTTTCATCACTTTCTTCCAACCATTATGATCATCTCCTTGTCTCAAGTAGAATGCTTTCTTTTCCTCCTCTTCTTACCCTTTCATCTGCCCAGATGGCGCCACGTAAGAGCAAGAACATTTCCGTATCTGCCTTGAACCCTGTGTCCTCTGTCTCTCTTTTCTTTAATCAGTTGCTCAACTCCTAACATTTCTTTTCCCTCATAGTACTTGTAGATGTGTTTCCCATTTTTTAAAAATGTGTACAAAACTCCTATGGCCCCTCTTGCCTGTGCAACTACCTCTTAATTTCCTTTCACTTTTTGTCATCTCAGAATTCTTTGAGTGCATTGTCTGGGGCTTTTACCATGGCACGGATTGTCCTTTACTACAACTCAGTGTACATTTACAGTGATGTCTTCCTAGCTAAGGTTCAAATTCAGTACTTCATTTTCCTTTCCCTGACAGCTATCAGCTGTGCTGCTCTGAAAGTGTTGTTCCACTGTTGTTTCCCATCTGTGTCCTCCTTTGATTACCTTCTTTCTATTTTTTGCAGAGGCTATTGTTGATTACTCCTAGCTTTTTATGTGGGATTCACTGAAGCTCTGCTTGTGCTTTTCTTCTCTTTATCCTGCAATACTGGAATTTGGGTAGCTTTTAGTAACCTTGTCACTTTTTTCCAGTCTTGTAGAGCTTCCTTTTTGCTCCAGGTTTGTCTTCTTCTACCACAATCTTAAAAAAATTGTTCTCAAATTCATGGTGAGTTCTCAGACTCTCACTTGAAAATACAGATTAAGAATGCTACAGATGAAAAGCTATTGTTGGCCATTTTGTTCTGATTTTCTTGTCACTCAGATTCATAATCTCCCTATTTGATTTTCAAATTATTCCTTCCTAATCTTTCCTATTTAAGGCTGCAAGAAATAATGCTTATTTTCAGCGTATCAGAAGCAGTACATAGCCTTGTTCACTCTTCTCTCTGTGTCTATTTTTAATCTAGTTATAAGACTCCTAAGTTCTAGAAGCAGGGACCATCCTCTTGTGTGCTTTGTTTTATTGTGTCTTATACAAGCACAGTTACAGGTGTCCTGGCTGAATGCATTATGTCCATAGGAGTAAGCTATCTGTCTCTTTCACCATCACAAATAAGAGAACATGTTTCCTCCAAGCATTATTTTTTCCTTAACCTTTCTATCCTATTGTAGCAAACTGTAGTGCTGTATTCTTCTCTGGAAGCAATATATCCTTCCCCCATTCAGTTAGGAGAAGGTTACATGCAGCACAGAGGTGGCAGTCAGGGTGTTCAGAGGTGTGCCTGCCAGAAGCCATCCCCAGGCAGTGAAAAGCTCTGTTGAACTAGACTCTTCTGCCCTGCTGCCTGAGGATAGCCTTCTGGCTCAGACAGCTGATTTCCTATGCTTGTTGCATATGCTCTTTCTTAACTTGTTCCTCACTTTGCAACTGCTTTTTCTTTTTGTGCCTTCTGACATGCACTTCATCAGTGTTAATGTCTTGGAAAAGTAGATGTGCAAGCCTTGTAGCTGCTTGCTAGCAGGAGAGAGTAGACAGATGTATGCACAAGCATACTGGAATCTAGGTCTTAAATTTGGTTGAGGGTAAGGAAAGACATTAGTTTATGGCATATGGAAGGGTCATGAGCTTGGAAGTGAATAATTCATGTATGTAACACATTCTGTGCAACTGAAATACTGCCATAATTCAAAAGCTATGTAAACTGTTTGTAATACCCACAAAGAGCAAATGCACACCAAATTGAAACTGAATCCGTACCATTGAGTTGAAATATTTTCTTTAGAAGTCTGGTTGTTGTTGCTTACACAGCATCCTAGTATGGAAATAAGAAACTTCTTGTCAGAGGCCATAAGCCACTGAACCACATGTAGAGATAGTGGCGTAAGTAACCTGCCCTGCATTTCTTGTTACACAAACTCAGCTGATTGGGGTGGGGTTTTTTTGTTTTGTTTTGGGTTTTTGGGGGTCTTTTGACATGGAAGATTATTATAGATTTTTACCACTTGTTTTTTGCAAGCCTTCCAGAATCAGGAAGGAATTCAGAGCGTTTTTCTTGCTATGTTAAATTATATGTTCTATATATGAATAAAAGTCTGTCTTACTGCAGCTTATGAGAGCAGCCCGATAGTCAGTCTCAAGAAAGGCTCAGAACTTATGTGAGGTTGCTTAGAGGTTGACTTGTACCAGATGCATGCTGTAGAAGAACTTGAGATGGGAAGGTACTATGTTAAAAAGATTTATCAAATTCTAAAGTTACTCTTCTGAAGTTTGAGCTTTTCTTAAAGTCTGATTTCACCCTAGTTTGAAAATTGTGTGAATGAATTACTTTCTAAGTAGCAATACCAGTGGTTTCCAAAGTGCTAGACTTAACCTTTCTCAAAGGCAAAAAGATGTTCCTCTTGCTCTAGAGGAGTTCATGATTCTGAGAATGTGGATAGCTGATCAGGTGATCTGGGCTGCTTCAGATATAGAACAGCTTAATTCTTATTGTTATTTTGAGGTTCAAAGTAGATACCCAGGCAGATGGGCCTGTCCGCCAAGTAGTCTTCTTAACCTGCTTGTTAAACCATAGTGCAGTTGGATACTTTTGGTTCCAAGCCTAATAAATTCTTGAACTGAAAAAATGCCATCTCCCTAGTGTTCGATGACCTTGTCACCTAAGGAATGCTTTTTTTGAAATACTGAAGATGGCAGGTTTTGGTCTAGGTAAAGCAGATAATAAGTGATTTGGCTGAAGATCTTTGCTTTATGATACTAGGAACCTTGCAGTAGGTATTCCTGCAGCAAGTTTGTAAATATATCCATATTCTTCCTCTAGAAGTTTGAGTTTCTCTTCTTACAGTTATGTCAACCATTTATTTGCATTTATAGATTTTCTAAATGAACAGTTGCATGCAGCTTGAAATAAATACCTTTAAAGAAAGAGTTTCCTGTGTTGTTTAGTTAGCTTCTCATTGTTTAGCTACTCATGACAAACTCATTTTCAAGCAAGATGAAACCTTGATTACTTTTGAAACTGGCAAAATTATGAAGTCACTTGTAGTTGTCAGCATATTTAATGTTCAAAATAATTAGTGATTTTTACTCTCAGTATTAAATTCAAGGAGCAGTAAGTGAAAAGAACAACAGTGCTGAGGACATGCGTTGTGTTGAGTTCAGAATCCAGTAAGATAGTTTTGTAAAAAGCTGTTCACTTGGAGGTGGAATGCTGTTTCTTGGATTTTTTTTTTTAAATAGTTTTGGTTGGTTTTTTGCTTTGTTTTGTTTTGTTTTTCCAAGGCAGAGGCTCTGGTCTAGCCACAGATCTTTTACTCCCCCCTCCTTGTCAGAATTAACCTTGCTGAAGGTAAACCTAGCTCTTGTTTCTGCTGACAGTGCTCTGTGAAAGGAAAACTTGTTTATTCCACTTTTAAAGATAACTTTCTAAAGGCCTAAAGAATTTAGTGCTTTTTTCATCAATCTCTGCTTTGCTTCCAGTTTGAGAAGTTTTTCCATTCTTATGCATGGAATGAAGTCCTTGGAACCTTTGCTTTTTATTGAAAGGGTTGACTTGTGTTTCAATCAGGAGAGCCTCAGTGTAAAAAGCAGTGAAGGGTTAAATCTGCCCATCATCTGCAGTATAATGGAAGGAGGTTCTGGGCTTTCTCTCACCAGTCTGGAATTTTGCCTGCCTGATTTTTCAAAGCCTGCTGCTTACCTGAAGAGGAGAAATCTGCCTGCTTTAGGACTGTTAACAAGCCTGTTCAAAAGGTCACACTGACTTTGGAGAAACTTCTTTAAAACTTCACGTGGGTTCACAGAAGTTCAGGACCTAAATGTGTCTGTCTGTCTTTGCAAACTGATCCTTAGATATTTGAATTTTTCATTATTGTTGGGCAGTGGCAACCTTCTGGTTCATATTGAGTGTGCCTTTGTTAATTTGTAGGGCAAGGCTGGAGGTAGGTTTATGTATGCTACCTGGAGTTAATGGAGGGCAACTTGTCCACTTAAGACTCCCTGTTAGTTATCTCCCAGAGTATCTTCCCTGTGGAAATATTTACAATAGATAGGCAAGTCTTATTTCCTCTATTATATTTTGTTTACTTTGTTGCTTTCATAGAGCCATTTTTCTTTTTTACCTCTACCATTCTGGACCCTATCTGTGAATTGGGTGAAGAAAGATGCCTAGAGGGATCACAAGGAGTTAAGGTATTTACATTCTCAGATTTGAGCAATCAAAGCCTAAGGAAGAATACTCCTATGTACTCAAAGTCTCAAAGTAATTGCTCTTAAAAGGTTCCTGACTGTGCGGTTGATCAGATGCCTAAGCTAGGGAATCTGTATGAACTGAGAAAATTACAGAAGGTTAGCTTCTGGCAAAACAAAACAGTTTCTAGACCCAGAAACCTGAGTAGTGTAGCACCTTGATTCTGAAGGTGTCAGTTCTGAATGCCTCATCTCTCACAGGTGTGCTTTTGTTATCCTGAAGCCAGGCTAGGAATCATTTGTCAGCAGGGGTGAATTCTACTTTGCAAGCTGCTTGCTCTCACTGTTGCCCTTGTGCTGGATCTACCAATTGTGCCCTTGCACAGGAGGTTGATGTTTAGCTAGCTAATCCATCAGAAGACTTACCTTGGAGTGGAAATCTTTGTGCCAGATCAGCCATCTGAATCTGCTTACTCTCTGAGCCATGTTTGCTGTGTCTGACAGGGAGGGCCCTTTCCTACAGGTGATTATGATCAAGTTAGCCAAAAATTGTGCCTGGGTGACACCACCACTTCAAAATGTTTTAGGCCCACAGTGCTGCTGTCTCTGAAGCGTTGGGAGATGAATGCTGACCTTTTATTCATTATCCTCCTTAGAGAAGGAAAAATGTACAAAACCTGACATTTTGTTCTTGACCCCTCCCTTTTTCAAAATGTCCCTCCAGTGAAGTTCTGCATCAGATCAGGGTTCAGCTGAAATAATAACCTGAAGTTTCAAAGACCACATGCCTGACAAACACAGGAAGGAAAAACTGTTTCTTACACCCAGACCTGTAACAGTAAGGATAAATTTCCAGAGTTAAAAAGAAGTGCCTCTGGAGCTTGTTAATTTTTTACTGTGGGTAAAGGGAAGCCAGTAATGGATTTAAAAACAGATTGTTAGCAGTGGTTGAAAAAAAAGAGGGTCTATATGAACACTGTCTTCTTATTTTTATATCTGGCAGCAGCTTTTAGGTTGCTTTAACCCCTCAAGTGAGGAGTGCCACAGAATCTTGAGGTGTATCTTCTACAATTACACCGAAGTGGGTTGAGTTCCTGGTTTTCATTGACCAGCTGTGTCCAGACACCAAGTGTGTTCTTCCTGAGCTGGAAATACGCTCTTTCTTTCCTGAAGAAAGTTCCTAGCACAATGAGTTGAACATTTGTTTTCATTCTTTGGGAAATGGCAGCATCTTTAATATTCTTCTGCAGCAGAAAGCAGGCAATAAGGAAGCATGAATTTTCAGATGGAGAAGAAATTCTGAAAGACAGGCTGAATAATGAACTTCAGATTTGGTTTTCTCAGAAAGGCACTCCCATCTGCTGTGCTACTGAAACTCTCTGTGCTGTCATGACTCCTGATCTGTAAGAGTGTGCTGCCACAGAGATGAGAACCAAGTTGGAGTCCCTGTTGAATCCTGGTTCATTGCCTTCCTCTGGTAGGGACCTAGAAGTGTGAATGACCAGTGCTACAGCACCTTGTAGCTTGCAGCATCTCTGCATATTGGTAACAAATGCCACAGAGGTTACCACAGAATGCACATCTATGTTTCTGATATGTATATATTTCAGTATCTTGAGTGATTTTAAGCCATTGATTAAATTTGTGAGATTAAATGGCTTTCCTTCGTTTTATTTGAGTAGAAATCAGGTGCAGTGTACTGGTGATCATGGATTGTAGATGGCATGAAGTTCAGCTGAGGTCTCATACATAAAGATGGGAAGAGAGGAAAGCCTTCTATAGTGTTGACCTTTTGTGTGGGGGCAGAGAGAAGATGAAGGGTATGTGGAGAAGTGATTTTTCTGCATCTTTACTAGCCAGACTCCTTTGTCATTAGTTTACCCCAAACTATGGGCATTATGTCTGCATTTGCATGTGGTTTCATATTTTATTGTTTGTGTAGCATGTGGAGCGAGGAAAGCGGAAAATAGATTTACTGACAATAGAGCATTGGGAAAGAATAGGGTGTTTAATCACTTACATTAGTTGTAGCCAGGAGCACTGGAAACTTGTATGTAAAAAGCAGCTTGCTCATTCCACAATTGTGGCCTTTTATATAAAGCATTGGGGCTTCTCAGTGACTATGTACAGTTCTCCTTTAAAAATACATTTAAGTAACTTTAATTTCTAAAAAGCTCTTCCAAATATGAACAGGGCTTTCTCCATGCAGGACATTTCTAAACAAAGCTTTAGAGCTTTTTGTCTGTCTATCCACAAGCTCACACCATCCTTTTTGTAAGATTTAAGTTGCCTGTTACTGTAAAGATGCCAAATTCTTGCTAACTTCTTAGTAGTGAGTGAATATAATCCCTTTATGTGACATTTTACCTTGACTCTTTTTAAGCTGTTCAGTAACAAAGATTATTAAGATTCCCCAAAATTGGGGAGGAGGATGGCTGTGCTGTTTAGGTTTTAACTTAAATTGAACTTTTTTAAACTTAGAGTAATTCCAGATGGTAGTCACTCCACTGTTATCCCCTTTACTTCACTAGAATACAGCTTACAGATAAGTGTTAAAGGACATTCAAGAACTTCAGAAGTTTGTTCTGCTTCATGCCTCTGAGTTTGAAATGACCTATATTTCATTACAGCTAGGCCAAAATGCATACCTTAAAACAATATGTTTCCTGATTTTGAAAAAAATATTTCTTCTTTGCTTGTTGAGTTTGATAAGAGGTTAATTTCTGGCAGTAAGAATTCATGACTTTGTTATATTGTATGAATGATTAGAATTACATTCCATCTCTTTTTAATTTAAAATTAAAACTAGTTTCTTCCTTTTATTTTTAAGCTAAATGTTATCCTTAATACTTTGATCACTGAATAAGCAAAAAAAAACTGCTCCACATGTACTGATGTTCTACCATTTATAGTAAAAGAAAATGCTTTAAATACTGCAGTGCAAAACAAGTTCATAAAAAGCTATAGAGTGCAGTAGCCAGATTGAGGTAGGAATGGTGCTGGCAAAACTGAGGCACTTCCTGATGGCTGTGTTGAGGTTTTTTTAAAAATACAATATAGAAAGCAGTTTTTAAACTTTTTTTTTTTTTCCAAAAATCAATTTGCATCTTTCTGTCCATTATAAATTTAGTTATATAACCCCAGTATCTTTTTAATTGGAGAAATATGTTCTGAAAGAGGTTAGATTAATTTCTCTAGATTTAGAAAGATGAGTAAAAATAAAACTGAAATATGATGAGTATTCATGTAATAAATTTAGAAACTACAGCAAAATTAAAACTCCGTTTTTTTGCCTTGAAGAATGTTACTCACAGAGATGTGAATTGGAGAAGAGGTTTGTCTGTGCTGCTCACTTTGCCTGAGGTTATGGAAGAAGCTAAGAATGGAGTTTGGGTTCCCTGAATCTTAAAACCATCCTTTTCATGTTAATCTAAACTATGCTACTCTCACTGTTGTGCTCTGGGTAGTTTTTCTCTCTTTCTTGGCAGAGGAAGTATTTTTCAAACAATTTAATACACTCAGTTGGACTCTGTGAAGTGTAAGATAGTCTTCATGGATAGAGCTCTTCGGAAAAAAGTTATTAATGAACCTTCATTGTTACGGATTGGATCTCAGCCAGCTGCCTAGTGATTAAAGTTTAATTGCATGATGATTAGTTTTCATTAGTTAGCAATTAGCATTTAACAGCAGTGTTGTATTGCTGAAGCTATGGGCAAGCATCGGTGTCTTGAGCCATGTTGAAAAGGTATGTAGCTGGTTGTGTGGGCACAAAGCTGCTGCAGGAATATGAAGATTGGAATTCTCATGTTTGTTGCCTTCAACAGTTTGTTCCTTCTGCAGTGCTGAGCCAGGAGGAGAGACAGGAGCAGGGAAATGAAGCAAATGACCAAAACAGCACAGCCTGGACTCAGGGCACAGAGACTGGCAGTGGATTAGCCCTTCTGTAGGGGACTATCAAAATTAATAGCCTTTTCTCAATGAGAACAGTTCTTCCCTTCACTTCCTCCTTTGAATTCCTGAATTACTCTTACAGTAACACTAGTTTTCATCATCTCATCCCACTCCTTGCTACAATTAAAGCTTTTTTTCAGAATTCCCCCCTTGAACTTGAAATTCCTGGTTTTACTGTGATCATAATCCTCCACTGCTTTGTGCCACAGCAGAGTAAATTAGGGGAAGGATGAGTGCAGGGCAAGGGCTGCAGGAAGTGGAATGAGGGTAAAGGGAGGTAGGAATGTAGCAAAATGTCGAGGCTCCTTTGCCATTAAATAGACAGAAGAGTGTAAAACACTTCTGCACCACTGAGGAATCTGTTGTGAAGATGAAATATGGTGGTAATTTCATCTGGGCTAAGTTAGGGTCATTAGAAACCATTCTTTTCCCCTATGTCTCCCCTGCTGCCAGCACTACTACTCTGTGACTGAACCAAGGCAGGTAGCTGATCTGACCAGCAGATTCTTTGCCTCCCCTCTCCCTCTCATTTTTATCAAGCTAATCTTTTGGCTCGACCACCCTTCTTGAAGTCTTAAGTGTTGGTACCAATACAGAGAAATGCCACAGCTAGGGATAGAAGGAGGCAGCAAGTTGTGCAAATATATGAACTGTTGTTTTAAAATGTTCTGGGAGTGGACTGGTTGAGATCATGACCTCAGAAGATTTTTCCAGAACAATATTACTAAATACAAAAACTAGTACAGTCAGTAAAAGGTACACTTGAGATTTTTTCTGAAGGTGGTTCTCAATTGTATATAGCTTGACAGCATTTATTACTGGTGTGAAGTGCAACCATCTAGTTCTCCAGGCATATGAAAAGGTCGGGGCTTTTCTTTACTGTTGTTACTCCACGATCTAGAAGCAGTAGGGACTGGATGCTCCCTCCCTTCCTCTGGCCTAATTTACCAGCTGGAGTAACCTAAAGCAGGCATTTCCTTTCAGTTAAAGGGACTAAAATAGCTGCCATTTCTTTTGAGAAATTCTGGCAGTGCTCAGGGTGTGACTTAAATCATGTGGATCTACTTAAGTTGTCTTCAGACTTGCCAAACTGTTGGTGAGGTGAGAGAGTCCCAGAGCAACCCTACAGAAGACCTAAAGGCCGTGGTGAGTGGCAAAGCCTGCCCAGGGCTCTGTGTGCTGCAGCTGTGCTGTTTTGTCAGTACCTGAGCTACCAGTGGTAAAAATAGGTCTGGGTATGTCTTTCTGAGGTCTGGTTGCACAACCAGACAGCATAAATACACTTGCTTCTCATCTCAACTAGCTAATTGTTTCTGTGTCCTAAGCTTTCCTTCTGTTTGCGAAAACATAAAAGGTTGTAAAAACATTGCTTAGTCTTCACCTACTAATGGTTTTTAATTCTCCCCTGTTTCTTGATCCATGCATGTTTTCTTCTTCTCTTAACTGGGGCTTAGATCCCTTATGTATTTGTGGACCAAATTTGTGGTGAGTGTTAGCTGCAAAAACATCTATATAGGTGTTTTTCTTATGGCTTCCCATTTCACAAAATATGGTTTTGTTGGTACTTCATGCTATGCTGCTGCTACCTGCAGCTTTTCTTGTACCTCTGACTCCTTTATTTTTACTGAGAACTGTGGATTCTGAAGTTTTGGAAAGTTACTGATTAAAGGGCAACAGTGTTCAGCTTCTCAAAAACGTACTACTGAGGGAAGGGAGAAAGGATGAGGGTGTCCTGGCATGAATTTCTGGAATGATGATTTTCTCTAAAGGATGCTGCTGCTTAATGTAAACCTTAAAAGGAAGGGAAAAAATGAGTTGAGGGAAAGACAACTTCATGCAGGTTTGAGAGCTGGCAACTTGTTAGACTCCATGTCTGTGCTGTCAAAAACCTTCTACACTGCCTTTGCCAAGTCAATTAATTATTCTGTATAGTAGGCTTTCAGACCACTTATTTTATGACCATTAGGATAAATTGGTAGGGTGCTTTGAAAATTGGAAGTTGTGGCTGCCCCCTCCCTGGAAGTGTTCAAGGCCAGGTTGGATGGGGCCTTGAGCAACCTGGTCTGGTGGGGAGGTGTCCCTGCCCATGCAGAGGGGTTAGAACTAGATGATCTTTAAGGTCCATTCCAACTCAAATCATTCTGTGGTTCTGTGAAATTGTGAGATATTCTTAATTAAATTGGAAGATAAGCTTAGTTTGGGTGGACCAAAAACCAAAGGACGGAATTGAAGACCAGAGACTTAAAAGTTGGAAATTAAAAAAAAAAAAAAATTGAAACAGATTTACTAGCACAGGGGAAAGGATTCAACATAAGGGGTAAATAACAAAAATGCAAATATGTACCAATATATAGGGATAGGTGCCTGAGGGCCCCTTGAGGGGGGTCCATGGCTCTCCCCAGCACCCAATTGGTGTGGACTGTGAAGGGTAAAGGAGCACGGGGGAAAGAGAGGAGGGGCTGTGGTCTGCCTGAGCTTTATAGAGTATGGGAAGGGAATAGACCCCTCTGTGTTTTGCTCCTCTCAGAGGCTGGAAGCCCTCCTGCTTTAGTTCCTCAAATTATGACAGGGAGCTGAGGCAAGGTGGTGAGTGTTAGCTGCAAAGATGTAACAGGAGGAAGCTAAGTTTAAAGTTTGCTTATTTATCATCTTGAGTCAGGTCCACTGAAGATAATATAGGGGTTTTGTTATATGTCCATCAGATGTTATTTTCTTGTAGAAAGTTAAAATACTGAAGATCCTAGCTTGACAGATACCATGTGTAAATTCATAACTATATTAAATTGTTTGGTATTTTTTTGAGAAATAACACTTTGGATTAAATTTAATCACTAAAACTTTTTTTTTTTTTTTAGTTAATTTTAGGACAATTTTAGGTTAGATTAGAAGAATTCCAATACCTACATGATAGGTACATAAAACTGTTTTGTGACAGTTTAATGCTTTCTTAACTCCTTAAATTTAATTATTCCTCCTTTGAAGCATCATACATGATCATGGTACAATGGGGAGAGTAAGGATTCTTTAATGATGCCACATAGCATTATTCCTCTGAGCAGAAATCTGCAGAGGCAGTTCCAGGGGAAAAGGAGTTTTGAATAATTACCAATAAATTAAGTTTTCTGGACAAATAGCTTCAGGGGTAATGCCAAAAGAAGAATTTTCTGCTGCAAGTCTCTGAGGCTGTCTAACAAGGAAGACTTGACTGCTGAGTTATATTTATGCTGTTGGGCTAGAGTCTTCAGAATATAGAGGAATAAGAAGTGAGAAGAGACTGAGCCTGTGGAAAATAAATGAAAAATAAACAAAAAGTGCTGTATCCATCAATTTCTGCCTCACGTGAAAAAAAAGACTGAAATTTCACTTTGATCTTGAGACTTCTAGTAAGTAGTCTGGCTCATACCTGTCCTTTTTATCTTGGTATAGATTGATTTAGATTTATATATAAAAGCTGAAGATAGGACTTGGAAGTAGTTTGATTATGTTAATGCCTTGACCACAATTCACCAATGTTTTGAGCACGGATGATCTTAATTATTTGGGTTTTTTCCCTTCAGATCTGGATAGAACCACACAGCTCCTTAATCCTTAGACAGAGGAAGTTCTTCCTCTGGGAGAACAGCATTAACTCTGTCCATTAAGAAAACTACTGACATTACTTCAGCTGCTTTGTAACGTGCAGCTGGAATGCCATCCGGCCTTGGGTTTCTGCTGCTGTTGGTATTTGCTGCTGCTTCCGAACTGCTGCTAACTCGTATGGAAATTCTGTGTCAAGTGCCTGTAGCAGGCCTACTGGCCCTAGATATTTTTTTCAAAATTCCATTTAGAATTCCTGAAAAGTAGCCATTAGTCTAATGGGGAGTTTGAGAAGACATATATCATTATTAGTTTATAGGTTTTTCCCTGATGATGATTCAGTAGTGGAATAGCATATTCCTCTGCAAACCCGCTCAGATTTTTGGCCAGCAAACACTTTACAATACAGTATCTCCTCTGTGTCTGAGGTGATTTCATCGATGTGTTTTTAGTTTTTCTCAACTGTGGTGGTTTATTGCTGTAGTTCATGAGCTTGTATCTGCTTTTCAATTTTTTTTTTTTTGGTAATGCTGATGTATTACTTGACAGCTTATCACTTAAGAGGTATACTAACTTACAGGCATTTCTCCATCTGCAGGCATTGCACCTTTACCTCTTCTCTTGGATTCATTTCACCTGCTGCTGTTTTTCATCTTTAACTGCTTTTCTTGGGTTGTAGCAATTGCCACCAGTGAACTCAGCAACACTTGGGTACACTTTGCTACTCATTATCATAGCTCTGCCATGAGCTACTGCTTCAGCAGCCTGCTCCAGGCACTATATTCTTATTGTTCTCTCTTCAACAGTATTGAGTAGTATTTTTATTTGCTACCCTTTCTAGAGGGATATTTTTTTCATTTTCCTGTAGGACAAGCATTGTACTTTTTTAACCTATGCTTATATGCAGTGGAATATATTTTGACTGTGCAGTAGGGAGGGCTTGTTAGACATTAATGTAAGAATTAGTATTCTTATTAATGAGTAAATGTCAGTTTTGAGTACTGTTACTCAAAAAATATTTTTTTTTACTATCATTTTCACTATAACTTTCTCTTTTCTGATGCCTCAACCATAAGCTCCTTGTCATTATTTGATCTGTCTTCATCCAGCTTCCTTTTATTATTTTGGTTTCAGTAACTTAATGATCTACTTCCAGTCAGTGAATCCTGGCTAATTTTGTAATTTCCTACATGAAGTGCCTCAGTTTCAAAACTTTGCACGTTTACCTTTGTTTTTCCCACGCGTTTCTTCAAAGCCCTCCTCGTCTGAGATTTGTGCTGAACAATTGAATATGCTTAGCCTGCTGCTGTGATGGACTCTGCCCAACACTGCTGGCTCAGTCTCACCATTCCTATTTTCATCCCTTTTCATCCACCAACGCTTTGTTCTGTATTACTGAAGTGTCTTGCACAGTGAGGCTCTGTTTATGATGAGGGCTTGCACAGATTATTACAAATAATGACAAATGGTTTCTTTCTGTGTTGCAAATCTTTGAGTTTTTGGCAGGGGTGCTGCACCTTTTTTCCTGCCAGGTTGCATAGGTATTTAATATCGTGTCAAAGTCTTCTCTATTCAGAGTTTACCTTGCTCAAAAGCATTCCCTTATTTTTAAGCCTTTACAAAGGTTTTGTTTCTGTTGCATTCACTGCTGCTAATAACAAAGGGATCTTGTCTTTAATGAACTAGACCTTTTCTATTCCTTTGAGTCTTTTAGTAAATATTAAGCATCATCTCCTGTTTTCTTTGACTAGAGAAAAACTGGTTCTGTCCTGCAGCTTGCCTCTTAAAGCCAAATTCCTTTACTTGATTTTATTTTCTTCTTCATGGAAGTGCTTTCCTTTTTTGTGCCATTCCAGTCATTAATATTCAAAGGTATTACTTTACAGGGGAGAACTTCAAATAATTTTTTAATTTATAAAAAACCCTGTCCTTTATGGTGGTTATTTTGCTTTGGTTTAAGGCAGCTGTGTGCTGCTTGTTTTGTACTGCATTCAGTAGACCTTGTGCTAAATAGAAATTCACCATGTATTTGGGTATTTCTTGTAATCAGTACCAAAGATAGTCAGGAAAGAAATCTAGTAATGGCAGAAAATCTGACTGGAGTAAATGTTCTCTCTTGCTGACTATGCTATTCCCACAACTCTGTGTCCTTGACACATAATCATTGCTTGAAAATTTGAATTTGTTTTTCCTCTTTATATTCTCTTCTTCTGTCTTTCAGACCTTTTTGTAACTAAATTGCATTTATTGTTGCACGTTTAATTCCCCAAATTAATAGCCAAGATATACTGTAGAATTTTTAGTGCTAGACTTGCATACTCTAGCAAATTCAAATCTATGCTTACACGTGGTTTTCTGGAATGTGTCTCTCATTCCGGGTGGCTCTTTGTCTTGAAAGAAAATTAATACATTTGCAGTCTTCTTGGAATTAGTAGTCTATGTATTGTTTTAATATTACTCTTAAATATGAAATGGCTACAGAGGGGTGTACTTAACCTGCTTAATCTGAAATTTAAATACACCTTTTCATTGCCATTTAAAGTTAATATTTTTGGAAATTTTGCAAAATCGTTTTTCGTTGACTGACAGTTTAACCCCTCTTCTGGTTCGGTTTCGCTTGGTCCTGATTTCATTTGAGTTTTTTCCCTCCTACCATTGTCTGAGAGGCGGGGAGGGTTCCTCCTCCTCCACCATGGCTTTCTCAGCTTTTCACCAGTCTCTTCTCCTAGAGTGTGTTCATGAGTATTTCAGCCTTTGATCACTCCACCGAGTGAATGAAACACTCAGGCTTGTCTGGAGCAGGGAACATGAATTTATCGCTTAGATCAAATTTCAACCTTTTGTATAGTGTTACAGTTTAGCTCAACCTTCCTGCTATGAAGGCAAGACTTAAGAGTCTTAAAAGCTTGTAACCTGACAGTATAATTTCTGGGTGCCTACATTCTCTTTAATAATCACGGGAATAATTTTTTTATTTTTTTGTTCATTGTGGAATTGTACTATCCCTTGGTTTGCAGAAGAGCTGCCATTCCAGGCTGGTGCACAAGTACATTTTGCTGTGCTGTCCTATCTCCAGAAGCAGCCAGGAGCAGCTATCTTGGAGATGTGTAGTAAACCTGTCCTATAAAGAGTGCTGCTTGCATATTTTTTCCCTCTTTTCAGCAGTCACTGCCTTAGTGTCTTTTTCATAACTGTGTTTAACAGGCAGTGGCATCCTTACCTTGATGAATTTGTCTAATCTGGTTTTGAGCTCACTTATCTTTCTGCAACAGTCTTTGGTAATGGTTTTTATAGTTTAATTATTTGTTGTGGGGAAAAAAAAGTATTTAATTTTAAATGTGTTGTTTGCTCTTCCTTCTTGGAAATCATTCCCTAATGCACACCTTTTTTGATTCTTTTAGATCTCAATTCCCTTTCAGTTACCTCTTTTCCAAAAGACAGTCTTTTCTCATATGGAAGCTATTTATGTTCCTAGTTATCTCTGTGGTTTGTGTGCTTATTTTATTTTTTTTTTCCTGATCTATTGTAGTCCTTTATTGGTAGGGTGACCAGAACCACACACAATATTCAAGATGTTGGGTTACTGCAGGAGTGATACATAGACAGAACAAAGATTTCCTTATCTGTTTCCTATAATTTCTTGTGTTCTGGCTATTTTGGTGGTCGTGGTACTGGATTGGTTTTCAGTTTCAGGAACTGCATGACATTTCTGCCCTGGATGTCTACTAGTACCTTTCCATGAGTAGTAAATGCTAATTTAGAGTCTGTCATCATGTGTATGCATAGGTGAAAATGTTTTTTCTGTGTGTTTCTCTTTGTACTTAACATTAATTTTCATCTCTCATTTTGAGATGAGAGATTGTAAGATCTTTCTGCAGATCTTTACCATCAATTTGAGATCTGACTACCTCAGACAATTTTGTAGACTTCTAAGTTTTCACACCTTTTTGTTTACCCCTCTTTCTGAGAGTGTCTGTTAAATAGCTCAAGTGTCTGCAACAGGAACTCAGAAATTTTTGCCAGCAAACCATTCCTTGTAAAAAATAATAATTTATTTCAGTTCTTGTTACTTTCTCTTTTTCCTCTGAGTTAAGGTATGTAGAATGCTATGTTCTTCATTTCAGGTGCCTCTGGTGTATTTTAATCAGCTGTGTGTGTGCTGAATAGGATTTATCTTTTTAAAGATGTTTTTCAGTTCTTGTATTTTTTCTCTTTTTTTTTTCCCCATGCCATCCATTTTGCGCTGCAGCTTTCCTTTGTGCTTCAGCAGCCTGTGCAGCACTGCAGTTCTGACTTTTTACTGTTTCCTAATGCAGCATTACTAGTATAGCATTTTACAGATAATTTGATTTGTTTGCTGAAATCTTGGCATCTGAATTTTTCCTTTATTTTTGAATTTTACTTCAGTGACTGTTTTCCTTTGTTACTTGATTTTGCTTGTTACAACAGTATATCAGCAGCAGCAAGAGATGCCTTTTGTTAATGCAAGTTTATATGAATTTTATCTTAATTGTAAGGTTCATTTTTCTGATATTCCCTGCCTGGTCTTGGAACAACTTAAATTGTTTGACAAGAAATGGAAGCTAATAATGCTGTATCCCTTCAGTACTGGTTATTATCTCTAGCCCCAGTCACATAGGTGAATTTTTCACACATTGTGCTTATTTCCTGTATTTCCTAAAAATGTCTGCCCTCTTCTTTATTTCAGTCCCTTTTTGAGTGGTCTTACAAAATCACTTACTCCTTTTTCCTATAGCAAATAGTACAAAGATGTTTTTTAGCTTTCCTCATAGCATGTTGGAGTAAGTTGTTTCTCTTCATCCCACTTTCCAGGAAAGACAATGCAACTGCCTGCTGCTTTTGTTGCCCTTTTGCCTGGATATTAAATCTGAGCCTCTGCCTAGCCTGCCAACTGCTTAATCAGAAATAGTCAGAAGGCCCTCCTTCCTAATATTGCAGCTGACTCTGAAATCCTCATTATCTTACATCTGCATTTGTGCAGTGCAATTATACAGAAGCAATTATTTTCCTAAAAGCTTGTAATTTAAACAGACAAAAGAGAGAGTATGTAAAATGCCTGTAACCTGTATAATTAATGACACATATATTTCATTTTTTGCTTTCTTTTTAGTAACTTTTAGTTGTTGCTTTCCATCTTTTTCTGTTTGTGTTCTTGACATTGGTATGCAGGAAGGGCAAAACCAAAAAGATACCTAGAAAGCAAGGCGAAGAAAAAGGGAAGAAAACAGAGCAAAAGAAAAAACTGATGCTTGGAAAAGAGGAAGTTCAAATGAGGCCTTAGCATTGGGTGCAGGTGACCAAACTGAAAGAAGCAACTGCTGAGCAAGAAAAGATATAGACAGTGGAAAATACCAGAGAGTTGCATCAGTTGTGAATGTCCTCACTCCAGCTGTTTTGGTAATTCTCCTGTAAGAAACATAGTGGAAGAATTAGTGTTAGGCAGAAGCAATTAATTTCTTCTTCAAAGCAACTGTTCCTGCTGCTGCCCAGAATATGTTGGAAGGGCGAATCCTGCGGCTCCTGTCCTCTCACCAGCAAAACCTTGTCCATGGTGGGATCCTGATACTCATAGGCAAGGGCATTATCTCAGTCAGTGGAGAGCCAAAGAGAAAGTTAAAGTGTGTGTTTTACTTGAGCAGGGTGGGACACTTCTTTTCACAAACCAAAGAGCTTGTGTTTGGTTGAGAGGGGGAAGGTAGGTAGCTCAGAACTTGTTTATATTCTAAGACCTATGTGGACCTGAGCCAAACAAAAAAAAAAATACCCAAAAACTACACCCCAGTTTATTAAATGTAGAGTAGTGGGCACTCGGAGGAGTTTACTCTTGGTAGTAATGAAGGAATACAAATTGCAAGGAAAAAAACCCCACTTAAATAAAAAATAAATATAGCCAGTGGATTTGTAAGTATTTTGAATGAATCAGCCACTCTGCTGCTGCTGAGGTAGCTGTCCCCCAACTGTTCACACTTCCAGGTTGGGTGTTACTTCATTTTGGTAGACAGAGACCGATGAGCTGTAGGGAGGAAGAAATGGGCTGCAAATAGCATGGAGAGGCAGAGACAATGTATCTGGCTTTAATACTATTGATAATTTAGTTCAAGGGATGGAGTGTCTCTTCTAAATGGCACTTTTCAGTCTCTCCAGCCTATTCTAAGTGAGATATATGTGCCTTGTGGCCAGAGATGAATTGTGGAGATAGGACCTCTGAATCAATCTTTGCTGTGCGGTCTTTTTTTTCCTTCCTCTTTTTTTTTTTTTTTTTTTTTTCTCTCTCTCCTTTTTTTTCTTCTTTAATTTAAGCCAGGATTTGATTAGATGCCTGGCAATGATTACTATCCATTGGCACCTCCCATTGGGAGCACACTCCAAGTACCAGCCTTCAGCTCTTTCAAGCAGAGGAGGTCAAGCAGGCTGCTTACCGAGCAAAAGGAATTTCTCTTCCCATGAGAGCCTGAGTGCTGTTTCCCTGGCTAAGAATGCTATAATTCCTTTACAAGTGACAAGCGGGCTGCTACCATCTGCTGGTGAATGGCTGCAGGAGTTTGGGTGAAAATTTGTTCAGGGGCCAGAGTGGTCATTAACACCAATTCACACATTTCTTGTATGAAGTCCTGTGATTTTCATTTGGTTTTACAATGTTTTCTAGTTGTAGTGTACAAATTTTCTTTTCTTTTTTTTGTTGTTGTTGTTTTGAAACACAGGTACACAAGATAAGGGTTCTGACCAAAGCCACAAAACGTACCAGGGAGAACTATGCATTTTATATTTTAAGGTGGCACAGCAGTCGTGTAGAAAAAAAAGACTTGAGAGCATCTAGAATTTTTTTTTTAATCACTTTATTCTGTCTTCCTAGAAATACCTTGATTTCCTGTATTTGGAAACTGCATAGCATTACATTAATCTTTCAAAGTTGAAGTGGTAGACTGAAGTTGTTGTAGAACCATACAGCTTTGTAGGGTTCACACAGCTTTTTTCACTGTGCAGTGTGTCAAGAAGGAAGAACTTGAAATAAAAGAGTAGTTATTGTGTATGTGGTTCCCCAACCTTTCCCTGAAAGAAGCAGATGGTTGGGGGTCCCAGGAGGTAGAAGAAATGGGGCCATTAGACTGTCAGTGGCACGTGAAAAGCAGAAGCATCTGCCAGAATGGAGACTCTTTCAGCAGCAGGGGAGCCAGCAGCAGCAGATGATCTCTGCCTTGAGCAGTCAGTGGTGTTGTAGCCCACTGGGGAATGGCTGTTGTGGGTGTAGCTGCAGGTAACCTTGGTAATAATCTAGTTGGTTTGGCAGGGTGAAAAAAAGGGAAATTAGGGCTTGATGCTCATTCTCTGGCACTTTTCCTATCTAATCAGCCCTAACTACAACTGAGTTGAAAGTAGTCTGTACCCATTCTCAGCTGAGCTACAGGCACAGGTAAAATTTGTCAAAATGCTTGTTGTGTTACTAGCACCAGCTTCAGGATAGCAAGATGAACTATGCAATGAACCATGCTATATGCAGCAAATATTAAGTTTGAAGTCTCAATTAACATTTGTAAAGGTATCAAAATTTTTTTGCTAGGAGTCTTTTTGTTCTCAGTTGGATTGCACAGGACACTCTCTTAAGACGTGGCCTTTTGATAGTGAGAAATATTTTACACAGCTGCAGTTTAATCTCTGCTGCTGTAGTTCTTATGCTCTTATTGACTGCTCTGTGCAGGACATAGTGTTCCAGGGAAGAATGACCTCTTCTGTTGCAGCAGTGTGATGGTACTTCAAAGACAAGATAAAGTGGGGAGGACAGGATGCCTCTGAGGGGAAAAAAAAAATCCTAGAAATTCATATCTGTTTTCAAAGAATATTCAGTTTGAATTCTGCCCTGTTAGAATAATTAATCTCAGACAGCCACATCTAAAAGAGAGAATAAAGCACACAAGTAATGAGCTTTGATTCAGAACTCCTCAAGCTGCACTTTGCAAATACTTCGCATAGGTGAATCTGGGACTATTGCCAATACATAATATTCTTCTAGGGTTGACTTCATAACCAGGAAAAGACATCTTTACATGAAGCTTGGTTGTACTCCCATGAGAGGGTGACTTATGTTGCAGTTTGGCTAAAGGTCCATATGTTTTGATGCACATTTAAATATTGGTTTAGAATTTATTTTTTTTTTTTAATATCTTTGGAAACTAGCATTTGTGTTCTGACAGGCAAAAAAAAAAAAAGTTGAAAAGTTGCTTGGGTGTCTTTCTAGGCCTCAGGGACACTCTTCTTACATCATAAATACTGCAGTAGTTTGTCATGATACACATTCACTGCTTAGAAGATAGACACAGTTTAATATGGATCAGGCTCAGGATGCCTTGACGTAGGTGAAAAGAGAAGGCAGTATTCAAGACAGCAGTTGTAGATGTCATGAGAACTGACATCTCACAAGCTTTTCTGTTAGTTGCATCTGCTTTGATTTGGAGGGGACCACCTGGTTTATGGCTGGAGCTAGTTTTGCTTTCATCCTCATTCAATCATTTAAATACAAAGTACAGTCATCGCTGCATGGCACAGAATAGTAGGAAGAGCAATGACTGTCAGGTATTCTCTGTGTTTTTGAAATATTGTAAGCAAAGCCTTGTTTAGAATGCAGAGCAAGGAACTTTGCTGTGGCTGTTACCTTTGATGGCATCTATTCTGCAGACCTCCACTGCCCTGTGTATGTTGCTCAGGGATGTGAAGAGATGTGGCCATGTTGGCATTTGAGCCTCCCCATGCTTTAAAAACCAGGCTTCTGTTCAGTGCCAGGTGCATTGCTGGTTTGAGTACATCTGTTCTCTGGGCTGTACAGGTGTAGCTTGCTGGTAGTGTTAATAGAGCACATGTAGTTTGACACCAGCTTTTCTAATAGAAAAAGAGCTTTCAGATTATGTCATCATCTCTGTATACAGTCATTCACAAAGGCAACTTCTTACAGCCTAAACTCATAGTGAATTGTACCAGCTATACGAGGTCTTATTGTAGTGTTGGTTGTCTTCAAACTTCCTGTGTTTCTTAAGGATAGCTCAAAAGTTATTGCAGGCCATCCTTTATATTTCTGTCAGTTTATTTGCATTTTAATTTTTAAATAGGAGCAGTATCTTAGCCTTCAGTGGTATCTGCCAGATGTACCTTGTTGTCTTTTTAGAAGGGAAAAATGTCAACATGTCAGAAATGAGTTTTCATCGGGCCATTAGATTAGTTAACTCACTGCTTACATTCAAGAAATAAAGTTGCTGTCTGAATGAGATGCATGGTAGACCTACTTTCTTAAGTCATTCCAGATGAAGCAAATAGGTGAGTGGCTTTCATTCTGCAGCATTCACATCTGGCTGATAATATGGTTAAATACATCACTGAACAGTTGAGATAATAGGATTTAAGTAATGAAAATTGAATGTGGTCATCAGACAAGTCTTACTACTTTGAAAATAAAGGTATGAGCATCATTATAGCACTGCAGGCACCTTTCTGGAGATGTGCCATTTTTGTGAAAGTGATGTATTTTCCCTTGATGCAATCTTCTGCTCCCAGTAAACCTTTTTTGATCACTTGTGAATAAATGTTCAGCTTGGCCTTGATCCTCTTGGACTTTTAGTAATAATGTGCAACCACATTTGACGTAACCAAATTATTTTTACACAAATGATGTCATCCTAGTAATTCTTTGTTATGCTAATTCTTATTTTATAGCTGCTGTAGATTAAAAATGTTTATTTCCTCTGATTTTAACACTGATGTTATTGTCAGGTATTGAATCACAGGCCAGCAAAATAGATTTGAGAAGTGTTCTTTCTCAATGGTTGGTTTGAGCATTTGATATGTCTTGCCTGGCTAGCACAGCTGAAAAATTTGTTATTTGAAAGAACTGAGGTTGTCACCTATTCAAAAAGCCTTTCTTTGTATGGTGTGGAAAGATGCAGTCTAACGTGGTCATACTTGAGAAATCTGTGCAGGAATGTGGTTGATAAAATTCTCAGGAAAATACAGGTATTTGTAAAGATGATTTCAGTCTTCATTACCATTTCTTGGTTTCCCTTTCAGAAATGTTCCCATTGCCAGGAACCAGGAGCCACCTTAGGCTGCTACAACAAAGGCTGCTCCTTCCGATACCATTACCCATGTGCCATCGATGCAGGTAAGAACATGCTAACTCTACTTCATGTTTAGTCAAAACTTATGACACTAAATATTTCCAAGTTACTTTTCACTATAAATGGTGGGAAAAGGCAGCAGATAAACAGTATACAATAATTCTTTGGGACAAAAGGGAGCTTGTAATGGAAAAGAATCTACCTAAGAGTGCAGAACAAGCCTGCTGTTGGGGAAATGCTACAGTGACTGAAATTTAACTGCAGTGTGAGAACTGTCCAGTCTTTTATTGTGGAAAATAGAAACCCTTTATTAAAAGCATGCAAGTGACCTGAAAGGCATTTCCTCTTTCAGGCTGCCACTTCTATGGATAGGCATAACAAGGATTTCAAGTGCAAAGTGCTTTTAGAATTCATCAGTACCACTTGCAGCACAACTCTCCTTAGAAGCATTTCAGCCAGTCTTTTGAGTAGGTCCAGTTTTCATTACTGGACAAGCTAATGGTTTGGTTGTTAAACCCTTATTCAGTGATCAAAGGAAAAAAACGAGTTCTCTGCATGTATTTACCTTTAGAGGTGAACTTTCCCCTCATATGAACACAAGCTGTATAGAAGACAGGGCAGCAGACTGCAGGAGGAAAAAATGTTACTGTTAGAAGTCTGGAAATTAGAGCAAAAGGTTTGGATTGTGCACTTTTCTGAAGCTTCTCACCTTTTGAGACTGAAGGAGAGAGTAGAAAGGAATGTTACTTAAGCTGTGTCACAACAAATTACACAAATTGCTGTGAGTTTTAAATTATCGACAGCTATGAGCCTGTTGGCATTTTGCATAAAATAGTGAAAGCTTTTCATGGAGACAAACTGTATTCTTGGGTGAAAAAAATCCCCAAACATAATCTGATTTCAAGTATTCAAGATTAAAACTCTTGACTAGCAAATAATTGCAAGTTTCCTGTTTATTAGCCCACTTCCACAGCAGCCCACTAATTTCACCTCTTATTCTACTCAGTTTTTCTAATGTTACATTATTTGATGTAGGTATGCTCATTTCTGAATAACTGCATTGCAGCTTTCACAGTGAAATTCCACCCTATTGGAGCACTGCATTCTGTTCTAATAGAAATGTGTCTAATTAAATTAATACTGCAGTTAAATACTGCTGATATCATAGCATAGATGGCGAGTCCTTGATTTTGCATTCAGTAAGGTGTTAAATATTCAGGCTGCAAAAATCACACAGTCAAAAAATTGCCAGAAATAAGGGTGTCCATGTAAGTTTAATACTGGTCTCTGTGAATGTATCTTATAAGGTAGTAATTGCCTGATTAAAGACTTAAGACCCTACCTAAGTCTGTAGGATGAAAGGGTACTCATTCATGAGCATATGTAGTCCTCACTGGTTCTGTATTTAATGCATATGATTCCATCTCAGTTCTGAAAGTGGAACTGTGGGAACTCCAATGATGTTCAACTCTTATGCTTAAGAGTTTCATGAACATGAATAAACCTTTCATTTACAGAACTTCTGAGATACAGAAGAATCAGATTTGCATTCATACTTTGTTTAGTAATGATTTGTGATCACCTCATTTCATTACCACGTAAACCCAAAATTTAGTGTATTTTCCCAGGGTTTTGGGGGGGGGTAATTTTAATTCTTGCATTACTAGGTGCAATATGTAATATTTTTAATGTCCTAAACACAGGTATCAAAAATAAGCTGTTGTCCTTTTTCTTCAGATATTCCTTCTTCATTAACTACTCCAGCAAATGCGGTAGGATCCTCCAGATGACAGATTTACTGAACAATTATGACTGATTCTCGAGCAGTTCTGTGTTATGCGTGGAAAAGGCTGTGTCCTATAGAAAAGCTAATTTATAATAATAATAATAATGTTTAGTCCATATTAAATGATGTGTACCATATAATATGTAGAAGTGGGCTAGCTACCCTACATTTGGCTTTTCCTCTCATTTGTCTTGACTTTGCAACCTTTGAGGCTTTTTAGAGTAGCTTTTTGTGTTCAAGTTCCAAGTCTATGCTTACTTCATTTTCTTTTAATTTTGTTATGAGACATCACATTGTCATATGGCCATCTGTCAGAGTGTACCATTCCAAACTGATTTCCCTCCTTTAAGTAATGTGGCAGTAATAAATTGCAAGAGCTGCATGGAGGTGGAATACTTGGACTGTGAGCTCCACAAACATATTTAAATAGTAGCAGAGGAGTTGGTAAAAGTGGTGGTTTCACTCCAGGAAGAGTATGATTTATTGAGAACAAAAACTTACCTTTATTAGTGTATACATTCTCCTTTGTTTCTTGTTCTTCAGTCTGTATGTGTCTGATACATTCTTCATACCAGCCACTGGCTCTTTATCTAGTTGGTCTCAAATTGTTCCTCTCAGATTATTTATCCTTGTCTTTTTCTAAGACCCAATTCACCCCACCCCTTTCCAACTTTTCCTTTGCCCAGTTTTCTAGATGTCATTCTGGCTTCCTTCTCTCTGCTCTTATATCACATCTTTCTCTTCACTCTTGCTTCTAGCTCTTGTTTTTCGTCTCTGGGCTTTCTTCCTCCTGGATGGTTCTCCTACTACAGCTCCTTGTCACACATACCCCTGCTAGTCTCCATTGGTTCTTGGATATTGCCCTTAATTTTCTTCACCTTTCTGTGCCTTCTCCCACTAGTTCTTAGTCTCCAATCTGCTGGCCAGATGAACCCTGATTCAGTCTTAGCTTCCTCCTGCTGGCATTCATCCTTAATTCCTAACTACTCCCAACTTCTACTATCACTACTCTCATAATCTTGCCAGCCTCCTCTCTTTTCACTTCCAGATTGCCTTTTTTGGCAAGATTTTCACTTCTGCTGCCTTCTGGGACAGTGCTTCCCATTTTACAGTTTTGGAATGGTCACCTTCTTCCTTCAGGCTGCCCAAGCCTTAGAAATGTTCCCTGACAGCTTCAATGCTTTTGGGTCAGGTGCTTAAATCTGAGGCTAGAGAGATTCATTTACAGGGAAGACCTGCTTACCCCCCAGTAGAAGTGTTTGATGGAATTTCCAAAGGACCTAGCAAATAAAACTGAAAAGAAGCCTTTTCTGAGGATGTAGAGATGAAAATCTCCATTCCTCCTTTGAAAGAGTGGGATTTGTAGATTTCATGGTAACCTGGCAGGGGCATGGCTTGGCTAAAGTTCAAGTCCTACTGAAAATCAGGGAATGTTAGAGCTTTTCAGAGAAAAAATTGCTGAGATGTTTAATACAGGCAGAATAATTTTTTTTCTAATAAATGGTTTTAAGGAAATTGTTAGGCTGCTGTAGCTGAAGTTTTCAACCAAAACAAATAAAAGAGCCCAGCTTGAAGTAGAATTTTAGTATTCAGAATTTCAGCCTGATGGTATGACAATAAAAGACCTTGTTTGCAGTCGCCTTCATCTGTGGGTGTAATCAAGCTGTCTGAATCTATAGCCACTCTGACAATAAATATGTAAAAAAGAAATAAGCAAGCTGTATGGAATAGGACTTGATTTTCATTTATACCCAAGCAGAAAATGTTGATTTCCTTGAGAAACAAATCAGAATTTTCTTTCCTCAGCCTGCTGTCTGCCTATAAACTCTTTTTATTGGTTATGCAGTGCTGCTGTCTTTCCTGTAGGGAATCAGATACAGGTAATTCTCGAGTTCCTTGAGCTCTGTGGTGTTTTCATTTGAAGTCAACTATCCTGCTTTGAAGGATGGTCCTGCCTTGCTTTATTGAGGACCTGGGACAGATCCATTCTAAATCTTGCAAAGTTTGTGCTGACATTTACAAGGGCTCTCAGGCTGTTGGAATGTGTGGGACTGGTTTTGCATCAGAAGACACTTGCTGGATTGGGTTTTTTGAGGGTATTTTAAGTCATAAACGCTTGGTGTTCAGCTGAGTTACAGCAACAGCCCTGGAAGTGACCACACCATAACTGGGATGGAAATAAGCTTGCCATACTCCTAGGCAGCTGCACTGGGAACATGTTTATACCTTTCCATTGGTGTGGATTGGAAGGCAGTACCCTGTTGGTTACTGCAATTCGTTTGAAAGGCAGTATGTTTGTGGGATGTTTTTTTGGGTTTTGGGGTTTTTTTTGTTTTTTGTTTTGTTTTTTTTTTTAAGTTTTAGAGGGTGGAGTATCTCAAAACTACTCCAGTTACTCACAGCTCTGAGGGCAGGCCCTGTGGTATGACCTGGGCTCTGGCTTCTGCTCCTGTGGTCAGCTTCTGATCCCACCCTGGTGAGAAGCCAGGTTTTCCACTGCTGTGGCTAATTGGCTGCTATGCAAGGAACACGGCTTCATAAGCTGCCAGTTTGTGTATGTGGATGCTTTATTTAGCCTAATTCAGCCTTCCTTTTAATCTCCTTTCATACAAAGTAATCTTTGGTAATATAGGGTGCAAGAGAGCTGAACTCTTCCTATCTGTTCGCACAAAAATCAAGATCAGTAGTGCCACTTAAGTAATTTTTATATGGAAATTACTGTGGTTAGCATTGTGTTTGGCTTTCGTCTATCCAAATTTATGAAGAGCCTCTGATGTCTCAAGATAACTTAGTCCTAGGGATGTTTCCATGGCAACAGGACCGTTGTTTTCAGAAATTTTGTATCCTCTCCCACTGCTTGTTCCTCACCACCTGGAGCCAGATCCTGATTGTTGCAGCACACTTGTCCCCACAACATGTATCGTAGGCAGTTTCACACACAAAAGATTTTTGACAGTAAATTAGGGAAAGACCTGTATCAAAATAAAATTAATTTTCAGAGAACAGAAATACTGTGTTTTCACAAATATCATTAGAGATGAGTAACAAGCAGAGCACAGAGGCTGAGACAAAGTGTGAAGCTCATAGAAGAATAATTGCTTCTATTAAAAATGTTTTAGGTTTTCCCTGATTACTTTATGGAGAAAAATCTGTACAAACAAGGAAGCATCTTGCTTCCTTTTCCATTTCTGCCACAGTGAACTGATCATAGCTGTGTGTCTGGTGACTTATGATAAATTGTAATCTGTGATATAAAATACTTGGAACTGCTAACTGAAATCCAGGCCAGCTTTGTGATGATGAACAAGTTTGGCCTTATTGGTATTCAGCTCATTTTCTACAGTGAGCTGATGAAATTTTTCATAGTTGTCCCTTAAGAGAAACAAAAAAATTGCTATTAATTTGAGCTGCTATTAGTATTTGCCACAAAAATGCCAGCCTTAGTAAGAAATTGAGCTCCATCTGCAGAATAGGCACAAGGTACAAGGTCTGACAGTTAATCCTGATACTGGTACAATCTTCCTTTCTGGTGCACTAGCTAGAAAAGTGCATCCACTACCAATGTTGGGCTTCCAAGAAAGAAGAAAACTCCATCCTGTTCTAACATACACACATATGTTTTGCTGATTGCTCCATGTATTTTTGATGATTGCTATATTATGCAGTGATAATTCATGCTGTAGTCTAAATGTACAGTTCCTGCCCTTATAATGAGACATTTCATTTATTTCCTGTTATTTGCTAATACCTCATTCGAAATCGCTTTCTGTGGCAGGATTAAGGTTTTTACTCCCCTTTGCTAAAATCACAAGTAACTTAGCCTATTGCATGCTGTTTCCTTTTGATTCAAGCCAGAGGCATTCCTGTCGAAACGTAAGCATTTCAAGGCACAGGGATGCTCTGCCAAAGCTTGGGTGTCTAGAAAGCTTTTCCCTCAAGCTTTAGTTGCAGTCTCCTGCTGTCTGCTAAACTCTTCCAGCAGATTGAAACAGCAGGTAGCTCTGGTTATGCTACATACTTAAGAGCGTTTTAAATTAGCACATTTTATTTACCATTGTGCTTCTTTACTTGCTAGCTGTTTGGGTAGGTTTGTAGCAGATGGGAGGTCAAGAGCACCTTGTTGAATTCTCAGAGTGCTGGATGACACTGAGGGTGGGGGTGATGCTCAGTCACCCTGACTTCGGTGTGTGAGGCAACTGGAAAGAACAGCGTGAGAAGTGTGGACAGGTTGAGAGGTGGCCTTGCAGTTCAGGGTGTCCAGGAAAGGCAGCTGAATTCTCTTGGGAGAGTGCTTCAGCTTTTTTACTTGGCTGCAAGGGTGAAATTTGGGTGCAAATCTGGGAGGCACAAACGGGAGGCAGAGAGCAGGGCAGTGCTGGTGCTGATGTGAGCACAGTGTTTAAGTCCAGGAGCTGCTGACTCAGCATCCCTTAGGGGCATCATCTGGGAGGGAGGGGGACAGAGGAAGTGACATTTACACTGGCAGTGCCACTAGAGGAATGGGCTTCAAACATCAGCAGTATTGCTTAATTTGTTCTTAAGCAAGCAGCTTCTGCATCGGTGCCCCACTTTCCCTAGTAGGTTTAATTCATTAATTAAACTATTTATTAGATCATAAAAGCTTCACATATATGAATCATGGAAGCAGATCCAAGTGCAGCGTGGGTGACCTGCTACCAGACATTGTGTCAAAGTGTAAACTGATCACCAGGATTTGGGATTGCAAATAAACTGTCATAAACACCATACCTAGAGACACACACCCCTTCTCCCCATGATGTTGGCAGGGCCTTGGGGCATATAAAAGGCAATGATTTTCCTAAGAAATGCAAAGCAGGGATCATCTCTTCAGATTGGATGAATGCATCCATCTTCCTTGAGCAAGGAAAGCTGCAATAGCTGAAGGGGGTTGGGATACAGGATTTAGATTTGCTGATGTGTTTCTTATTCTATACAAAGGATCAGGGAGACTGGGGATGCTTGGACTTGGCGTGGTAACCCAGGTAGTGTTGTCATTGGGGGTGTTTAGTAATTTATTTGCTAAAACTTTGGGGGTGGAAAGGATTAATCTAGTAATATGGCAGTATTCCTGTAAGGTCTTTGAATGAAAATTATATACCTGTGAGGCAAAATTAAAATCGATGATTTATAACTCAAGGTGGTTTTTTATTAAAAAAAGTAATAAATTGCTGTCTTCTGCTCTTCTAGATTGTTTACTAAACGAAGAGAATTTCTCAGTGAGGTGCCCCAAGCACAAGGTAAGGATCATCTGCATTAGGCCTGTTTTTTGCTGCCCTCTTCTGGTGTTTAAACTTGGGTTAGTAATTTTATATCTGGATACATCTGTAGCCAGAGATGCTTTTTAGATTAAATCTGTGATATATGCTTGTGGTGTATTCCGGGGACAAACATCAACTTGAGAACAATATAGAGATTTTAAGGAGATGAATGAAGTTTTTGCCCTATCTGTTCAGTTGTTCTAAAGATCCTTGACTCTTGAGAAAGCTCAGCTTCATTCCCTGTCTTCTGTCATAAAATCAGTGTGTTGCTCACAGCTTCTGTTTGAATGCTACATTGAAACTGGTGAATTTTCTCCTGGGATTTACTGAGGATGCAAGGAGGAAGAAAAACAGCTCAAGGAAAAGTTTCAATCGCTTTTTGGAAATATTTAGACAGTGTAGTGATGAACTTGAAACCCCTTGTTCTAGTTTAGTAGTAGGAACTAGACTGAGTCCTACCACTCAGCCTAGAATTTATGTTTAGTTGGTCTCTAGATATATTTGGCTCTTTTCTTAGGACTCATCATAATTTTTGGTAATGGATTCAGCATGTTATTTCTGCCTAGGGTTTGGGCATCCTTAACTGATGGTGCAGTGGTGCTTAAGAGCTGGGCTGTTGTTGCTTTGTCTGCATGGAAAGAGGAGACAAGACAGACAGTACATGCTCTAACACACATGAGCAATGTGTTACAGTACTGGGAATACTCCCCCACTGGGGGGGGGAGTTGGGCTTCTAGGAGGCTGTGGATACAGTCCAACAGTTTTAAATGCTTAGAAGTGCAAAGAAAGATGGCTGTTCCTGTGGCCAGTTGGATACAAGAGGAACTGAGCAAGAGTGTGGATGGCATATGCTGGAAAGTAAATGATAACAGGGAAGAATTGTGTTGCTTTCTAGCAGGGATTAGTCTCCATTTAGTCCTTGTCTGCAGATCTCTTCTCTGCCTAGAATTAGACTGACATCTGGTGGGTTTTTTGTCTTCACAGATTATCTTTAATCTGTCTTTTGTAAACATACAAGAATTAGTCTCATTTTCCTTTCTGGATGTTCTAATGCACTATGATGTATTTATGCACACGCATTTGAAATGTGCTGGAAGATTCTGGGGCCATTCAGGCTGTTACTCGGAACTGGCCTACTTTTCATCATGTAAAAGAAAATAAATTATTCTGCACAATTTCAGAATAATGTTGAAAATGTACAGCAAGCTTGAATTGGTGTTAGTGCTATCTAGACCTGCAGATCTTGCCAAACAAAAGGGATGAGCTCCTCTTATTGTGGAATGCCCCTCTCCAAATGCAACCCTTTGCCTACCTGGATAAAACTAAAGAGAATAGGAAGGTTGAATTTTTGAAAGCTGTTTAATTTTTGCTGCCCACTGCCTGAAATATAGGGAAAAACAGTCTTAAAGCTTTTCATAGCTGGCTTGGTTCACTGCTGCTATGTATGAGTACTTGCAGTGATGTTGCTCCAATCATGAAAGGAAACAACCATTTTATATAATCCAGCCTCCCAGAGAAGATGCTGAACAGACAAATGGGTTTCTAAAGTAATCTTGAAGGGTGGAAGGGAGAAAACTGCCAATTAAGTTGATAAAGGCAATAAAATTTTGAATTTTGAAAACTATTCCACTGGAGAGTTTTCTGTGTTGTGTCAAAAATGGAAATTCTCACCGGCAGCCTTTCTTTGACACTGAAGGTCATTGACTTCTGTTTAGTGAAGACATGAGTCATTTGTTAGAAGTCAAGCAGCATTTTCTTTGCTTGGCTGTGACTCTGCCCTTACTCAGTGATTCACTGATCATTCCTGGTTTGTTCCAAATCCTACTTCAGGGCAGAATATAGGATCACCTTGCTCCTTCCATTGCAGTGGCTGGAGAGGAGAATTCCAGCCAGTTTGCAAAGCAGGAGCAGGAAGGTTGAAAACCTTTGCTCTAGGATGACTGGAGAACAAATTGCATCAATTTTTTGGCATGATAAGAACGTGAGCAATTGAGAGGAAGAAAGACTTTAGATTAGACCATTTAAAATTAAGCTTTTAGGTAACACCACTTTAACATTAGTAGCTAATTAGTAGCTGTCTAATACCTCATTCTTCTGTAGTTAATGGGTGGAAGAACTAGCTTTATAAATCTGCTAGCACTGAGTAGGTCCCCCAGTGTACTGCCTCTTCTCCTTTTTCAGTCCAGGCCTCACATCAGTAAATACAGCTCATCATAATAAGTGGCTCCTGGAGAGCAAAGGTGCTTCTTGCCTCATTAACTGTGTGTGACACTTCAGGCATAAGCAAGCTAAGTCCAGAGGGACTGGTCCTGCCTTTTCCTCTCCTCCCCAGTAAGCTTTCCCATTTCCTTCTGTCAGCATTGATGCTTCAACCATCCATGTCCTGAATGTGCTACTTTTGCATAATAGCAGCTTTTATCACAGGGAAAACACTGTCTGAAAACTAATCATCTTCTGAAGTGTTAGCTTGCTCTGGCAAATCCAACTATCTGTCTGCATCCCAGCAAGTGCTGTTCCAGCAGAACCGAGGAGCCTGCAGAGGCACTGAGGGGCACTGGTACAAGGGGATGGGATGCCTCACCTTTTTTTTTTTTTTTTTTTTTTTTATGGTGGCACTGCAGTCTTAGACTACCTTAAGCAGCTATGGGGCAGTTTTAAATTATGTTTCTCAGCTTGTTCTACCTCCTTGTGTTAAATTCTGTGTTTCTCTAAAATTAACCAGGCTTTCATATCTCAAACTCTTTTACTTTTCTGGAATTGCCTGCTTTTGTCACAGGGAAAACTCTGTCTGAAAAAAATCTATATCTGGTTCCAATACTGACTTCTCTTTCTCTCTCTCGCTTTCTGTATGTTCACTTTCCCTACCCCTGTCTTCCTTTTCTCCCTCATTTTCTTTTTCCTCCTCCTTTTGGCTTGCTGGTTTGTCAGCCCCTCCTTCCTTGCTCTCTTCCCTCCTTGCAGAACAAGATGGTGAAAGGCAGCCTCAGCACAGAGCAGTCGGAGCGGGGGTGAGGGGGGAAGTGTACTCCTGGGAATGGAAATAAAAGCAAGCACAGGTGAGTTGGGGAGAGTTTCCAGTTTCCACCTGCTGCCTCTGTTGCTCCTTACCTCCAGTGCCTGCTCCGTTTCTATGAGAAATCAAGGTGCTCTGGTATATATTCAGAAAATTTGTAATAATTGTTTGGGGTTGGGTTTTTTTTTTCTTTTTTTCTCCTGCTACCATTCTGCTTAGGCTGGTGACTACACTTTTTTGTATTTCCATGGCAGTTCCTTCCACTTAGCAGTGAGAGGCAAAGCTTGTTAGCGGGTACAACTCCCTGATTACTGTCCCAGCTAAACCAGTGGCAGAAATCTCCTTTCATGTTGCCATGAGCATGTCCATAAGGATCTGAAAGTTTTTTTTTCCTTAAGACTCTGAGTAGTTAATAGTAAGCTTCCAAATAAATAAATAAATAAATCCATCAAAGCTTCTTAAATTTTTTATGTAAGGAAAAATTAATAATACTGATGAGTTCAAGATTGTTATAATCTTGATTCCTTTTTTTCTTGAAATGTTAATGTAGGTATAAATAAATTTATTTTATCAGGAGTCTGTTGCATTCCTTTCAGACCAGCATTTTCCTATTTTGCAGAGGTGGTTCATAGAAGATGAATCTGTATCCAGAAATGGCCACAATTTCCTAGGTCTAATGTTTCCTCTGGTCCCTTCCCTCCCCTCTCTCTGGATCCAGGGTGGGCTGTAGTTGCTGTAAGTCAGCAGTGCTGTGGAAGGCAGCAGTTGTCCTCTCACACCCCAGCTCCCCTGGCTGCTCTTCCTTCCTTCTTCCTCCTTTATCTAGTTCCAGCATCTGTACAGCCATGTGTGAACTTGGTGGGAAATTCAATTTGTCTAAAAATACATTTTAGCATTTGAGCTGGGTCATTTTCCTAATGTGGTTCACTGTGTGGCTGGGCAGATATCCTGGCACAAGTAGGGAGGTTGGGATTTGTTTTATTTCCACCAAGTGTGTTGCTGTTCAATGGCAACAGGGAGGTCTAAATAAAATATGTTTGGTTTCAGATTAATATTTACTGGCATTCTTTCCCATAAACTGCAGGCCAAGAAGGTTTCTGGCCTTCATTTCACTGCTCAGTTGCATTTCTTACTCAAGCTAGTTGCTACTCTTTTTCTTGCAATCATGTTGGTGATGTTGCTCTTCCACGTCTGTTCTCTGAGCTGATTATAAAAATCCCCTTCCATCACTGCTGTTCCCTTACTTCTCAGGCACCTCCCTTAACTTAAAATCTTACCTGTTTCTGAAGATAAGTGATTGCAACAGGCTTTTAATGGCGTTTTCTGTGAAGGGTGAGAGATTATTCAGAGAATTCCAGGATTTAGTGCAGTAGCAAAGACAGGTAGTGTTTCGTATAAACACTTTGCTGACTTGTTTTCATTTTGGTGTGTTCTGGGGGTTTTCATTTTTAAGAGCATTCTTTCCTGGCTTTGGAGTGTTGTTGAAGCAGTGCAAAACTGTGCAAACACTTATGTAAAGTTTGTTATTTAAGTAAATTTTTCCTTCCACTGTAAAGGTCATTTGGATTCTTTTAAGCTTTTCTCTTTTCCTTAAAGTGTAAAATGCAATATGATTCATAGTGTTAAAACAGGATGATAGTCTCACTGACAGGGCATCTTTTGCTACTTTTTAACACTAGGGAATTCTCAATGTTTTTTGGGGGGGCCATTTCTTTAAGGCACTGGTGAGCCTTAATGTGTCCCAGAGAGCTTTTTACAGTTCTGTTTCCTGCATTTTTGTTCAGTGCTGACTCTTTTTATATTTATCATAGGAGTATGTTGGCTTAAGACCTTACGGGCTGTGAAATCTCTGCACCATGTTCACAATGTGCTCTAGACATCTAAGACATAGTTCCTTTCCAAATCCACCTTTTTTGCCTCTTATCTGAAGGTCCTATTTAGCCTCCCCCTTTGCAGCTGATAATGTCTTAAAGACTGAGTTCTCCATCTGACCTTGAATCCCAAAATAAAACCCACATAAATCTAATAAAAGATCCAATTATTTAAAAAATAGTAATTGCTGCATTGCTGTGGGAACTAAAGAAGTTTAGAGGAATTCTGTAGCAGTGCTGGTGGTACAGGAGCTGCCCTTGTGCTGGCCTTAGTGTGAGGTGGAATGAGTTCTCAGCTGTAACATCATTGGGCTGTTTCAGTCCTGCTTCACTCCTAGGCCCAGCAAGTTAAGAAAAAACCCTGCGTGTTGGATCACGTCCAGACAAGTCAGTGTATTCTGTCTCTGTTGCTTCTCTCTCCCTGAGCCAGTCGCCTCTAGAACATTTGGATCAGATCCAGAACTGGCGAGTGACTGTGAGAGTGAGTCTGGTGCTCTGGATCTTGTCCAGGAACGGGGAAGGGCTCTGTCTGTGCGGGGAGGCTGTTTCCTCCCTGAGGCAGTGCCTAATGCTCTGGATGGATTCCAGGCATGGGCAGGCTGTGGTTGTACAGGAGCCAGAGACAGCAACACGGCCTTGACACTACTTCAGCAAGGGCTCACAGTTGCACAGTAATGAATGCCACAGAGGTCAGCTGCCTGAACTCTCTAGGAACCTCCTTCCTTTCCTCCTTAGCTGTAGCTCCGTGGCTTACCCGTCTGGTTTTCATCTGTACTCACCTCTTCCCTCACTCTCAGCCTGGCACCCCTGTACAAGGGGATGTTTGCAGCCAAGAGGTAGGCTTCCTGGGATGTAATCTAATTGGTGTGCTGATAATCAGAACAGCATTGACTTCTCTATCACACTTAGTTAGGGTTCATGGAGTTTAATTGCCAGCTATGAATGAACATGGGTGTTACTTCATTCCCAGGCACACCTCTAATGCTGTTAACTGCTTTCCATGTGCGCCGCTTATGTTGTCAGCTTTTTGCCTTTCCCCATGCTCCCTTGGGGATGGATTTGTCTAAGTTAAATCAAAGGGTTAACCTTACTAAATAAACACATTGCTTCTGGGCCCGCTGGTGGTGTGGGAGAAGAAAAAAAGGCAATATATTATTTCAAACTTTGCTTTCTTGCCTGTGTGGATGAAGAATGAGATCTGTGA
Organism: Heliangelus exortis; assembly: GCF_036169615.1. Classification (NCBI taxonomy): domain Eukaryota; kingdom Metazoa; phylum Chordata; class Aves; order Apodiformes; family Trochilidae; genus Heliangelus; species Heliangelus exortis. Next base: position 147,405,434 of record NC_092422.1, on the reverse strand, counting down.
GAAAGAGAGGCTTAGAGAAATGAAATTTTAACTTTGTCTACAGTTTCTTTTTTGAACTGAGTCTCCACCAACTTAGCAAACTCCTCACCCTCAGTTCTCTCACCCTCAGAAAACTTCTGAGCAGGGAGAATGAAGAGTGTCAAGCACTTGGACATTTGCATTTGTTTTGAAAGACATCACAAGCTATAGTTCTTCTGCAAACTGTCACTGCCACCTTAATCTGGCAGTTAGAACAAAAAAGCAAAAGAAAGAAATATTACTGTATCTCCAATTAGTTTTAACTGCAGCTTTACCTTTAACTTGTGAAGTCTAGCTAGCCATTTTCCAAATTTGGTTCCTGTGGCTGGACTCCTACAGTCTTGATACTGTTTTTACTATTTGATACATATTCACTGAAAACTACTGTCAGATGGTAGGATGGTGACATGTATGAAAATATTTTGGGTCCAGTCCCTGAGGGGCATCTTGGCATCCTAGAAGCTGTCATCGCATTTGAACGTGCTTGACCCCTCTTTCCAGTTTTCATAGCTGAGATGAGGAGCAAACATGAGGCAAACGAGCTCCTTTCTGCCTGCTGGAGGTCTCTGTTCTGCCAACGTGCTGTGCCATTTTTGTGGCACAGATCATCCTCTCATCCTGGACCTCCTCCCTAGCTGGGCTTACTTCATTTTCTGCAGGTCATTAAACTAATACTTTTTATCACGTGGATTTGCGTTTACGAACAACTCACGATTGTGCTTCCATCCCTTTTTAGTCCACAACACTAAAAAGCTCCTGGTGCTACTGCTGTGGTAGGCTCCTCGAGTGGGTTTTTCAGAAGTCTGGGGAGGGAGGTGTGTTGGCAGGCAGAGGGGAGGCACCATTCCAATATAACTATTTGATTTTTGTCTTTCAGGTTAGGCTGTTGAGATAAAAAGCAGTGGACATTCGTGACTGAATGGAATCTCTCCCACTGTGCAGCCATGCCCTCTCTCAACGTGCCTGCCAATGCCAGCACTTCCTTCATAAATTCTTACATCACACTCAAGACTGATGACATCACAGAATCTGACCAAGGAGTCTGAACCAGCTGTTTCCATGGACACAATCTCCATAGTGACAGTGGGAAGGGGAGGGGGAAAAAGGAAACAGGTGGGGGGAATTAAAGAGGGAGGGATAAATATATATATATATAAAGATCTATTTTTTAGTCTTGAAAGACATTGTTTTAAATGAAAGGTGCGCTATATCCCTTTTGATGCTTTTGATTAAAATTTTAAAAAAATCCCCATATAAACTACAGAAAAGAAAGCTGTAGCTGAAGTAAACATGAAAGCCAAATTCAAAGCAAGGCTTGTGGAGCCCAACATTTTGTGGGAAAGATAGCAGAGCTGGGAGTACTCCAAACAGGGCTTACTTCCCTTTCTCTGGCTTTCTTTCTCGCAGCATCCAAGAAGTTCCATTTAAAAGGCAACTAAAATAATGATAAATTGTTTGTAGGGTGTGCAAAGAAGGACTGGATGGTTGCAGGTGATGGGGTGTCAGTACTTGTGTATGAGGGTTAGGAAGGTTACTGTTTTTGAGAAACACTATATATTAATAGTGGAAGCTTGAAAAAAACCCGAAGACTTAGGAAGACTCATGAAGTAAGAGGGAGCTGCTGCTTCCTAGATCCCATACACCTTGCTCATGTGGGAACATCTGTACTACACAGGAGAAAGGAGTGTCTGCCCTTTGTGGCAAAAACAGGCACCCCCAAGTTATTCCAGAAAAGCTGCCTTCAGTTTTGAAGGCAGGTGAGTGGAAGAGAAGTTTTACCTGCCAAATTGGGGAACTGGAAAGGAAGTCTGAATGCTGGTGGAGTCAATGCATCTTTAAACTGGTGAGAAAAAATCCACTTATCTCCCTTTATTTTATGTTTTGCTTTTCCTAAGGAAGGAAGAGGGAATGCCAGTGTAACAGCCTACACTGTATGACTATTTGGAGTGGGTTTTTTTGTAAATTATGTAATTTTAAAACATTGGGATTTAAGGAACAACAACAAAAAAACACCCTTTTGTTTGGTTTGTTTTTTTTTTTTCTTGTTAAGGCCTTAAGAAAGGGGTTAGTGCATCTTTCAGGGGTCACTCTGCCATGGGAATAAAATAGCTGTTTCACAAACAGTTTTATATAAAAAAAGCTTAAAAAAACCAAAAAAACTAATAAACTTCATTTTAACCTTGTCTCCTTTTGTTTTGTGCTAACTTGATTTGTTTAAAAGGACAGAGAGACAGTACTATCTGCTGCTTTTTGGTTTCTTTGCCTTCATCAGTTCTGCCTTCAGTGATGACCTTCTGAACTGGCCCAGCAAGAGGAAGACCACAAAAGCTTTTAAAAATTAAAGCTTAGAATTTGTTTGATGTTCAGAGATAACAAGCCAATGACTGGATGAATTTTCTGTTTGTGTGGGTTGGTGATGTTTCACCAGGTCACTGACTTCTTAGACTCGGAGGATGGTTGCAGATCCTAGAGACATCAAACAGTTGTGGTGTTTACTGGGAAGTCACTAGAGACAGGGATCGAACCAGCATGACATGACTTGGATAAAATAAAAAAAATATGGGGTTGATATTGTGGGGAGGGAAGAACTATTTTAAAAAGTTATGTACTGGATGTTTGCTCAACTACTCGCATTTTAGAGTATTCAGCACATAAAAAAAGAAAGTCTATGATAGCTCATATTAAGATATCTATTTTAACTCTATTTTTAAAAGATCGATTTAAAGATTTGGGAGATAATTTGGCAGTTATTTATTTCTAGGAGTTGCTACACTCATGGATAAGTATTTGGAAAGAAAAGGGCAGGCTTCTGCTTAATCCTTTCCCAGTAGCAGCTCCTGAAGTTAGTATGTCCTTCTACATTAAGAAATAGACCTGTTGTGATAAATGTCACTAATGTGTCCTGAATTGGTGCTGAAAATATTTAACTGCTGGTGTAGTCAGAAAAAAATCATTTTTAGCATAGTTAATGTGATTGAGTAAATGACTTCTTTTCAACTGAATAAAAAATGTTTTTTTTTTCCTAGTGTCTGTTCTATTCTACCTGTTCTGGAAAAACAAACAAACAAGAAAAAAACAAAAAAAGAGGAGTTACTGTTACTGCCTTGATTTATGTTGCTGAGGAGTCTGCTTTGTGGTTCTACAACAGCAGAGGACCATGTGGTGACACTTCTGAACTTAATACTCAGGGTGGTGCTACACAGTGGAGGGAGGTTTCTGGGTTGATGGGGAGGAATCTCTGAGCTTTTCCTTGTGGGTTCTCTGCAGTTGTAGTGGAGATTGAGTCACTCCTTGGGCACTCTGGTTGGAAGGCAGTGGGAGTCATGCAGAGCAAATAAATAAATGGAACCATGTTTGACTCCAAGAGAAATATTTCTCTGTGGGGAGTGCTTGGAATCTTTCAAAGCTGCTGCTGAGCCCTTTATCAGTGCTGTTGTTGGAGCTTAGGGCTGTGCTCTCTAGTAAAGAGAGGTCTTGAGAGTTGGTCATCTTTGCAGGTCAAGTCTTTACAGAAACCAGGGGCTAAAACAAAGCCAGGAGGAATCTAAAATCATGTGTAATGGCTGCTTGGAAAAATCTAGAGTTAATCCAGAACAGTCATAAATTCCAGTGGGAAATAAAAATTTGGCTCAGAAAATATCAAAGTGACCTGACAGCAGTTGTGCAAAACGTTTACCGGCCCCATCCTGCGAAAGCAATTAACAGCTTGATACCACGGTTACCCCAAACTTGAAAGAAAGAGATGATTCAGAAATCTTGGCTAATTCAGAACGTGTGGAGCAGAACTGAGCCACAGCAGAACATTAAAACCTGGAAATTATTTCAAGAAGGAAACAAGTGGCCTGCAAGCCATGTTGGGGTTAACTGTTTGGATGAGGAATTAATTGGTGAGCACTGGGATAAGGCAGCTCATTTTCTCCATGCTGATGTGACTCTCATCCAAGATCTCTTAGCCCTGCTTCCTGGGAAATGTACCTGGTGGTTTAGCTGCTTCCAAAGCCTCTGGTTACCATTTAAAAAGGAAGCTCCAACAGCAAACCTGAGTGAGGCAACACGGCTGGACAATGTCAAAGAAGAAGATAAGTTTTCCCATAAAGGATTTGTAATGGATTCAACATGAGGAGGATGTCTGTCAATACAAGCTGATCCGTGTTCAGTTGGAGATGAGGATAATGGAATCCTCCTGCAGGAATGGATGGAGGCCCTGGGATACATACAGGAAGCACATCTTGAGACCAGGAGCTGCTGACTGATACATTTATTCATCATAGTTTTATTTATTTATTTATTTATTGTATGGGCAACATACACTTGGAAATCCAAGGCAAGTGGAGTTTATAGTAAGATTGAGTGGAGCAGGAGAAAGCAGTCTCAGCTGCCACTGCAGAAGGTGGTGGCCATCCTCACTGATCTGCATCGTGTAGGTATAGATGGGAATTTTACCTGGGTTTGTGGTGTTCCTGCACCTTTTGAAGCAATCGTAGAACAAGGCACACTGATGATGTGTAACAGTATTGAAATAAAAATTTTAAAAAAAAGCACTAAGGGCTTCAGGGCAGAGCATCTGCTAAAGAATGCCATGTATCTAATTCCTAGAATGCAGCTAGTGCCAAGCTAAAGAACATTTTTTGTGAACATGCTTTTTTTTTAAAAAAAAAAAAAATTCATCAAGATATGGGCAATACAATGACAGCTTTGTTATTTTCAGTGGTTAATGTGTAGTATGAACTCTAATGTACATAGGAATGTATGTGAGTGAAGAGCTTTAATTAAACTGGGACAGTTACCAGGAGAATATTTTGGGTCTGAGTTGGCTATAACCTTTCCAAATTATCATGCCTGGTAACAGTGTTACTGCATGGGGCATTCCCTGTGCCAGCTTGAGTGCAGTGGCTGCCCTGGGTGTGGGAGAAGCACTTTGTAGAGGGGAACAGAACTGGTTTGTCTGACCTAGTCCCTCTCTCACTGGAATGACTGAAAAAAAGCAGTCCTCTCTCTGAAAATAGAAAAAATAGAGTTTATATATCAGACCATTGGAAGTGGACCAGTATATATCTGGAGGGTTGAGGTTGAGATCAATCATCATTGACCTGGATTGTTTTTTAAGTTATAACGTGAAAAAAGATCAGAATGAGTACAGGTGATGCAGGCCCAGTTACAGGCCTAGAAAATACAAAAACATGGCAAATGTTTGTGGCTCTACTGACTTCCCTATGAGAAACTGTGAAAATACAATCTTAATTTAGGTTAGGAAGACACTGTGAAACAATCATTCTTGCTTGGCTGTGGAATATTTCTGACAAATATGTTTTGATTTGTGGGGTTTTTTTGTTTGTTTATAAGACAAAGCTACTGCAGTATATCATGGGTCAGAGAATTTAGTTGATAAAGGTAGAAGCAGAAGTAATTAATAGAAAACTGTGGGAGACCAGTAGCTCTCCTGTACTTTCTCTGTGATGTTGCTGCGTGCAGAAGAGTTTGGCCAATGCACATCACAGAGAAGTCATCTCGGTACAGCCGGCCTGCTGGATCAGCTCCTCCCCTCAGCTGACCCCTGCTATTCAGCCAGAAGTTACCAGAAGCTGTAAAGGAAAGAGTGAGGTTTTTCCTTACAGTGTAAAGGTCAGTGGGGTAGCTGCTGTCACTATCTTTATACCTGAGTGTTTGATTTTTGGCTCAGCTTGTACTCCTGGTTGGATCCAAAAGGTTCTCTCTGTCATCCACCTGAAAAGCAAACAGGGTGCTGCTTACAGAGTCCTTTTGCAGGATTTAGTTTCTTAAGTGGGACCCATGTTCTGCTCAGTACCCCTACAGAAAGGAGCCAGAATTAAAAGGGAAAGCATTGCTTGTTTGCTGGCATCTTCTGTGGAGCTATATTGAGAGTCAAGATCGCTTCCCTTTCCTCCTCTAGAAGTTTCTTGTAATTTATTTCTTACCTCAGTTTAACTGCTTTGGTTGCAGGTTTTTGCCCTTACCTGACTCACTTTAGAAGTGCTGATAATTCTTAGCAGACCTAGACATGGTTATTTCCCATTCCAAATAATTTGAAAAAGAAATATATTCCTTCAGCTGATTCAGGGTGAGTACTCAGCTGCACAGAAAAACCTGCCCTCACGTACTGATGAACATCAACAAATCCAGGTTGTCTGCAAATACCACCCACACTGCATTAGTGGCTTCTGGGTTGTAGCTCAACCTGCCAACAGCCAAACCTGGAGGTTGCAGTGGGTTTGGAGGTCAGTGCTCCCTGGCTATGATGTATTTTGTGACAATGTTTTTTTCTAAGTTTTATTGAAATTGTTCCTTCTCAGTGCCACTTCTTACAGTGGGGAGCAGCAAAAAGTGGCAGGGGAATTTTCAGGGAAGGAGGCAGGAGGTGCTGTGTGTTTGCACAAAGGACAGGTTTAGGGTTGTAAAGATAAATGCAGTGTATAGTGAGAGCTGCAAGCTGAAGCCAGGTTATTGAAGAAGTGTCACCACACCTAATGGTTTTATTAAAAAGGGAGAAGTCTGTACATTTTATAGCATTTGTATTGGGAAAATTTAATTGGACTCCCATCTGAATTCATGCACTTGAACCATGTTTCAGAAGAGAAGTCAAATCATTAGATTCTTAAAAATTGTAGAGTATTTTGAGGACATTATTTGGGGGACTGTCAGAATCACCATGAAGATATGTCCAGCCTGGATTGTAACTCCTTACTGCACACTTCAATCAGCTGGTGTCAAAGCACCTATGAGTAAGACAGATCTCAGAGTTCCCCTTTGTGGTTGGAAGAAATAACAGAAAAGCAGACAAATCATTGTCCAGTGTTGTATGATGAAATCAGGAATTGGCAGGTAGAAACGGATCTCAAAGAGGCAAGAAACTGTAGTGTGTATAAGCAGAAAGAAGATTGGAACTTACAACAAAATACAGAAGTGTCTTTGCTGTTTTGGAAACCACGATGAGGAGGTTGCTGTATAAAATGGATGCTCCAGTTTGTGTTCAGCTGGTGTCCTGCTGGAGTAAAACTTTTGAGGAGGAATTGCTACCTCTGCGGGTGATAGACGATGAAACTCTAAGAGACTAATCTGGAAATGAATCCAAAGAGCTGCATTTTGCAAGAAAAAAAGCAAAGCTAGTGCAACATTGCTCATGAAGACATGTCCAGCAGTCAAAAGCAGAAGCCATACAGAGTGGACCAGTTTTACAGATTCTGAGCAGGTTTCCAGGGTTGTGTTCAGTTCTGCTTGAAGTATGAAATGTTCTTGGCTTCACAGGACAAACAAATGTGCAGGGAGAAGAAACAGTTTCCATATCCATGAGGTGGAAGTGGGAATTTGTAGACTTAACAAGGGCATTGATGGCTGCAGTCATCACGGCTTACTTCAGCCACGAGTAATTTTTATTAAAAACAATTAAATACAAAGAGTATTTCACCAGGAACACAAAAGACTTGGAAAACAGCAGAAATGTAAGAATTCCTTGTGAGAACTGTGAAAGACAGACTTGGCAAACATCAAGTTTGTGATTTGTTGCTTTGGAGAAAGAAAGAAGGTGTGTATTTGGGACTGCACAGAATTTTTGTAGTCCAGAAGATAAACAAAGTAGAAGATTAACAAATTAGAAATGGAAATCACTAAGACTAATCCCAGTCCCTAATAATGGGCAACAGTTACTATGAACTGCCAGTAAGGAGGATGAATTCTGCCTTAGAGTGGCCTTATCAGCCTCAAACACTGCCAATCACCCACTTTTGATGGATTCAACATAGAGCTGAAGGTCAGCACTGCACCAAAGTTCCTTTCAAAAAGATGTGAGAAAGCCTTTGATAAGTGGCTTCATTTTGGGAGAACTATGGAAAAATAACGGTTAAGTAGAGGTAGTAATGTTTGCTCTTGGGGCTCCTTTTAGGGAGTAGTAAGACATGAGGAGACCTGAGACCACCAGAAAGGCACTTGAAGGCCCAGAGGCCTCATGAGTGGAAGTGGCTGTTCCTGCTGACCCCCTCTGTGTGAAGTTGCAAGAACCATCTAGGTAGGTCCTGCATCAAATGCATCCTGTGCTGTTCATGAGACTACACAGCAACAGGTCCTGAAATCACCTCTTCACAGGACAACATTCTTGTATCCGAATGGTTGTCCCAGACAGTGTGTAGTCACTGCTCTGCTTAAAAAGGGAGTGTTGGGCAGATCACCTGGGTTGGTTGGGCCCTCTTCAGAGCACCCATTCTTCATCTTGATTTTCTAACTCCAGGCAGCAGCAACCCACAGGAACTCTGGAGTATGCACATGGATGTTAATTTTCTAGGGTTCCATTTGAGCTAATTAAAAGAGCTTCTTGAGCCAGGAGACACCAGAAGTCTATTTACCATTTCTGGAGAGTGAGGGATTTGCCCCTTATTTTAGCGTTTATTGGAGTTACTTGGACTTGATCAAAAAACCTAAACAACCTTTCCTGGCCTGCAGCCAAGGTTTCAGTGAAGGTCTGGTGGGAACTTACCTTTCTTGTCCTCTGCACTGCAAGGGAAAGAACCAGTCTGGGAGTTGTCTGAGCACCCTTTTCATCTGGCCATTCACAGCAGCCCTCTGACCTACCATTTTATTTGCTAAGTGCATTAAGGAGATACCAGTTTATGTTTTTTATATAAGAATATGTGTATTTATTTTTTCATCTGTAAGCATATACATATGTCTGGAAATACAGGAGTACCAGGGTTCCATAGATGAGAAACAAACTGTTTGTTTTCATGGACCATCTTGCTTGACGTTGGGTGGGAGTGGTAGAAACCATAGCTAAGATCTGTCACGAGTTCAAGGGGCACTTGGACAACTTGAATGTTGTGATTCAAAGTCTCACAAGGCACTGTCTCTGCACAGGCAGGCAGGCAGCGTTCATGAAAGCCTAAAATTCTTCCTTGCAGTAAGCTAAGCAGGCTTTGTACCTTCAGGACACAACTTCCTTGAAGTTGTCCTTGAAATAAGCTTCTAACAGCCACACAACAGAGGCTCTCACGTCAGAGGACAGAGAAGCCTCCACCTTCTGTGCTTCCCCCTTGTTTTTGCTTCTGCCTCCACTGACAGTGACTGTTTGAGCTTGATTTCCACTGCAGTCTGTGCAGCCCAGGCTGTGTCACTTCCAGAGCAGACAGGTGTCCCTCGTCCTTCTGAAAAGCCCTGTGGCACTAGGATTCAAAAAGCACCCGGGGGGTTCCTAACGGGTGTAAGCAGGCCAAGATCTAATCTATCCTCATTTCCACTGATCACGGGAGATTTTGTAAGACTTTTGTTGCATTTCTCCATCTTTTACATGACTTTCAGCTAATCCATATGTTGCATATCTGTTTCTTGCAGGTAACTCATCCCTGTCTTCCTAATTCATCTTTGAGTCACTTGAGGGTTGTGTTTTGCAATTGCAGCCCAAAGGGTTTAGGATGCAGGAACTCAAATTTCCCATCCCTCCTTCCCACCCTGAGCCATGACTGAGGAGATCTGTAGCTGGTCTCTTCTTCAGACAGCATAGAAAGCTGCAGGGCCTCCAGGCTCACTCAGAGGTTACTCCCCTGGTAACTACGGGGTATTCCAGTGCTGTTCCACTTCAGCAACTTCTCCAGTTGGGTTTTTGGCCTTTTGCAGGTCCGCAGCATCTGGTCAGGTCAGAAGTCATGAAATTCTGTTTTGTTGGTTTTTGTTTTAATACATTCAGACTTCTTCAGTTTTACTTCTTCTTTGCCCTGTGGGCATCTTCTTCATCGTCTCACAAAGGTGTACCTGCTGTAGACCAAAAGTTTAAGAATTCAGATTGTGTCTGTGATCAGGAATCCTGGACAACTCTGACTTTTACCAAAAGGACATTAACATTTTACCAGTCATCCACATTCATGTTTTAAAGCTATCTGGAAATCCTGATAAAGAACAGACCTGAAGGGATCTCTTGGGGGGTCTCGTGTCCAGCCTCATGGCTCAGTGAAGGTCAACCTCAGAACTAGACAAGGTTGCTCAGGTTCTTGCATGGTCAGGATAGAAAACCCAGACCTGCTCTTGACCCCTGTGCTGAGCTGTTTACCTCAAGCAGTGATTCCTCTTTAGACCTCCTTGCAGTTCTTCTTGCTGCAGCTCCTGATTTTTACCTCTTGCCCTGTTGCTGTGCACTTGGGAGAAGAGTCTGGCTCCTTCCTGCTTATACATGCAGCAGTGTGCATTGGTGTGAAAAGAGGGCAGGATCCTTGAAAATATTTAGCAGTGGTTTTAATCCAAAACCCATGCATGGCTTTCCAAAGCAGCTCAGGGAGTTGCATCTGGAAGTTATTCGTGACCCCGTGTCCGCAGGGAGCTGTGCTGTGATCCCTGCCTCTGCCGCCAGGAGGAAAGGGGAGCGTGGGCCACTGCCTGCATGGAGCCTTTGGAAAAGAGGTGTAAGAGCTCCTATCTTCAAAGCTTTACTTCTTACTGAATCATAGAATAATTTTTTTTGTTAGAAAGGACCTTTAAGGTCACTGACTTCAGCCACAAACATTGCCAAGTCCATCATTAAACCATATCCCTAAGTGCCACATCTACACATCTTTCAAAAACCTCCACAACTTCCCTGGGCATCCTGTTCCAGTGCCTGAAAACCCTTTCAGTAAAGAAATTTATTCCCTAATATCCAGTCTAAATTCCTGAGGTTTCCAATGCAGCTTCCAATTGAAACGCTGTGCTTGTTCTCTGCTTGCTTTTTCATGCTTTCTGGTATTAGGATTGATACTCCCTGTAGACTTGAGGTCTTCAGCCTGACTTCAAGCAAACCCAGCTTGAGGGAAATGGGATGGAAACCCCTGGCCATGCACATTGCAGAGTATGTCAGGCACCAGTGTCTTCTCATCTCTGCCAGCACAGGCACTCCTGTGTCCAATTCTGGGCCCCTCAGTTCCAGAAGGGCAGGGAACTGCTTGAAAGAGTCCAGCACAGAGCCTCCAAGATGACGAAGGGAGTGGAACATCTCCCTTATGAGGAAAGGCTGAGGGAGCTGGGTCTCTTCAGCTTGGAGGAGATTGAGGGGTGACCTCATCAATGTTTATAAATATGTAAAGGATGAGTGCCAGAAGGATGGAGTAAAGATTTTCTCAGGGGTGACTAACAATAGGACAAGGGGCAATGGTTATAAACCAGAGCGTAGGCTGTTCCATATAAATATAAGCAAGAATTTTTTTACTGTGAGGATGACAGACCAGGCTGCCCAGGGAGGCTGTGGAGTCCCTTTCCCTGGAGACATTCAAAGCCCACCTGGACGTGTTCCTGTGTGACCTGCTGTAGGTGCCCCTGCTCTGGCAGGGGGGTTGGACTCGATGATCTTTCCAAGTCTCTTCCAACCCCTCACTTTCTATGACTCAGGCTGCGGAACCATCTCTGCCTCGTGTAGAAACCACAAGTCCCAGCCCACCTCACCTAATCCCACGTGGTGAAACATCCATCGTGGCCTGTTGGGTGTGAAGGTTTCACCTTTCCCTCTCACAGCCCCAGCCCCTCTCCACCCCCCACCTTTCTCTGCTCACCCGCAAACCCTTGAGCAGCTGCCACCTCCCAGTCCTTGCTCCTCCTGTCCCTGACGGTCACCATCGCGGGCACCAGCCCTCAGGGCTGTCTGGTGCTGCCACCTTAAGGCTTTCTGGGTCCGTACTCCAACAAAACCCACGCACTTACCAAGTCGAGGGACCGAGAGGAAGGACCTGGGGCCCAGACAAAGCCCGTTCTTAGTGGTGCGGGGATGGCATAAATTGGTTCCCCTTTCTCGCTGAGCCCTGTGGTCGCTCCACTGCTTCTCACGGAGAAATAGAGCAAGGTTCCAGCTAAGGTCCTTGCACTCCCCTCTTGCAAGCTGATGAGAATTAAATCTGCAGGGCAGAGTCAGAGCAGATGAGGCAGAAGACCAAAGTTTCTCCCTCGGAGGAGATTTCATCAGCAGCCATCTCTGGCAGGGGAGGGTGCAGATGTGGGTGGCACTTGTGTCCATCAGCTTGGCACTTGGCAGGGCTTGGCACTTGTGTCCATCAGTTCTCAGCAGCAAATATGAAGTGTGAATGAGTTTGCACATCTCTTTTGTGCTCTGCATGCTTTCCAGTGGCAAATTTTGTTGTTCATTGACTCTGATGTGATCTGCAGCCTTTCCACCCACACTGTGAGTACTCCCAGGTGAAAACTCCTGCACTGTGGGACTCAGAGTTGGCGCTGCTGACCTGAGGGTCTGAAGCTGCTTCCCTGCCCTGCTTCTGCCCAGAGAAGGCAGCGTGGTCAGCAGCATCTCTCTCCCTCACACCAGAGACCACAGAGGACAGCTTGGATGTGCCTGGATGCTTTTCCCCTGCTGCTCTTCCCTCCAAATGCCATGAGCAGCAAGGTGTGCTTCTTTCCACATGTGGACTCAGGTGGTAGGATCCATCTGCTCCAAATGCCCTTCCCTGTCAAATTTACAAGGCTTTCACAGAAAAGCAAGTAACATTAGAAACAGGTGTTGCATTTTTAATCCTGAGTACCAAAGCCTGTCCTAGATATTAGGCCTTAGTTCAAAACATAATAAAGGCAAATAAAAAACTTTGGACTTGGAATAGGCAACGAAGAGTACAAAGTAGTTAAGGATTTGTCCTAGACCTTTCCCTCTTTCTGGAGATGAACATTACATGTCCTATCCCAGAGTAGCACAAATCAGAAGGGAGCTGCAAATAGATGTTTACTCACACACATAGTGCCCATACTCCGTGTGTAGGAGGACTAAGGTGTGTCATCTCCATATGTGGTGTGGCCTTCAAAACTTCCAAGCCTTCAGGCTTTATTTTTAAGCAACCAGACATTTTTTGAAGTGTCATTACCACCCAAACATTATTTTTTCCCCATCTAACTCAGCAAGACCCTGCACGTGGCCGTGCTCAGTGACATGTTCCTTGTGAGGCCCCAGGACCATCCCCAGGGGCCTGGGTACCAGCAGGTTCAGGACACGGCTGTTCCTCTGCAGTGGGGAGGTTGTTTATACCACGGAGCTTGGTGTTGCAATCCTGCGAGGATGCTCAGTCCACTGAAGGCCAGGACACCTCCCATATTGTTTCCCTCCTACTCATGACCCTGCAGCATGGCAGCCTCACATCGTAGCCATCCAGTCAGTCTGTAGGCCTCCTCAAAAAAAAAAAAAAACCCAGGACAAAACACTTTACCTTTCAGTTTTTCTTGCAGCCAGCACCTCTGGTTCCTTCCTCCCTCCCATGGAAAGATGACCCTTTCTGGATACCTCCTAAGTAAAGCAGTGCTCGTTGACTATTGATGCAATTTTCGGTAACACAAAACCACGATTAAGTAGCTGTAGAAAAATCTAAAAATGAACACAGAAAAATAGGCTTGCTATGCCCAGTTGCTATGAGACCGTAGCAACTGCTGTCAGCAAAAGTAATCTACAGATCATTTGGGATGGAGCACCAAAGGTAACTGACTCTGTAGTAAGAGCATGCCTGTAATTTAATTCTTTCTAACTTCTGTTTCACTCCATATGCTCCCACTGTTATTAATCAAACTGTGAGCATAGCTAAGCCAATGTTTCAAACCAAAACAGTTATTTGTGGGTTATCCCCCCCAAAATAAAATATATGTTCTGATTTCCAGTGCATATTTGGATTTGTGAAGCATAAACTATCATTAGGAGCATCACACAGAAATCAAACCACCTGTTTCGCTGTCACAGCAACACACAACTAATTTTCTGTTTCCAAAACACTGATAAAAACTTTAAAATGCTATAACTTGTATTCAAGCCATTGTTTATCCTGACACAAAAAGTGCACATAAAACCATTTAAAAAATGCTAATGAGAGCTTGACATTGTGTTATTAATGAAAATAGCAAAATAATAAACTCTATCCTCTAAAAGAGTCACACTGTGCTCTTGGAAATGATTAACAGAGGTTTTAGATCATCAAAATTAGATGCTTGAGTATTTTCATTTTAAGTGGATTAATAATAATTTGGGGAAAAAGTGTTGGGACAAATGCACACTTTCTTTTTCCTGGTACAGTTATTTATAGTTTCCTAATGGAATCACTGTAAGTTCTTAAAGCTCATCTTCTGCTGCTGCCTTAATGGACTGCTGAACAAAGGGCAGAATTCAGGAGATGGTGAACTGCTTGACAGACCAAGCATCAATTTGTACCCATTGAGCAGCAGTCACATTCTCTTCTGCAGTGATCCCAGCCTGCCAGTGCATGTGCCTTTCCTGGTGACAGTCTGCTCTCCAGAGCCTGCTGTCTTTTCTGGTGCTTCCTTTCTCTCCTTGGATTTCTCTCAGTCACTATTTTTCTTCTTTGTTATCATTAATTCCCTCCCCTTGAGGCTCCTCAGGTGCCAGAGAGTAAGAGAGGAGCACTGAGATGGTTGGGATTTGTGTTGGTTTGTTTGTGAGCCAAGCCAGAGGTGTCTTTTGCTTTTCACAGATCGCCAGGAGAAGCTGCCTGGGTTTCAGTGTTTGGAGGAGGGTCCATTGGCACTGTGCTGTCAGCCTGTCACAGGGATTGAAAGCTGTCCAGCCAGGACTGCCCACGGAGTGCCAGCTGGGACCATGTTGCTTCTGCTGTGGCATTGGGAACCACGTCCCCAGCACTCTTCTTGCGATGTGACTCAGGTGTCCAACCTGCAGGTACCTGCCACCACCTGCAAAACATGTGCCCAGCCACACAGCAGGTAATACCTGTACCCAGTGCTGTGTAAGGTTAATAAATAAATAGCTGCTGAACATCCAAGTTCATGCAGATCACCTGAGCCTGTGTTCACTGCCCTTTACACCCAGGGAAAAATGCATCCTTGCTAGTGCTAAGGAGGGTGCTTGGCACCCTTCCCATTGGCAGCCTGAGCCCAGACTAGCAAAAAGTGACTGAGCTTGCTGCACTCAGGCTGCCACTTCTCTCTGATGTCCTGTGGTTTAGTTCCCCTGCAGAGTAGTCTTTTAGTCCTGGGGAGCAGACACTTGCTATCACCCCCCTTCAGCAACCAGCACAGCAAGGCCCCAAACTAGGAATGGCTCTGCTGCCTCTGTAGGATCTGGTGGATCCACGAGACCCAGAGTAAGGCAGCCACCCAGAAAGACCACGTTTGGGAGGCAAACATCTACATGCCTTATGCACAGTGACAGATCAGCTAACACAAGCTTCACTATACAAAAGACCTAAGTTTTCCCAGCTGGTGGTGGCGTGAGAGGAGAAGAGGCCTCCTGAGATGAGCAACACTACACGCTCATCGTGCTGAAAATGGCTGAGTAAATTGCTGAGTAACTTAAGCAAGAAGGGAGGTAGCAGCACGCACCAAAACAATGGTGGTGGCATCACTCTGAGCATCCACTTAACTGGGCAAACACCAGACACTGGACAAACACATTGCACCTCTTTGCAAAAAGAAGATTTTTGCTCTCTCCATTGGAGCAAACACAGCCACCAAGCCAGGAGGAAAGTGCCTCTGTGAACAGAGTCACTTCTGCCTTTACTGAATCTAAGGAAAATGCAACAGCAAGTGTGTTTTAGAATAATGCCTCTCTTCATCTCTTCTTTCTGGGATATGTTGACCACTTGCACCTCTGAATGCTTTCCTGGAAAGCCAGGGATGTTCAGGAGTCATCAGAAACAGACTAACGAGCCTAGAGAGAAAAGAGAGAGACTTATCACTGAAATCTGAAATTTTGCTTACATTCCACAAGGGTATTTGGTCTGGTCCTGAGTGCCATAAGCACAGGAGAAAAATGCGTCTCTCTTTTTAGCCAGACTAACTTCCCATTTTATATTGATTCATAAATAACTGAACTGAGGACCTAACTGTGAAAAAACCAGCATCTCCAAGTATCCTTCATACCCCGTCCACAACAAAACAGCAGCAAAATGCTCCCCAGAAAACATTCCCTCTGTCAGAAAAAAGAGATCAGAGTTAGATGTTTTCTGGGACAAGAGTGAGTCTTTTAGTTAGCTTTTTAACTTTTTTAACCTCTACTCTGAGATCTTGGGCAACCTGCCTCTGTTATCTAACAATTACAGTATCATTAATGTACTTTGCCCCTAGATTTAGAGATGCTTTATCATGACTGGATAACCACTCCTATTAATCACATGTTATAAGCAAGGAAACTGAGCTAACAGTCACCTGAGTGCTTGCTTCTAACTCACATGGCAAATCAATAGCAGAAACTAAACCAAGATGGTTTTGTTGCTTTGGCTTCCAAACTCCCATTTAATCACCCCATTTTTTTCAAAATGTGTCCCACTGATCCACTGTTCTCGCATTTCAGGAAATCAGGATGAGTATCACCATATGAATGGAAATGTATCTCTTATGGGTGGAAAAAAAAATAAATGTAGCCAGTACTGGTCCCATAGCAGCAAAGAAAAAAAACCCCACGGTATCTGTACTAAACCAAAAATGAAAAGAAAACCAGTCTCTTCGCAGCTCTCGAGGAGCTTAATGAACAAGAAACCAAAAGCAGCAGCTGAGACAAATCAACAGCCCATGATATTGGGGGTGCAAGCCCTATTTTTCTGATGGTTTCACAGGAGAGTATGAGTCAAGGCAACAGCTGGCAATCATTTTCTGAACAAGCAGGCATCTTTCCAGAGCTCAGCCACATCACAGCAGCTTAGTAGTATCTTCAGGAGGTATTTTAGACCATGTCTGGTGCCAGGAGCCATGAGAAGTATCACTTTGATTCGTAATATATCTGTGCTGGGGTCAGAAATTGCACGTGCTGAGCTCTGTTTGGCTAACTCAGGTTAAAGCAACAGTGGGAATGTTTCAGCCTGGGAAATCAAGGCCTATAGAATTTGAACTGGAATTCTGTGATTAAAACCAAGCTATCTTCGTTTGATTTCTGCTTTAACCCCAGTTAACAAAGTGAGACTACTGGGATTAAGGGCCCGTAACTACCACAGCTGAGTCAATGGCTGAACTGGCAAAACCCTCACTGGGCAGTGTTAGGTGTACAGGTGAGATCAGCTCAGTACTATGTGAAGTATCAATTCAAGTTAAAGACATCATATCCTTGTTTCTGTTTGCCTTGAGTATCTGAGGCTTATCTTGGGGTAATTTGTTTCAGAAAACAAACGTCATTTCAGTGGCTGCTTTATTCATTCCGATGCTGATGCCTGCAGTGACCAGGCAGCCTTGCACTGCCAAGCTGTCTGCAGCAGTCACTGGAGAGTGGCTCCTCGACATCTCACAGCACCAGCATGAAGTTGTCTTTCTGGGGTGGAAGGTGGGGCCCCAGACCTGCCTTGTTTTTGGGGTCAAGTTCAGAGTTGCGGCTCTTTAAGAGCTGGGGGTGTCTATGGGGATGGGGTGGGTGAGAGAAGCAAAGTCTGAGTAAGGTTTGCTTTGGGGATAGGTGATCTGCTGAAATTGATATAGGAAACAGGGTAGGAAGCCACAGGAAATTTGAAGAAGAAAAGCCTGAAGAACATATTTCCTTGCAATGTGGGAAGGCTGGCAGTAAGTCATAGTAACAGTAACTATGAAAGATTTGGCTATTTCAGTTCTGCTGACTGCTTTATTATGAACAATCTGTTAGTGCAGTCCATCTTAAGGCTGTAGAAGTACTTCCAATGTATAAAACCACGTATAAAACGTATAAAGGCCAAGAAAGTCAGAATGAACTGGCTGAGATTAAAATTTCCTGAGCTGGGGTTGTGCCTCAGGCTAAATTTGTTTGGGAAAGGGCAGCCAAAATTTTTTAATCCCTTTCTAATAGCTGACATTGTTCTTAGAAATCCATTGTTGATCTGACCTTCTTCTAACCCATTAGAAAAATTTTTGGCAATATTTTCCTTTCTCAGTTTAATGCTTTGAAGCATTACACATGAAATTTGGCAGAAGGCTGCTTTCTGTTAGGAAGACACATTGCACCAGCTCTCTAAAACTGTGCTCAAACTTGGCCGTGTTACAAGCACTTGAAAACCCTGTTTTCGTGTGCTTGATGGAGTTCTCAGTTTTTCAGCTAAAATTCCCCAGAGATGCCTGAATGGAGCAGGTGGTGGTTTTTGCTGGCTGCCAGAGGCTGGCAGGGGTGAATGACAAGTGGGAAGTTGGTCTCCTCTGCTCTGCTGCCCTTCCAGCACTGAAACAAGTCATGAAGGGAGGTCAAACGAGCCAAGGCAAAGGAGGTAAAAGATGGATGGTGGGCTGAAAACAGGAGGTGGAGAAAGGACCAAAAAAGTCTAGGAATGGGTTGGGGACCAAGCTTTCTGGGCTCAGAAGAGACCACCGAAGAGGAAATGTTCCTGGGATCTCCACCAGCCCAGGGAATAAGAGCTGCAGGCTTCAATCTTTGCTCCTCCAGAAAACAAAACAAACCAAAACATTGCTGAGGTTCTAACAGTGTTAGAAGGAAAGCAGTCATCCTGCTGGTATTTGGATTAAAATTTTCTGGAAGCTTAAGGAAGTATTTGTGTTATGTGGCCAGTGCTTCCTGGCTGGCTTCAATATTGAAGTGAAAAGGGAGGGAGGAAAGGAAGGGCGGGGGTTTTTTGACTGCTGAAAGACTTTTCACCCCACCTCTACTAAGGAATGATTATGTGATGCTGCGTAACCACTGAACCAGCAGTTTTCATAAACAGGCACTAATCTGTGACCTTTGTGTCCAGGGTGCCAAACTTCTGATTCCATAGGAAGGTCCTGAGCAGCTGTATGTGGCAGTCAGGAACTGTCAAACACAACTTCACAGCTTTTCCTGTTAGGTACCAACTCTTGGAAGGCAATTTTGACTTCATTCCCCCTTTGCCTCATTTGTAGCACCCCAGAGGGATGTTCTGAGTACAAAAGAGCACCTGCTCCAAATGCACACAGTCATTGATGACCATGGTGGAAAAGCCCAACAAAACCAACTCTGCCTTCTGGGCAGGTTTTGAACAGCAGGTGGCAAAATAAGCTTAAAAGCCAAATACTGTAATTAAAACAAGATTAGGAAATTATTATCATCTATCCTGTGTACTGAATGGAGGGTCCTTCAGAAAGGAAAAGTAGCATGAGATCATAATTAAAGATGCTCTTATGGAATATAAAGACAAAAATGCTCAATTAAAATTGTTCCAGGCAACTCTAATCCTTACCCATACTTCTGGCTGCTCCATTTTGCAGTATTAATCAGCTTTTTATTCAAGCTGCCTGTGTCTTTGTGTTGCAGGTTCTGCAGTCAAAGAATGGTGATGTCTACATGTAACTTCTGTAACTTCATTTAGTTTGTCACCCACTTGACTGTACACAGTCAGAGCCAGGCACCCAGCAGGGCTGCAGCTAACTAAAATTAATATGTGTGGATTCAGAGATTTTTTTTCCTCTGACTTGAAAATCACTCAAAATATTACTCTCTTGAAAGGAAATGCAAATTAACATCTTTCATTCTTTAGAAGGAGAATTACCCTTTTTCTCTCAGAAAGAGATTTGTTGTCTATTGTTTCTTCGCTTGCTTCAAAATCTGTTCTTTGGCAATTCCCTAGGCTCTGACACTTGCTCCAGACCTTTGCAGAAATGGCAATCCATGCTACCAGGCAAGAGGAGAGGAGCTGTCTAGTTAGCAGCCTGAAGGAGGAAGAGGAAAAAATAATTTATCCAGAGACTTTTTAGAAAGTAGATTGGGGAGTGTGTGTGTGGGGAGGGGGGATGATCAGGAAATATCCACTGGTGTTTCTGGGACCACATTTCCCATCTTTTCACTTGTCATGTGAGTGCATGGGTCATGAAGATCTGTATGAGAGGAGACCCTTGATCACATTTCAGCCTTCATCCATCTCCTGGTCCAGCCTGTCCACTGAGTACAAGACTATCACAGCTCCATCTCCTAATCCCTCACAGCAGGAGAGGAAGAACCCAAAAGCCAACAAGCTCCTAGAGGACTCTGCCTCAGCTCTTCCAGGCTGCACTTCCTAAGAGTGCTCCCTGCCACAGCATCTAGGTTTTTCATAAATATATTAAAGTTTACTGGCTTCAGTTTAGGTACCTGAGGGACATGACCAGTGATAAGCCACCAGCTGTACGCTCTACCACCAATCCCAGGTCTTTGAGCCCCAAGATGTGAAAAGCCATCCACCCATTTTATCATCTACTTTGCCAGTCTGTAACTCATTGATTTAGCTGCCAGGATACTGTGGGAGATGGTGTGAAAGGCTTTGCCAAGGCCAAGGTAATAAACGACATGCACTGCTCTCATGCTTTGAGAAGTCTGCCCTTCACAACCAACCAGCTCTCCTGGGCCCCTCTGCTCTCCATGCCTGGTCCCTTTGGAATCCTGCCAAGCAGATCCCTGAACAAGGTGAAATCTTCTCTCCTAAAGGCAAGGACAGTAATGCTATTTGTCCTGCTGATTTCTTGCAGGATTCAATATTTCATGGTCTCATAGTTGCTGCAGGCAAACCTACCTTTGACCAACACGTCCCAGACCAATTCTTTTTTTTTTTTTTTTTTTTTTTTTTTTTGTGAATAGCAAATCCAGCAGAGTATCTCCCCTACTCGTCTCCTCGTCTCACTGATCACTTATGTCAAGAAGTTGTTTTCAGCACAACCAGCTGGATTGTGCCTGACCATCCAGACCTTCCAGTTAAAGTACCCCCACGAGTCAGCCCTAAGGCCTGTGGTTGTGTGAGGGGGCTCCATTGCTCCCCTTGATGAAGCAGTTTGTTGGGAGAGCCTCACACAACATTGCTCCTGTTGCTTTGCTGCCTTCTCCTGGCCCTCAAGCACCTGACTGGGCTCATCACTTGTCCCATGGAAAAGCTCTGGGCACTCCTCAGCATACAGTACCACCACTCCTCCCCCTTTCCAGCTTGTATTTCCTGAAGATCCTGTGCCTATCTGCAGCAGGCAGCATGATAGACGTATTCCATCTTGTCTCTGTAAGCCAAAAGAAATCATAACTGAAGTTGGGGCATGGGGGGCAGGAGGGTGGAACTCCCCCCAGTTGTTTCCTATGATGCATGTGTTTGTTCACTTGAGATGAACCCTGGGTCATGGTGCTTTCACAAGGGACACGCGGGATCATGGTGCAGACTCCTGTGAGACTTCTGCACACAGATAATGAGCATTTAGGTGCCTCTTTGGGCAAGGGGCATTTTGAGGCCCTGGCTGGGTACCAGAGCTGACTGCAGAGTCTTTGCAGGTGCACCACTTTGCAGTTTGAGCTCTCCATCACCTCTGCAGCAATTGCTCCATTAGCAGCTTTTCTCTCATCACACCAAGATCATAGATCAAACAGTGATGGGTTTACTGCTTCTTTTTAGCTAGAACTAACTGTCATAAGAGCAAGATTTATTGATCTCTGATGGCAGAGATGCCAGGAGCACGTAGCTGTGCTGCCTTAGGAAATGCTGTGACTGTGTCCATAATTGTGTTTGGATTACTGCTGCCCCAAAGGATGGAAATTCAAAGCTCCTTGCAATACCTGTCCTTTCTTCCTTGTAGTTGAGACGTATTCTACAAAAAATCAAGGTCATCATGCTGACTAACAGTTTGGATAAAAATTTTTATTCCCAGAAACATGAATGATTTTTAAAGTCTCTGGTCACCATTTTAGGCTCATTTCTGTGAAAAGTGCTTCCTTGAAGGGAAACTTGACCCAGCCTGAGCTTTCTCAAGGGCCTGTGGAACAAGTCCTCTTCTGCAAACAGAAACCTGGATGATCTGTGTTCAGGAGCTGCTTCCCCCTTGACTTGTCCGTACAAACAAGAAGGTGACAGATTAAAACAAACTCTTTCGAAACCGCCCCGTGAGAATGCAGCGAGACTTAATTGCTTGTAAACTCTGATCCCAACTCCGCTGTGGGAGAGAGAGAGAGCAAATCCCTGGACCTCACCCATCCCTGTTCCGCAGAGGGGACTCCGGCAGATGTTGGCAGCAAAAAAAAAGTCGAGACAAAAGCGGCTTCCGAGCTCTGGCTTTGGAGGGGGAGGAGGAAGAAAAGGGATAACCCACATCACCACTCCCCCAAGGCTGAGCTGAGCAGAGGAGGAGCTTCGGGTTTGACCTAAGTCCCACAGCCAGAGGCCCGCAGCTCCAGGGAGAGTGGAGCAGGGAGACAGGAAAAGAGAGAGTGGGGAAGAGAAGAAAGCAAGAAGAGGGGAGAGGAGGAGAGGCAGAGACAGTTTTGGATCAAAAGAGGAAGACCAAGGAGTAGAGAGGCTACAAAATGGCATTGTTTCTGTGGCTCGGGTCCCAGCTGTCGTTCTGCTGGAGCAACATCTCTATCCTGGCAGTTTTTCTTACGGTCTTCACTTTAGTTTTCGACTTCATGAAGCGCAGGAGGAAGTGGAGCCATTACCCGCCGGGCCCAGTGTCACTGCCCTTCATTGGGACCATGCTGTCTGTGGACTTCCAAAACCCTCACATCTCCTTCAACCAGGTGAGTTCCAGCTCCTGGGACAAAGTGCCCCTCACACAACTGAGGGCCCAGGAGGGGTGGGGACACCTTGGCACCATCTTCTCTTGCACAAAGCTGAAGGACAATGCCCTCTGCAGAGTCCAGGACACTGAACTGTCCCATACAGATAAACTCATAATCCTACACCAACACTTCCCAGCCTCATTTTCCTGATTTCTGCATCAGCTCAGTGGGAGATTCTGTTGTGCCCCCAGTGACAGGTGATGCCCACTGAGCTGTAGAGGTAGCCACCAGCTTAGCATGTGGGGAGGTCCAGGGGCAAGGGAACACTGAGATGTACAAAAAAAAAGGAAGACAAGGTAATATCTAAGGACTGGGGATGAAATATCTACGGGCTGGGGATGTGGCTGCAGGCCTGGCAGGCTCCCAGTGAGTTAGCTGAGCACGGCTACAGGCACGTGAGAGTTGCAGCTAAAGGGATCATCCTGCAGGATTTGCCCCAGCAACAGTGCCCAAAATCTGGGTAGCATTCCTATTCACAGTCAGGGCTTAGCTTTTCTCAAAGGAAAGGCACAGCACAGCTTGCAGTAGATAAATGGGGGGGGGGAGGGTTTGTTTCTGCAGTCACTAAAGGCTTTTTCTCTAGGATAGCACTGTTTGGCTTTTTATCCAAAATCTGCCAAATGCAAAAACTAAATACAGCATCTGTATTCTTTGCTTGCACACAGTCCAAGAGATTCCATTTTCAAATCATATCACGCCAGAGTCATGCTAACCACAGTCTTGACCATGTATTTCTTGTAGAAATGCATGATGTATTTCTAATCCAAATGAAGTGCTGATTCCTTTTCCAACAAAATGCAGCCTTAAATACTTCAGTTCTTTGAGCTGCTACAGTGCAGAAATGAAGACACTTAGCTTTTTGACAAAAAAAAAAACCCAAACAACCCATACCAGAGCACAGTCTGTGGAGCATTGTTTTTATTGCACTGTGTTCCCACAGGCTGATAAGAGCTCTGTTCAGCATTATTGATTAGCAGGGGAGCTTCAGCCTGCCTTCTCAGGAGTCTTTGTCCAGTCAAATGGTTTGTCTGTCTGGAGGAGACTTAGGTCCATGGCAAGCTGCCGTGGTGAGTGTATGGCTAACAGGCTTACCTGTGCAGCCACCCTGCCTTCATCATTGTGTCTCTTACAGATCACAAAAGATTTAGGGTGTGTGACACTTACATGTCTTACATGTACCCTCCTTTTATAGAAAAAGTTGACTTGAAACTCCAGTGTGGCATTGCCTCTCCCAACTATGTTTCTGGGAACTGGGCTCTGAGTAGGTCTTTAGGAACAAATGGATATTAAAAAAATGTCACGTGCCACCTTATCATCAGTATTTCTTTCTAGTAGAAATAGACTAACTCAAAACTTGCCTAGTCTTTCAGATTAAAAAAAATACAAGTATTAGGAAAGAATGCATTGTTGAGTGTGTAGTCTTTGAAAATTGCCAAAAAAAGGTCCTTGACCTTGTGTTGTCAGAAAAGATTCAAAATATTTGCACAATGGCAAATGTTATGGCAACATTTTGGCCAGGATAGGTGTATTCTCAGTCTTTCACAGAGTATTGATCCCTGCTTCAGCTGCTGTTTGGCACCATTCTGAGCTGTTGCACTGCAAAGACAAAGGTCAAAGATCAGCTGAAGGTCTCCTAATAAAAGCACCTCAAAAATCAGTAAATAGAAGAGGCCCTAAAGAAGGATATGGTGATGTTTTTGATGTAACATTCAGCTCATTTTCAGTAAAGTAGTTTTGTATCTTGGTAGCTTCATAAGAAGTATGGAAACATCTTCAGTCTCCAGAACTGTTGGACCAATGTGGTAGTACTGAACGGGTATAAAACAGTGAAGGAAGCCCTGGTGCACCAATCAGAAGATTTTGCTGACCGTCCGTACTTTCCAGTGTATGAACATCTGGGCTACGGAAAGGAATCTGAAGGCAAGTCCCTTGGATACGGACATTCCCTGCTGACACTGGCACAAGGGAGGACTGGGTAGATGGTGGGTAGATGGAAGATTTTCTCAGTAGGGTGCCACCTTCTCGTGTCCCTCTGTTCAGTCTCCATCTTGGTCTGTCACCCTTTGGTGGTGACAAAGTCAGATTTGATGAAAAGGGGGATAACCCCCTTAGTGGTTGTAATACAGCTGCAGGTGCTGGCACATACCTCTTCAGCAGTGTTAGGACACTATCAGGGTATGACTTTCCTGCCTTTGTTTGAGCTGGTAGCTCCAGACATCCAGTGATTAGTGCTTATGCTCATACACTATGTGCATGTCATTGTTATCACAAAAAAAGAATGTTAACTTTCTTCCAGCCCATATCGCTTATCCTCAGCTCCTGTGCAGTAGCAGAAACTGCTGCCCAGCTCACACAAGCCAAGGGAGCAATGCTGAATGGTTTGAGGGAGTGATTCCTTTATCCTTAGCAGCACATGTTGCTCTCATTGAATCCCCCTCCACCTTCACTAGCCATACATATGCTTTAGAAGGTGCAGTAATCTGGTTTCAGAATTGCTGTATCAACAAGCTGTAGAAGATCAGACTCTTTCATCTATCCATAGGTACTCACGTTTGTTATTCTCTAGTGAACTGTGCTTGATGTACGGGTCAGAGCTCCTGACATTTCTTGGTCATCTGTAATTCCAGGGATTGTTCTTGCAAAATACGGGCAAGTTTGGAAGGAGCAAAGGAAATTCGCGCTGTGTACCTTGAGGAATTTTGGAATGGGAAAGAAATCCTTGGAGGAACGAGTGAGGGAGGAAGCGAATTTTTTGTGCTCTGCAGTTGATTCTGAAGAAGGTTTGTCACATCCAGGAGGATGGGAAAGTCATAGAAAAAGGCAGTAGAGTGATGTAGAGAGAGAAGCAGAACTACCACCCTTCTTGTTTGCATTCAGTGTTCTCTTCCTAAGGAAGTGGAGTGTTTCTAGTCTGTATCCATTAATGACCCTGCTCTACCTTGAAGCCAGTTCTGCTTGTTACAATATGGCTACTGTAACACTAATCCATTTGAAACAGAAAAAAAATTGGAAAAAAATAAAGAGATAAAATCTAATTAATCTCAGAGGTGGCTAACTGTTACCTTCATGAAGCTTAGTAGAGCATATTGATATTATCATATGTCATGAAAGTGCAGCTGAGAGTTTTCACAGGACATCACCTGTGGTCTAGATGCAAAGCAAAGTGTTACCTGTCAAGTAACAGAACAAACCTGGAGATCAGCTCTTCTTGGGAGTTTTCTCCTTTAAACAAAGATCGACCAAATAGTAGTAGATGAGAAGATCTTCACTCCCTTGTATGATACATTTGAGGTGCTTGGGGGGCTTTTTTTCTTGAAGGCATCAAGGAAGCATTTGTATACTCTGGTTGCTGACAGCTGAGGTCCAACAACTTGGTGTTGCTAAACTGCATTGCATGGTCTCCATTTCCATTTTTAGGTCGTCCGTTTGATTTACGTTTTCTTGTAAACAACGCTGTCTGTAACATGATCTGCTCCATCGTCTATGGGGAACGTTTCAACTATGGTGATGAAACATTCAAGAAACTGTTACATTTGTTTGAAAGATTAATACATGAGGAAGCTGGATTCCTACCTCAGGTAAACCAATATGTTCTGTAAGAAGCTGGCCTCTCTTGCTGAAGACCATTGTGTTTTCATTATTTTGCTTTTTGCATCTCATAGTATCTTCTCTCTCTCTTTCTCTCTGGTTCTGACATTCCAGCTCCTTAATGTAGTGCCCATTTTGTTGCGCATCCCTGGAGTAGAACAGAAAGTCTTTGGAGGGCAAAAGGCATTCATGGACTACATAGACATCCTCGTAGATAAGCACAAGGAGACGTGGAGCCCTGATTACATCCGAGATTTCACTGATGCGTTTTTAAAGGAAATGGAGAAGGTAGGGTGACACCAGGAGAACCTCAGGGTCCAGAAGAAGTTCCTCTGCCTGTTTAACCTTGTTGAAAGAAGCTAAATTTCCTCACAAATCTGTACAAACCCTCTTACTAACTAATAGCTATTTTTTCATCCCACCTTGTAACTTGAGAAGATTTTAACTTCTTCATGCTTTATTATCTTAAAAACCATAATAACTGCTGATGTTCTTGTTCCCATTTTCTACCTTCATGTTCCCCTCAGAATCTAACAACTCCCTTCTTTCCAGCCTGCAGTATTTTGAAAGCATTTAAAAGGTGGTTAGTGAGAATTCACTAATACTTCTAAGTTTATGCCAGGAACAGGTCAACATGCAAGATTTTGTGTATGTCAGTGCTCTAATGACTGATGTCTTGAAGTCAGTTAAAAACTGCAGCAACAGACTGGCTTTTTGGCATTATTGCCCAGTCTGTAGCCTGCTTTTAACATGAGTTATGACTTGGAAAGACAGCATCTCCTTTGAGATGTGTGTCTGTGACTTGCTTGCTAAGAACCAGTCCCCTACGGATCAGACGAAGGCCTAAATCTGAAGCTCACAGAAATTAAAAGTGGTTGAGTCTTTGATTCAGTCAAGCATGAAGTCAGCATAAAATCAAAGTTACTTGCATTAGCTCATCCAGCCACTATGTGTTTCTGCACGTGGATTCACCAATTTCACATGCCAGATGAGCAATAGCAGCAAATTCTGCCTGAAAATTCCTTCTACCATCCGAGTGCTCAGAACTGGACTGCTGCTTTGGAAACCCACAAGCCAAGCAATGTGACCTACACGAGTCTGTTCTGAACAGCACTGCTTTAGGGGTGGATGTGAGCCTGACTGTGTTGCCTTTAGTCACACCTCTCTGGTGTCAACCCTCTAATGAGTTATCTTTGGTCAGGTCAGCCCCACAGCTCCCCAGACAGAGATCTTCTAATGGAGTAACAGTTGAGTCTTAAATGCCACATTAAGTGCCATCCACATTACAATAGCATCAAAATATACAGAATAACTTAACAGAAACTAGTCCCTTGGAAAGAAAAGTATAAAGAGGATTAGAAAAGACAAGCAGATGAATTCATGCAGGGCACTTGTCATATCTCATATGCTAACAAATTTGAGCTCAGTTAGCATTTGGATGAAAAAACAGTTTTGCTGAAATTGGTGTTGCAGATGTAATAGGCAGCAATGATACCCTGATTTTTTTTTTCTATTGGAAGAAAATAGCGAGGCAGAAGCAGTGAGAATCTCTAATGCATGGCTATAGATAACACCCTCAAAATACTGCTAATTTTCCATTTGCCACATCAATGCAGTCTCCTCTCTACTGTGTGGGTTTTATGATCTGATCAAACCTTAATAACTATGTTCCACCTCCTCTGGGAGGGGCTGTCAGAGCAAGTGGCAGAGGTCTGCTGTTTGCTTGAGCTGAGAGCACAGGGTGTTATCTCCTGTCCTGAAGGCAGGTGTGGCATTTATCTCTTCAGATATAGACAGTGACCTTCAAATACAGACCACTGGCTGTGTTGTGCTCTACTCTCCTAATAAACTTCTTGGTCAGCAAACCAGGATCTAGTATTTCTCAGGTCTGGAATAAATATCTTCCTGACCACCAAGTACCTCAGTTCCAATCACCTGCTTGTTTGCTCTCCACAGGGTAAGGCAGCTGAAGCAAATGGTTTCACCCACCAAAACCTTCGCCTGGTGACTGCAGATTTATTTTCAGCTGGTTCTGAGACCACCGCCACCACTCTCCGGTGGGCAATTCTGCGCATCGTTCTCCAACCAGAAGTACAGAGTAAGTGAGAGGACAGGCAGGGGTGGGATGTGTTCCCTCCAACCCTCATTTTTCAGTGAGAAGACTGAACACCTGCTCTCTGTGGTCTGAGCATTTTGCAACGAGGAACAGCTTTGGTGATTGTTGGTCTAGCAGAAACCAGGAGAAACACATCCCAGACATAGCTGTTCTGGCAGGGCCTGGTGTCAGGAGGTAAGGCCTGATGAGTGCAGTTGGAAGGGCACATCAACTCTGTACTTCATTTTGAAGGCAACTTGGGGACTTCCAGTGGCCAGGGTACCTACCTTACCATATTCCCTGTAGATCCTAATCCGTCTCATTTCTCTAATGCTGCGTGCCCAGGTTCCCTTTCAGCCTCACAGAGGAGGGGTAAGGCAGCGTGTCTTTATTTAAGAGATGGTGCACACAGAATATTTATACAGATGGCTCTAAGCAACTAAAACCAAATCCATTCCCCTCCAGTTTCTCTTCCTTTCTCTTAATTGCTTGTCCTGCTCCCACCCAGTGCCTAGCAATCTCATGGCACCAGCTTTCCTACAGATCCTACCAGCCCCTTCTCCTTATCTAAGGGCACACTAACTCCTTAGCTATGCTGTTCTCAGGTAAGATCCAAGCAGAGATTGATAAGGTGATTGGCAGAGACAGAACCCCCACCATGGAGGACCAAGCGAGCATGCCCTACACCTGTGCTGCAATCCATGAAGTGCAACGCCACACAGATACTGTTCCTCTTGGACTGCCTCACATGACATACCGGGACACCACGCTGCAAGGATTCTTCATTCCCAAGGTGACCACGGCCAGACAGACAGTGCAGCATCCTCTCCCTCTGCAGATGCCAGGCCTCAGGGGGTGGGGGGACCCCGAACTACTCTGCAGCATTGCAGTTCCAGCCCCAAACCACAGCCACTGGCAAGCACTGAAGTAGGACATTTTGAAATGCTAAGACCAGGCAGGTGGTCACATTTCTGCTCTCGATTTCTGCTGGTTATGTGAGAACCCATCTGCAGTGGCAGCTCAGTGCAAAGGTTTGCTTTCCTCTCGATGAGCTGTGACAGCCACTGCTCTGCCTATGTTGGGAGGATGAGAAAATAACACTGGCACAGTGACAGGCAGAAATGCTATCCTGGGATTTTATCTTTTTATTTATTTATTTTTTAGTTGTGATATCTACTCTAGCTTAGAACACTGATGTGTGAAACAGAAAAGCTTTGCAATTTCCCATGGCCCCCGTAAAATTCGGGCTTTGATGTCTGTCAGTCAGCTTTTTCTCTCCAGCTATAAAACAAGTTCAGAAGGATCTGAGCAACAGAGGCTGTTTCCACTGTGTAACCATGAAATTGGCATTTGCACACAACAGCCTTTGTAAAGATAACAAATTGCAAAAGTTCAGAGGCTTCAGAGCTTAGTGCAGGCACCATACATCATTGGAGAAGTGTGCTGCTTTACCTCTGTTTTAAATAAAATACCAAAGAGGATATTGGTGCCTTATTCTGAAGCACCCAATGATTGTTGCTATAAGATGGGAGACATGGAGAAAAGAGGGACCCACACAGATCCCTTGTGCCAAGGTAATGCTGCTGTTCTCACATAAGTTGTTTCCTTTTGTGGAGGAGTGCAGGGGACGACAATCATCACCAACTTGTCTTCTGTGCTGAAGGATGAGACAGTCTGGGAGAAGCCAAATGACTTTTATCCTGAACACTTCCTGGATGCAAACGGGCAGTTTGTGAAGCCAGAGGCCTTCTTTCCATTCTCAGCAGGTAAATCTGACCCAGCTGCAAGACAGGGCCACAGCAGAAGGGATGAGCTGCTCCTCCCATTAAACCAGCCCAGTTTAATGTCTTCTTTCATGGTGCTTTCTACTCCCTGTCTTGCAGGTCGACGTGCCTGCCCTGGGGAACAGCTGGCCAGGATGGAGCTCTTTATTTTTTTTACCACTCTACTGCAGAAGTTCACTTTTGTGCTCCCTGAGGACCAGCCCAGGCCACGAGAGGATGGTCACTTTGCCCTCATAATGTCCCCATACCCATACCAGGTGCGAGCCATCCCCAGATAAATGCACACCTCTCTCCTTTCACTCACAGGCCACCACCAGCACAAACACTTGTCAG
The DNA here is from genome assembly GCF_036169615.1 of Heliangelus exortis. Lineage (NCBI taxonomy): Eukaryota > Metazoa > Chordata > Aves > Apodiformes > Trochilidae > Heliangelus > Heliangelus exortis. The sequence goes on along the minus strand of NC_092422.1, from coordinate 147,375,217 downwards.
AAATGTTGCAAGTCTAGGCAGGATCATGCTGGGTTCTAGTCAAGACCTCTCAAGTCTGTGCAGATGTTCCCAGCTGTGTAAAGTTAGGATCTGGCCCCATATATAGAGTTCCATTTGATTCCAGTCCTGGATCTCGAATCAGACATAATTACAGCAGCTTACAAATGATGATCAAGTTTGCATGTACATACATTCCTAATCATCCAGCTTTGCTGTCCTTTGGGCTCCCACTGGTTGCAGCTGCAGCTCCCTGAGCACACAGCTACTTGAAACAATTACTGGAGCTGAATTAGATTACTGGAATGCAAAGGTATCCCCGGGTAAACCACAGCCCCAGGGTCTTGGCAGTTCTAGCAGAAAAAAACACTTGGACAAATCTGTAAGGTACTCCTGGCCCACTCCCTTCCTTCTGAGCCCCTCTACATACCCAGCCACTCTCTGCCTTTAGTGCTGTCCCACAGCAGTGGATGCCTCTGCCTGGTGCCCAAGGGAGTCCAGCTCTGGCTTGGTTCCTGGAAAAACAATCCGTGTCCCATCAGCTGATTTGGCATGTGCTGCTGGTGTGCAGGGAGAGAGCTTCAGCTCCAACAAGGTGGCATTTAAATGCAGTTTCAGAACAGTTCTCCTGAAAAGTTTTACCATTCAATAAGTACAGGTTCCCTCTACTCCTTGCCATTTAATGGATACCCCTGTCTATTGCACAGACCTTGCATTGCCTTTATATATAGTTCCAAAGAAAGTATCCAGAGAAATGCCTGAAAACCTTTATGCCATACTATGCTTCCAGTAGAAATAAATACCAAGGAGGAATATATAAGTAATCTGTATGGTACTTCTGCAACAGAAGCAGGTCATTTGTGACACAGAGAAAAACATATATACATTTCAAAAGAAATCCCAATGTTTAGACTTACCATCTCCTCTAATTAAGTCCAGAAAAAATGCTTTTTTTCAGCATTAAATTCAGCTCTTGGGCAGGTTAGGACCTCACAGAAGGATGGAGTTACTCAGCTTGAATCAGTACAGCTGTAGGTTTCAGAGCTTTCTCTTTCTTGAAATATTCCTGACAAATTGGTTTTTTTGGGTTTGTTTTGCAAGCTCTTAAGATACATTTATGTTTAGATTAGTAATAACTACCTTTTGACCATGTGGCTGAAAAGGCCATCATGTAAAGGAGCTTCTATTCATAATCACAGCTTAAGAAATCCACATTCACATCTATCTTCCTAATACTAATTTTGGCAGCTATGAAAGCTATTGAATGATGCAAATACTTAACACTAAGATTTTCATTTCAGCAGAAACTGCATATTTAAGGTTTTCATCTTCAAAATAATCCCAAAAATAAAAGTGAATCAAAAAGTCTTTCCTCCCCTGCCTGCTCTCTTTGTGGTTGCCTCATAGACCTGCCTCAAATACTCACTTCACAGTTTTAGAGCCAGCACCCCACCTGTCTCTTTCGAGATCTTTTCAGTGTTACTTTTCTGGTTAGCTCAGTGACATCTGAAATGAACATAACATTGGGCTTAAAGTTACCAGCACAAACTAAAGTATTTTTATAGAGAAGCTGTCAGTAAACTAAACATTAAATTATTTCTGCTGTCATGTATTTGGATAAACAGCCTGGGCAGACATAGGGCAGGGACTCTTTCTGGCCTGGCACATCTGCCTCTGCAAACATCAGCTGATGTAGCACTGTGCAGGTGAAAGGGAACAAATAGATCGCTGCAAAATACACATCGAGCACTGATAATGTTGAAGGGGAAAACACCTCCAAGCCTGTGAGGATCGGTCCCATGCTGAGAGGCGTCACCTTGCTGCCTCCTGAACCCCTCGCTTCAAGGCCAGCGCTACCGGGGGCGTCAGCGCTCGCAGCCCCCACCTCTGGGGATCCTGTCATGAGGCCGCCCCACCTTGCAGGCAGCACCTGCGTGAGCCCCGGGACACTAAATCCGCCCCGACCCAGTTCCCCGCCCCACTTCACGGACACCGCTACCGCTCCCCAACACCCCCGGCACTGCCCCTCCCGCCGGCGCAGGCACCACGGCCCCGGGAGGCGGGGCACACATCGGCCACGCCCACCGCCTGCCAGCTAGATACGATTGGCGTTTCTTCTGACCAATAAGATGGAAGGATGCCGCTCTTTGCCCGCCCAGAGAGCTTGGAGTGACAAGGCGGCCGGCCAATAGAGAATCGCTGAGCCGGCAGCGGGGGGAAAGGACGGGACCGGGAGCGGGAGGCAGTCCGTCCGCGGAAGGAGTGGCGGCCGCGGCGGCGGGGGCTGGGAGAAGATGGCGGCGGTGGTGGGGAAAGGCGGGGTGGCTGCTGTGAAGCCGATCTTCAGCCGCGACCTGAGCGAGGCGAAGCGGCGAGTGCGAGAGCTCTACCGGGCCTGGTACCGCGAGGTGCCCAACACGGGTGAGGGGCCCCGCGCATGCGCGGGCGGCGGCCGCGCCACCTCAAGGTCGTCACGGCCGCCCCGTTAGCCCCCGAAGGGCCCCAGTTAGCCCCCTGGTCCTGCCGACCCCCTCGCTGCCCTGCCCCGGCCTCCCCCGAGGCAGGTTCACCCGCAGATTGTGGGGCAGGAGAACGCGGTTGTCTGGGGCCCGCGTTCCCGGTGCAGCCGGGTCCCGCCGGCCTGTCTCAGCCGGGGTTGCCGTGCTCACCCTCACCCGGCCGCCCCCTCGACCTCCTCCTCATGCCTTGCTCGCCACTCGGTTTCCTTGGCTAAGCAGAAGAGAAATCTAGCTCTGTAATTTTGCTGTAAATTAATTGCATTGGTGAAGCTGACAGGAACAAACGACTGTGTAGCGTTTTGTGGGGCTGAGTTGCACGTTGCCAGTGGAAAAAAAAGAAAACCAATATAGCTGACCTCTGGGGGGGGTTCTGTTTTTTTCTTAGTCCACCTCTACCAGCTGGACATCACGGTGAAACAGGGGCGTAACAAGGTTCGGGAGATGTTCATGAAGAATGCCCAAGTTAGAGACCCACGGGTGATAGACCTGCTGGTTATTAAGGTACAAACAAAGAGAATGTGAGAGTGGATAATTGGTGGTGTGATGGAGGATTGTGAGAGATTTTATCTCAGCTTTTGCTCTAAAGAAATTGTGTCTTGCAGTTCAGCTTAGTTTGTGTAAACAAGCCTATTGATAAGGGAACAATCCCCTTTAGCATGCAGGGGCAGAGGGGTCTTAATTCAGCAAAGAGTTGCTAGAATATGGGTTTGTGTCACTCTGTACTGTCGGTCACTCAGTGTACTGTCTCTTCCAGTTGCAGATCTTTAAAAGAGGAATTGTATGGCAAGCAAAGCAGTAGTTTAAATACTCAGTTTCTCACTTTTTTGTTTGTTTGTTTTAAAACAGCAGCAGTCAAGGAATGGGTAAAAAGATGCTGCTAGCTAGTTTACTGTGACCTTTCTGCTGCCTACAATACTTCCTTAGATTGGGATGCAGTTTTCTTCACCAATTCTGAAATGTACATTGGAAGGGCAGTACTTGGTGGGAGGCTTTGAGTGGCAAAAAATGTTGAGTCTGTAGCCCATCTGGTTTTGTGTGGTTCAAAGCAATAATCAACATACTGAGAATAGGGCATGGCTTCAAAATGGGCCTGAGGACCTACAGTTGACCTCTGTAGTTCTAATGCATTAGAAAGCTTCCAGTCAGGGACTGCTCTGCTCACTTGTTGCATTTCTCACATTTGAAAAATGTTAGTCTATATGATAAAAATCTGGAAACACAGGCCTAAATAATACAGTAGGTGACAGTTCCAGGCAGGCTCATTCTGCCCCAGGCTGCTATTCTCTAAAATCAGTCATGGTTTCACAGACCAGTCATGAAGAAGTTACCTTTGTGGTGGTGATGTCGGTGCATTTAGCAGCATTTTTACTTCCATTTTTACAGCTAACTTGCTGCTATTAAAAAAATGAGAGGTGCATGAAAATTGTGAATGTTACCCGAGCTGGTCATAAGGGAATCAAGCTATGTTCTAAGGTGGGGGCAGAGTCCCTCACCTGTTCACAGGGCTGTGAAGCTGTGTTGTAGAGACTAGTAATTTGTTCATATGGGACATAAAGCATTTAAGTCACAAGACAGGAAGAGTATATATGTTTGTGTCACAGTATAGGGGATGCAGGCAAGCTTTAAGAATACAGAATTGCTGACACAGCTATCTTAAGGGTGTTTCTAAGTGCATTCAAGTAACTTTCATAGCGCAGTATAGTTAGAATTGGGCTCTAACAGAACTAAATTAAAATTTCTTCTCTCTGCACAGGGGAAAATGGAGCTTCAAGAAACCATTCATGTCTGGAAGCAGAGGACTCATGTCATGAGGTATTTCCATGAGACAGAAATCCCACAACCTAAAGACTTTCTGTCCAAATTCTATGCGGGCCATGATCCCTGAAAGATTGACTCTGTGTCTTCTTGCCTTGTATTACAAATAAAGTTCTATGTAGTAGAAAAAAATCTGCACAGAAAGATTGCATAACAAATTAGGAGCCTAATGACTGAATCTGAATCCAAAGCACATGCAAGTTGTTATGATCTCTATGGAGAGCTGTGTCCTCCTTGCTTTTGCCAGTGTGTATTATCCATGGCTGAAGTTTGTCCTATCATTTGCCCTGGAGTGTCTGCTGAATAACCACAACACAACCTGGCTGTGGGGCTGCCTGCTGGGCTGCAGCCCTATGTGTAGGTGTCAGCTCTGTGGAAGAGTAGAAAAGAGCAAGTTGTCAAAAAAGACAGTGTAGTAGCAGAAATACCCTTGTGGCTGATGCCCATCTGTATTCATGCAGTGTTTCTGAATTTCATGCTGACTTTGTTGACCTTGTGTTTTTTTACTTGGACATTGTTCTCTGTTTACTTCCTCACAGAGAGTGGCATAAAATCTAATAGCCAAATAAAACCCTTTGTGCAATAAAAAGACCAGCAGAGTCGTTTTCCTGCTGCAAAATGAAATTGCCTTGAAAAATAAGGTTTTGTACTTTTTTCCTAGAATAGGGATGCTCTGCAAGAGCTTCTGATGCTGAGCAGAAGGTGGTGTCCTACCATCACCTCCTTATTTGAATGAGGAATTACTAGCTCCCTTTTGAGAAGGGTGAAGGAGAATTTATTCACCTGTCAGAAGTGGTTTTCAGCAGGTAACTTGGTGCTGGTGCTCCCCCATGTGTGATCAGCACTAGATCTCTGTAATACACTCAGTTTTCATTTTGTACCTGCTCAATTACTGGGGTTCCCTTCCCCATACAAGGACTGAAGCAGCATCCTAGGGATGTGTATCTATGGGTAGATGGGGGCTTCAGGAGGGAGTGTTTTTAAGGTCAGGTTTGAAGAAGGAATGTAGTCAGGAAGGGCCAGAAGTGGTGGGATAAAGCAGTGGTAAGGAGTGGGGCAGTATGGAGAACAGGAGCAGAGGCGTGTTTGGCTCCCAAAAGCACATAACTGGAGTCACCACTTCTCAGGTGGCCTTGTGGAGGGAGGAGGCAGCTGAGATACTGAGTGACTCCAGACCCTGCCAGCTGCCTTTACAGGCTGCTGGGGCTGCTCACATTGCAGGCTCCCTTTTCTCTCAGTAGCTATGCGGGAGAGTTGCAGAGCAAATGTGAGAACTGGTGCCACATAACAAGGGAGCAAATGTGGCTTTTTGAACTATTTACTGTGCCAATGTGTGTGACAGTAAAAGAAACTTTTTAACAGCTACAAGAACACTGAAGGGAAAAGTGGTCAGTCAAGCGAAGAGGCTACTCTGAGTGACCAGAAACCGAGCGACACTGGGCCAATGCTGGCTTTAGGAAAAAAAAAAAAATTTAAATAATTTTACTTTAACTTTTTTAGGCATTTGAGAAAACTGCTGTGACTGAAGAGCCTCTATGCATACCCTGGCAGTGTAGAAGACTTTCAAAGTCTTATGCAAGGATATAATTGCAATATAATACATATAATATAATGCAATATATAATTGCAAGTGAACACTTCTGTGAAAACAAGGGTTCAACTTTATACACAATAAGAAAATACATCTTGGCTAATGCTGAAGGAAGTACTGAACTACCTATGAATTACTAGGTATTCAGAGCAGAGCATACAGATAGCCTCAATGGTCATAGATTAAATGCTACATAAACGCATCAGCTGAGTTAGTTTGCCACTTGTATTCTTAATGTACTCAAAACTTTTAACTTTGCAATCCAATCCTCAGTGAAACTGAATTAATGATTGTCAGACACAGCTGCATAGTGAAGGGTTGTAAAATGGGCATTATTTGAAGTGCAGTGCCAGTGACAATCTGCATTCCATTCTTTTAAGGGAGATGTGTTGTGGGGCTGCTGCTTCCTCTAGGGTTCCTGTTATGAGCTGCAGATGAACACTGCATTGCAGAAGGGACTTGTAAGAGGAAATAAATATAAAGAGAGCCTCCTTACTGGAATAGACTTGTGGAGGTAGAAAGCTTAACACAGAAATGGCAGATCATAGGCACATAATCTACAAAAACACAAGACCAAAGTCATGCTTCTCAATCTCTTGATCTTTAATTGTTTCCCATACTGCTAATAAAAGGAATCCCAAGCAGTCTTTGCTGAGGTGAGCGAGTGTGCAAGGATGTGGGGCCTATCAAGCACTTCCTTCAACCTGGATCTGCAGATTTCTGTCATACAGACATGCACAGGACACTTGCTGGCAAAGGGGACACAGAGGCCCCTGTCCCATTTAGGAAGGGCAAAGCACAGGTGACAAATGGTGTAACCATTGCTTTGTCAATGGTTTTCTCCCTTCCTGTTCTTCTGTTGCAGTTCTGCAAATAGAGTAACAAGCCATTATTCTTCAGATACTCTGTACAGAGCGCCAGTCTGTGCCCTCCCCTGAGCCACACAAGGTGGGCTTTAAATAAAAGGAGTTTCTGACAGGCCATTGCAGTCTTTACATCTATTTGTTTATAGCTACACAATGCATGCAGGAAAATCCCTCTATTAAATGGATTACACCCACCAAACATTATAAATCAACACAAAAGTCTTGTTTAGAACGGATTCTTTGTTCTATAAGGAATCAAATATACCCAAACTTCAAATCTTTACACAAGGGCAAGCCAAAGGGAACCACGTAAAACAGTAGAAAGTGTAGTGCAGTGTAGTGTACTGCAGATAAAGGTGAATTATTTCCTTTCTTATTCCAATGAGTCTGGATGGTCCAACTACAGAGATCACTATTTTAAGACCCAGTAGACAGTTTGTTTTGATAGGCTCTTGAATCCTCTTACATTATTCACCTCTGTATCAGAATTTCATACAATAAGTGATTCTCTTAAAAGTTATTCTATGAGTCAGCAGAAGAGTTTTAACAGGTAACTGGGTAGAACAGAATCATAGAGTTATTTAGGTTGTTTAAGATCATCAAAGCCAGCTGTTAACCCGGCACTGCTAAGTCCACCACTAAACAATGTCCCTAAGAACCAAAGAGCTGTTAAATCCCTACAGCAATAGTGATTCCACCACTTCTCTGGACAGCCTGTTCCTGTACCTGACAACCCTTTCAGTGAATAAATTGTTCCTAATATCCAATCTACTCCTCTCCTGGCACAGTTTGAGGCTTTTGTTCTGTCACTTGTTACTTGGGAGAAGACTGACCCCCACCTCGCTACAACCTTCTGTCAGGTCATTGTAGAAAGCAATATAGTCTTCCCTCAGCCTCTTTTTCTTCATCCCCATTTCCCTCAACTGCTTCTCTTAAGATGTGCTCTAGACCCTTCAGTAGCTTCATTGCCCTTCTTTGGATGCCAATGTAGTTAACTCTGGAGTGCCTCTTTTCTGTCTGCAGTACAAACCCTTGTTGACTACAGTTTATTTCTGGTTCAAATGACAAGATGAAAACCACTGAGACTGTTGTGGAGATTTCACATTCAGACACCAGTCTGATCTACTTGTGCTTAAGAGAACATTAAATTTTGTAGCCAGAGGCAATACTGTGCCTGTGTGTTTAACTGCAAAGGCACCTGGAGTACCATGTCCAGTTCTGGGCTCCTCAGTCCAAGGAAGACAAGGAGCTACCGGATAGAGTCCAGCTGTGGGCTAGGAAGATGCTTAGGGGTCTGGACCATCTCTTACAAGGAAAGGCATGATGGGTCTGTTTAGCCTGGAGAAGGCTTGAGAGGGGATCTTACCACAATGCTTACAAATACCTAAAAGTCATGTGTCAAAAGGATAGGGTCAGACAGTGGTGCAGGACAAGGAGCACAAATTGGAACACAGGAAGTTCCATCTGAATGAAAATATTTCTTTACTTTGAGGGTGACAGACTACTGGAACAGGCTGCCCAGAGTTGTGGGTTCTCGGTCTCTAAAGATATTTCAAACCCACTTAGATGCAATCCTGTGCAACCTGCTCTAGGTGTACCTGCTTTAGCATGGGGGGTGGACCAGATGATCTTCAGAGGTCCCTTCCAACCCCTAACGTTCTGTGATTCAGAGATCTTCCAAGGTGTTGCTGTTTGCATTTCCTGGTCTCCTTCCTGCCTCAACCACAAATTATCAGACTGCTGACGATGTTAATGACATACCCTTTAATCATCGTCATCATCATCCTCTGGGACAAAGATATCATGTTCTTCAAGTAAGGCTGCAAAGTTCTTACTGATCTGAGTCCCGACGTACAGGAAAGGGATGACAACGCTGAACACTCTGAGGAGGGCGAAGGGCGTCTGCGAGGAGCCAGTTGGAAAAGGTTAAGCTTTATCCCCAAGTTGGGCTGTGGCTGAGCCAGCTCAGAGGGGAAGGCTACGAGGCCCGGGGAGCGCCGGGAAGGTCGGCTCAGCCTTCTTAGTGCCGGACTCGCAGCCACTGACCCCGCTTGAGAGCGGGAACCGACGGGGAGCTCGGGGCAGGGAACACCAGCGCTAAGGCACGGAGCACGGCTGCCGCTAAGAGACAACTGCTTACAGGCGGCTGTTTATCTCCTCCCCACAGCGCAGGGGCCGCCGCCAGGTCAGGGCCTCGGGCTCCTGGAGGGCAGGCACCGTTCGCCGGGGCCCGCCCCGGACCCTCAGGGCCGCTCCCGCCTTCCTCCTTCTCAGAGGGCCTCCGGGCCCTGCCCGCAGCCGCTCATTCGCCCAGACCCTGTCAGTCACCCCAAAAGCCCCGCCCACAACCGATGTGCGTGCACGGATTGGCCACCGCTTCCACCCGTTACGCCGCGATTGGCTGCCGCCCCCGACCCCTCGCCCCTCACTCACCTTAACGGGCTTAGGCAAAATGGCGCCGCTGCGGGTGACGGTGGCGCCCCGGCAGGGTACAAGCGGCAGAGCCGGGCTGCGGAGAGGTCCGCTCCAGAGCTGCCGAGCCGAGTAAGACGCGGCCGCCGTCAGCAGCCGCCCGCCTGCCGCTGCCATCCTCCCTCCGGCGGGCTCCTATAACGACAGCACCGAGCGTTACCCGGGGCGGCGGGGCCTGCGGCTCTCGCGAGCCTTGAAGGGAGGAGGTGGCGAGGCGCGCATGCGCGGGGCGGGGCCACCAGGGGCCCTGCGGGCTCCGCGGAGCCGGTTCGGTGTCGGTGCTGGTGCCGGTGCCAGAGCTGGTTTCTTTCTCGCTGCAATGAGACGAGTAGAAGGGGCGCGGTAAGGCTCGGCAAAGGAAAACCGGTCCGGGTGCCCCGAAAAAGGGGCCGAGTGGGAATGACCGGGCCCTGCAGCCCCTGCGGCGGGTGTGAGGGGCTGACAGCTCCATCGGCAGCTCACGGGATACAAATCAGAGCGGTTTATTGGTTTCACGGCATAAAATACAAACGTTAACAACGTCTTGAAATGCGTAATACAGGTTCCACGTGTAAAACAAAGGCGCATGCAAAAACCGCCCCTTTAAAAAAAGACATCATGTCTTCTACCTAAGATACAAGCACTTCAAAAAGTATGAGTGTTTCTGTAGGCTGTAGTGTTGCCTGGTAATTGTAGAGGATGGCTGCTGTCGTGGGCACCTCCCTGTGCTCCCCGTGCCCTTTCAGTGGGGGTTAAGGTTCTCTGCAAAGGCAGCTGAAACAGGCAAGAGTAGGAGGGGGGCTCACTCACCCCCAGAGTATTAATGCGGTAGCTACTGTAATGGAAAATACCTGACCTTGGTCATGAATGTCCACCAAGTGGCTAGTGGTAGCCACGGGTAGAATCTCTAGGTTACTTTTATTGGTAGGACCTGGATCCTGGTGGAAAAGATCACCACAGTTGTTGCAAAAAAACCCCAAACCAAACCAAACCAAAAATTATTGTGCAGAAATACAGCAATACATTAGGGGGCTGAATCTGAAATGCCAGCCTCAAAACCAGAAGAATTTCATTATTTTAGCAGGACTGGGAGCTGTTCTGGACACAGCTTACAAAGGCCATGTCAGAATCGCCTTCCCTCTTAAGTGTTCAGTTTCTTTTGCCTTCAAGCATTTATATTCAAGCATTTTTCTCTTCATTGCTTTTGCATTATTGTGCTAAAAAAAACCTCATCAACTCTTAGAAAAGGATTTGATGTGTAAGAAAAGTAGCTATTCAGCCTTAGTACTCAGCTCTCCATTAGCTAGAGAACCTGTTTTGTGCTGGCCAAACATTTTCTATTTTTAAAAAATAATAAGGGAAAGCGAAGGTGGGAGGTGAAACAGTCCAAACCTGAATGCCCGGAGAAAAATAGTCTGTGGCAATCACTCTTCTTTTGCTGCCACAGACAACATGCAATGAAAACTCAAGATTTTCCTGTAATGATCTCTGCCTGCAGATGGACAGAGAGGACCCTCCATTAACTAACTGCATGTGCAAGCGCAGGAAGCTGAAATCCCGACCTTCTCCTCTGGGGGCTGCTTCAAAGGCGCTGCTGATTTTCATCAGCACAACCCATACTCAGCCGAGCTGGTTCAATAGCCTTTATCTCAGAGGAGGTGGCGGAGCACCCAGGTGCTTCCTCCATAATGAAGCATGTGGAGTGGTCCTTAAAAATATCTGTCCTCCCATACAAAATTGGGCATGACTCCAATTATGGCTCTTTTTACTCAACAAGGGACACCCCTGCGAGGCTGGTGAAGAAGCCCTGATGTAGTGCATCCCGAGGCAGGCAGCACTTTGGAGACCTAGCAAAGGCAAGGCCTGCTGGGCTGAGCACAAATAATGTTCAGCGTTCAGCCAGTTTCTTCTTGGAGCTGCAGAATAAAGCACAGTATTACTCCAAATGCGATCAGACAAAGTCCTGAGCACAGCTCATTTGCAGGATTCAGTATTTAGTTGGAATACGTGCTCACGCAAAGGCAGGTAGCGTGGAAATTGTGCCATTTGAATGGGACAGATTAAAGCATTAAAAATAAGCTCTTTAGTAGTGTTACTAGCCCAATCCTGGCTTATTAAAACAAACTAAGCTTCTTAAAAGTGAAGCTGCCCTTAAAAGAGTAATACTGTTTCAGTCCTAGTTCTGACAGAACTGGCTTTGTTAATTTATTGTCCTTTCCGAGACTCTCCTGATTCTTGGGTCTCACGTAGGAGATGCCATTACATTTTGATTTATTTTGGAAGTTAAATTGTTACTGTCAAACTGTCTTATTTAAGTCTGAAACATCCTCTAATACACCTTCAAGCCACAATTAGGCAGGAGGCTGGAAGCTCATCATCCAAAACTACCAGAGATATATTTGCAAAGGCACCAAAAGGTAATGGAAAGTATTTGATTTCTGCATTGACAATCTCTAATGGCTATTGCAAAGTATCAAGCTGAGTGCATTTAACTCCAGAAAGGCAAATAGGTTCCTACCAGTCATGACTGGAACAGCCTCTTTCTTTCCTAGCAAGGTTCCTTAATAAAACAAGGCAACAAAAACAGGTTTAACACTAAAACAGGAAGCACAAGAATGCTTTACGTATTTTTTCTGCTTTGAAAAACAGCCCTCACCAAGACGGTAAGAGTGAAGATTTACCAAGCCCACCTCCAGGGTGCTGCAGCCCCTAGACTCAGCACCCACCTACTTGTACCGTCGGCCTTGTGGCCAAGGTTTCAGACCGAGGGAAGAGGGTCCCCTCCCTGCAGTGCTTCTCATGTTCCAAGAGGATGGGACATGGTGTGGAGCTCAGCTGAGCAATGCTGCCACGAAATCGGAGGGAAGCACCGACAGAACAGGCGTTCTAGGGGCAAGCCCAGACACTGCTGACACAGTCAGCCAGTGCTACCTGTAACTCACACCCACGCCTTCACTTCTCCCCAAGAGCCAGCCCTCCTCCTCCCCCACAGCCTCTCCTCTGATTGTGCAGCTCTGGCAGCAGCTGGGCAGAACCACAACAGCAGGAGAGGCCCCGCAAGAGTGAGGGCGCAGCTCTGGATGTCAGCTCGGGCAAGCTGCCCAACGAGCCGGCTGAGCCCTATATGGCACTTTGCAGGACCTACAGTCTGTGCAGAGGCTGAAAAATTCACCCCTGGCCAGACAAAGAGGCTTCAGCGTTGCTGTTTTGGAACAGGGAAGGCTTGAGCCAGATATTAACAGGCTTGGCAGAGTCCAGATCAGCCCTGAGGACCTCCTGGTCCTTGCTGTTGCTCAGCGTCTCCATTTCAGCCTCACTGCTATCTCGAGCACTCAAAGAGACAGATGCAAACTCATGAAATCCACATCCTAAGGGAATTAGCAGGGAGGAGGTTTAGTGTGGGTGAAAGTAAAAACAAATGATGACATGAGAGCCTGCTCTGGCTGCTGGGCCAGCCACAGCCATAGTGGATCACTCTTGTCTTGTGGTGAGAGGAAGAAGGCTGGAGGCGCTTGCCAGGGCCAGTGGCCATTAGAGGCCATAAGAGCCCAGCCTCATCTGTGATGAAAAAGCTAAGACATATGAACTTTGGCACAAAACCACAGACGATATTTAGCACTGAGCTGTGCAAACTTCTATGCTGAGACACAAAATAAAAAATAAAAAAAATTGGTGAAGGAGAGGTGGGCCACGAAGCACCCAGATCATCCACCAGGTCAGCACGGCAAGGGGCCGAGCCCAGTGGGTGAGGTTTGTTACAGACATGCTGATTTGGGCCCCCTCCACACTGCACATCACCCGCAAAGGAGAGTTCAAAGGCAGCTCTCCTGGAACTCCACACTCTCCGGCTGTATAAAGCCTCATGGAAATGAAACACGGGGGTTTTGAGAAGACACAAGTCCCTCTCACACGCCTCATAAAACACACACATACCACACACTTGGCCACCAACCAGGGCAGGGGGCAAACAGCATCCTTTGCTTCACTCTTCCCACCTGGAAGACAGGCTGCCAGGCATCAGCTGGCCGGTGGCTTGAGCCCCCACTCAGGGATGTCCCTTCTTTTGCCTCTCCTGCCACTCCTGTCTCAGTGCCGCGATCTCCTGTCCGTACCAGCTGTGCAGCTTGGAGAAGCAGGCTGTCTCTGGTGACACCAGGCTCTCCACCATGGCTGGTGGGAGGCCAGATGTTGGGGACCCTGCGGTGCTGCTGGCAGCCGAGCGCCGGCGCGGAGGCAGGGGTGGGGGTTTGGTGTGCACCCCATCACGGTCGGGGCAGGAAGCCATCCCGAGGATGCCACCACCACTACCCCACGTGGAGTACCCATTCTCCAGGAGGGTGGGCTTCTCCTGGAGAGGAAGCAAAGCAGGGTTGGAGAGGTGCCTCTTCCTGCCGGAGGAGGAAGACCTCCGTGGAGATTTGCGGCAAGCAGCCAAGCTCTTGCAGGCCTCCTCCAGCTGCTTCTCCAGCTCCCTGACCACCAGCCGCATGTAGTCGAAGCTGGCCCGTGAGAGTGCCTTCACCCAGGCCTCCATAGCAGCCTGCCCATCAGCCACCAGCACATAAGCCCTCGCACCGGCGTCATCGAAGCGGATGGCAAAGGCAAATTCCTCGGCGGCCTCGCACAGTTCTACGGTGCAGCCCTCCAGCACCACCAGCCCCACAGGCTCCCGGCTCTCCCGTTCCTCAAAGTAGAAGAGGAGGTTGCCCTTGAGGACAAACCAGCGGCGCTGGTAGGAGGTGCTGTGGTGGTGGTGGCCATGGTGGTGGTGCCGCTCCACCCGCTTGCGGAGGAAGCCGGCGTGGTCGGCGGGCGAGTCACAGGTGGCATAGTGGGCCACACTCCGCTCGTTCAGCTTCATGGCCCTGCCTAGGAGCAGAGGAGGAAGAAATCAGCTCAGCATATAACCCAGCAAGTGCCCCTGCAAATGGTGGGCTGGTTCCTCTGCTGCAGGAAGGGGGTCATCACCAAAGCCTCACCACCAAGTCACCTTCCTTCTCAGAGGACACCATCACCACTGCTTCATCTCTTACTCCATGAGCGACCTACTTTGCTGTTTTTTTATGGGGCACACTAAAGAAATGTTCCTCTGTGCCTGTGAGGCATTTGTTTTGCTCTCTATTAATAGGGCAGGATAAGGAGGGTGTTTTCAGACCCAAGGACTCTGGGACTTCCATTTGAGCATCCTCTCCCCTCTCCCCATCTCCACACAGGACCACCCATCATAGAATCATAGAATCATAGAATTAGCCGGGTTGGAAGGGACCTCAGAGATCATCTAGTCCAACCCTTGACCCACCGGAGCAGTTACCAGACCATGGCACTGAGTGCCACATCCAGTCTTTTTTTAAATGTCTCCAGGGACGGAGAATCTACCACCTCACCGGGCAGTCCATTCCATAGCCTAATCACCCTCTCCGTGAAGAAATTCTTTCTAATATCTAACCTAAACCTCCCCTGGCACAACTTAAGACTGTGTCCTCTTGTCTTGTTGAAGGTCGTCTGTGAAGAGTCCAGCTCCCACCTCGCTACAGCCTCCTTTCAGGTAGTTGTAGACAGCAATGAGGTCTCCCCTGAGTCTCCTCTTCTTCAGGCTGAACAGCCCCAGCTCTCTCAGCCTCTCCTCATAGGGCCTGTGCTCGAGTCCCTTCACCAGCCTCGTTGCCCTCCTTTGGACCTGTTCCAGGACCTCTACATCCTCTACATCCTTCTTAAACTGAGGGGCCCAGAACTGGACACATCCCCCCCACCCTCCCAGCCTCAGCAGGTTAAACAGCATTGGGGTGTGATGCGCCGTACCGATTGTGTGGGTCAGACCCAAAACCGTTGATGTTTTCTTTGGGCAGGCTGCTCCTGTGCTGAGGGCTTCCAAAGCTTCACAATGCCGAGCCCCATCCCTGGTTGGAAGAAAGGTGGTAGAAAAGGAGTCACAAACCAAAACAGCTTGGGACTGAAAAAGCAAAGAGCTATATCTCTTCCATCCCAGAATGCTGAGGCCCTCAGTGCACATGAGTGTCCAGAGCCAGGCCAACCACAGGTGGATGGCTCTGGAAAAAGAGGTGGTGAAACAAAGGTGACTTGTGTTGGCTTCGCAGCTTGAACCCCATCTTTGCTCAGGGCAGCACACCCGTGAACTTTGTTTTTGGCTGCTGTGGGTTTTACTGCAAAAACAAAAAACCAAAACTTTTGTAGCAGCACATTAACACACCATCTGCGGAGGCCCTGGGGCAGGCGACAAGCCAGCGGGTCCCGCAGAAAAAGGTACAGCAAGAGCAGCCTCTGTGCTTCGACAGCTGCAAATGGATGTCCCACAGCTAGAACACCACACAAAGAAATATGCAGAAAACAAACCACAGCCACCAATCCCCGGCCAGATTTGGTTGGGGGAAGCTTCCCGCGGCTGAACAACCTCCAGCATCCCTCTGCTCTGGGAGCCCTTCTGCCCATCAGGGCTGTGGGGCTGGGCTCTGAGGACAAGGTGTCACAATTGCCAGTTGGCAAATGGACAAAACTCCTATCAGAAGTAAGGAAAACTGTTCCCGGGGGGAGGGTGTTTTACCCTCAGTGCGTCACCCTGAAGGAATCTCCAGCCTTGCGACACTCCGGCTGAGGGACAGACGTGGAGGGGATGGGGGGGTGGGTCCCGAATGGATCGCTGGATGGCCTCCGTGTGTGTGCGCGCCCGTGTGCGATCGAGTTCCGTGCCTTTGTGTGCCTGTGAGCACCTCCGGGCTGTCTTTGTGCACGGCCGGCGGTGCCTGCCCCTCCGTGTGCGTGTTCGTCGTGTGCCCGCAGACCCCCGCGGACCCAAGCCAGGCCCCGCCGTCCGCTCCCGCCCCACCGCCGCCCCCCCCCCCCGGCCCTTGCCCAGCGCCTCGCCCCGGCGGCGGGACGGCGGCCCCGGGCCCGTCCCGGCTCACCTCCGGCCCTTCCTGCTCGGCGGCGCGGCGGGGCGGTGCGGGGCAGCCGAGGGCCGGACGCAGCCGGGCGGAGAAAGCTCCTGCGGCCGCCGAGGCCGTCCCGCCGCGCCGGCAGCACCGCCCCACCGGCGGCTGCGAGGGGCGGGGGGCGGCTGGAGTGGCACCGCGGGCTGCCGGCAGCTGCTGGCTGGTGAACCGCTTCGTTTCGCTCGACACCCCTTGGGGAACCCCTCGGTCCTATCCGGGGGGACCTAAAGCCCCTCCCCTCCTCCCAGTGTAACATTTGGGGTGCAGCAGCCGTGGGGTGAGGCCGTGGTAGGGTGCCAGTAATGGGTTGCAGCAGCAGTGGGGCGCAATGGCTATGGGGTGCATTACCGGGACCGTGCAATGCTGATAGGGTGCAGCATTTATGGGGTGCAGAAGAGTAGGGTGCAATGGCAATGGGGTGCAGCAGCTGTGAGGTGCAATGGCAATGGGGTGCAGTAGCGACTGGGTGCAATGCTGATGGGGTGCATCAATTATGGGGTGCAGAAGCAGTGGGGTCGAGTGACAATGGGGTGCAAAGTGCAGAGCAATGCTGATGGGGTGCAGTACTAATGTGTTGCAATAGCGATGGGTGCAGTGACAATGGGGTGCAAATTGCAGAGCAATGCTGATGGGGTGCAGCGGTAATAGGGTGCAGTACTAATGTGTCGCAATAGCGACTGGGTGCAGTGCTGATGGGGTGCAGCAGCAGTGGGGTGCAATGACAATAGGGTGCAGCAGCAATGGCAGGGCACAATACTGATAGGATGTTAAAGTTTTGGGGTGCAGCAGCAGTGGGATGCAATTGCAATGGGGTGCAAGAGCGACTGGGTGCAATGCTGACAGGACGCAGCAGTTACGGGGGGGCAATACCAGAGGGGTGCCACGTCTGTGGGGCGCAGCACCCGTACGGCGCAATAGCAGTGGGGTGCCACAGCGAGGGGCTGCGATACCGGCGGGATGGGGGGGTTCGGGGCGCAGCGAGACTGCCTCCAATGCCCCGCCTTGCCCAGCTGAGCCGACACACCCCGCCTCAATTAGGCCGACCCGAACCGAGCAGGGCCGACCCGGGAGGGTGGGAGGAGGCGAGGGCGGGCACTCAGATCATGCGGGAGGCATCATGTGAGCGGGGCCGGGCCAGGGAGGACTGGGGCGGTGCCGCGTCGGGGAGGACCGGGACAGTGCCGGGCAGTTCGTGCTCTAACGGCATCGGGCAGGATGTGGCCGGCGGTACTGAGCGCGTTGTCTTTGGTCTTGGTCCTGGCCTTGCCCTCCATGGCCTTGGAGAACGGACTGGCTCTCACCCCTCCCATGGGCTGGCTGTCCTGGGAGAGGTTCCGCTGCAACGTGGACTGCCGGGCCGATCCCCAAAACTGCATCAGGTCAGCGGGGCGAGCCCCCCCCATCCCTCTCCCGGGGTTCCCTGCCAAGGAGAGTTTCGACATCCCCCCTCCCTGAGGGTCGGTATACCCCTTCGCTGCAAGGAGGGCTTGTCCTGTGTGAACCTGCTCGGAAATGCCGGGCTGGTGTCCGGGATCTGCCCCATATGGGTGGACTGGGCGATGCCAGGGCGGGAGAGGGTGGATGGTGGGATCGGGGATCGGGCCCAGAACGGCTTTGGCACTGTCTGTGTCCCTGGGGCGAGCCCTGTAGTGGTAGGATCTCGGGGAGCGTGGTGTGTGGGAGGCAAGGGGCTCAGACGCCCCAGTGCTGGGGCTTAAGACCTCCCCCTCCAGCGCGGAAGGATGTAGCCAGGTTTTGCACTTTCCCCTCAGTGGGATCAATGAGCGGGACATGGATGGGTTTTGAATGGGAGCCCTGGAGACCCTGCCATATGGTCTGGGACAGTCCTTTGGTGACCAGTTTTCCAGAGGCCCCATTCAGCTGCCAAGCCCCTTTGGCTGCCGGCAAGCTGGTGAGGCGTGGAGGGTATGGGGGTTCAGTATGCCATGTCCCTGTCCCCCTACCCCGCAGCGAGAACCTCTTCTTTGAGATGGCAGACCGCCTGGCAGAGGATGGCTGGAGGGAGCTGGGCTATGAGTACATCAACATCGATGACTGCTGGTCTGCCAAGCAGCGGGACGAGGCAGGACGTCTGGTTTCTGACCCTGAGAGGTTTCCCAGTGGGATTAAAGCCCTGGCTGATTACGTGAGTTCCCGCTGAGGATGATGAGGGGGTCTCTGTGTTCCCACACCACCCACCTGGTTCCCAGGAGGCACCTCAGACCCCCTTGTCCTCTCCCAGCATCTCTTCTCTCCTTGCAGGTCCATGCCCGGGGGTTGAAGCTGGGCATTTACGCTGACCTGGGCACCTTCACCTGCGGGGGCTACCCGGGCACCACGCTGGACCACATCGAGGTGGATGCCCAGACCTTTGCGGAGTGGGGTGTGGACATGCTAAAGCTGGATGGGTGCTACTCTTCAGGAATGGAGCAGGCAGAGGGTAAAGGTTCCCTGACTGTCTGGCATTTCTCCCCTGACTCCTTTGGTCAGGGTGTCTGACCATCTGCAGAAATACTTGGCCAGCTTAAGTTCTTCCCTTCTGTCTTCTGTTTCAGCTCTTGGGCAAAGAGGTGGGAGCTTAGGTGCCCTAGAGCTGGTGTGAGGCAGGGGGCCAGGCTGTCCTGCAGTACCTCTGACCGAGCAGGCTGTGGACACAGGCTGGTGCCAGTCATCTCCTTCACCAGTGTCACCATTTAGGCTCAGCTGGTATCAACCAGACCTCTGCTTGACCACCCCCCACCCCTGCTGTGGGACAGGGAGGAGAAAATCCATCCAAAGGCTCTTTAATTGAAACAAGGACAGAGAGGTTTGCATTCCCCAGTTACAGTAATGGGCAAAAAAATTACAGACTCATCTTGGGAAGAAGAAGAAAACCTAATTTACTTGACAAGGAGAAAGACAAAACATGGCCAGATCTTAATACTTCCACCTCCTTCTATCCCTTCCTGAATTCCTTCATTGCTGCCTCCCCCTCAGTGGCACAGGGGGACAGGGAGTGGGGGTTTAGGGTCAGTTCCCCAGACAGTGTTTCTGCCAGTCCTTCCTCCTCAGGGGGAGGACTCCTCACAGCCTTCCCTGTTCCAATGTGGGGTCCCTCTCATGGGAGAGAGTCCTTCATGAACCCCTCCGACATGAGTCCCTGACACAGGTGCAGTTCCTCAGACACAGACTGCTTCAGCCCGGGCTGCACAGAGTCACTGCTGCTGCGGGAGCAGTCACCTCCTGGCACGGGGTCCTACATGGCTGCAGATTCACATCTACTCCTCTGTGTGATCCTGCATGGGCTACTGCTTCACATCTGCTCACCTGTTACACTTCAGAGGCTACAAATCCACATTTACCCCACTGTGGTCCTTCAAGGACTGCTCTGCTGTACTCCTCCATGGGCTGCAGGGGCACAGCTGCCACCTCACCACAGGCTGTGGGGAAATCTCTGCTTGGGCACCTTTCCCCCTCCTTCACTGACTTTTGTGTCTTTTCTCTGGCATTGCTCTCTCACATCCTCCTCTCCTTTGTTCTGCAGTTCTCTTTTTTTATATTGTTGCAGTTTTGTTACCCCTTTCTTGAATAGGGTGCTTGTAGAGGTGCATCTAGCTTCCCAGATCTGCTTGGCCAGGATTGGAACTGGAGGAGCTTCCAGCAGCTTCTCACAGGAGCCATCCGTGCCCCAGCTTCCAGAACACCACTGCACTAGCCCAAGACAACAAGTTTCTTCTTCTCTCCCTCAGGCTATCCAAAAATGGCGAGAGCCTTGAATGCCACAGGCCGCCCCATCGTCTACTCCTGCAGCTGGCCAGCATATCAGGGTGGGCTCCCCCCCAAGGTGAGGGTTGTCTCATCTGGTGGCTCTTTCCCATCTCCCCTTGCCCCTGGGGAGCTCTTGTTGGAGCTGCAGGAGCCTTTCACTGAGCTCTGCTTATCACTCTGCCCCTGGCAGGATCAGGGTGTGGGTCCCCAGAGGGAATGTGGCCTCCCTGCCAGGCATCTGAGGACACCTGGAGTTCCTAGCATGGCTAGGTGGTGGAATTTCGGGGGGAAAAGGCCTTCTCCAGCTCTCTCAGCTGGTGTGGGTTGATGCTGTTCTTTTGAGAGGGGTCCTGTCTAATTTAAGTCCTTTAAATAGGATGTCCCTCCTAGTAATGTTTTTTTGAGAATTGATTACCTTTATTTATTTCCTCTTCCACCCTCTGAGTCAATCCCAAGCTGCTCCTATTCTTGTAGCTGATCATATTTCTCCATGGCCTCTGTGGCTCTTTTGTCAGACATCCTGTCATACTGAGATGTACCCTCTCATACTGGGATATGACTCTGAACATCACTCTTCATTACATGATGTTGCTCTTCTACACATTTCTTGTGCTTTGCAGACACCAAACATTGGGATGCTGCAGGTCTTAACAAGTCTGGATGCCCCTTCTCCCCCATCTTGCAGACTTGAGTAATTTTCTCCTGCCTGCCTCTGTGCTCCTTTCTAGGTGAACTACACCATCTTGGCAAAGTTCTGCAACCTGTGGCGTAACTACAATGACATCCAGGACTCCTGGGACAGCGTGCTTTCCATCCTGGACTGGTTCTCCACAAACCAGGATGAGCTGCAGCCAGCAGCTGGCCCCGGCCACTGGAATGACCCTGACATGGTGTGTCTGGGTGGTGGGTGCTCTGACCCTGGCCAGGGGATCTCCAAGGATCTTCACCCCTTTCTAGGGGCAGGGTGAAGGAAGAGAGACAGGACCAGCGCCCCTCTTGCTGCAGAGAGGCAAAGGTCATATTGCCCTTGGATAATTTGTGGAAAAAGCCTGTGGCTGCAAATAACCTGTCACTGCTTGAGGGGATCTGTGAAGTTATTCTGGTGTCGTTGTCCTTCCCTGCACAGCCTGAGGGGGGATAGTGGTGGAGAGTGTTGGTGAGAGCGTTTGAATGTGTGCTGATGGCTCAGCCCCTAGCAGGGGTAGGTTGCATGAGGGGAAACAAAAGCATGTGTGAGGTTTCCTATGTGTGGTTTCCCTCACCAAGCGTGACAAGCGGACAAGTTTCTAAGCCTTTTTTGCCTCTCCTGTCTTTTGTCACTCTCCCCTCCAGCTCATCATTGGAAACTTTGGCCTTAGCTATGAGCAGTCCCGCTCCCAAATGGCCTTGTGGACGGTGATGGCAGCCCCACTGCTCATGTCCACAGATCTTCGCACCATCTCTCCGAGCGCCAGGGAGATCCTGCAGAACCGCCTGATGATCCAGATCAACCAGGACCCCCTGGGGATCCAGGGGCGCAGGATTGTCAAGGTTTGGGGGAAGGCAGATGCGTTTGAGAGGGCAGACAGGAGCAGCACAGAGTCACAATAAGGAGGGAGAGGGAGGCAATGCAGTCAAACAGGAGCAGGAGAGCTGTGGGAGCTGGCAACCTTCTGGTGTAGCAGCCCCACAGGGCAAGATCGGAAATTACAGGCCAGCCCTGGTCCTGGAAGCTGCCTCACCCACCTGTTCCCATCCCTAGGAGAAATCCCACATTGAGGTGTTCCTGCGCCCACTATCCAATGATGCCAGTGCCCTTGTCTTCTTCAGCCGGAGGACAGATATGCCCTTCCGCTACACCACCAGCCTGGACAAGCTCCACTTCCCCGAGGATGGTGTGTATGAGGTGAGCCCCACTGCACCTGGATCCTCCCCTTTCCAGCTTCCCCTGTTGATGCCTTGGCATTATTTGCGGTGGGGACTCTCACTGCCTGCCTCCAGGATGAAGGGGCAGGGTTGCCTTCACGTTGCCTGCTGCAGTGCCCCATCCCACCGTACCATGTCAGTGACTTCAGCTGAAACTCAGGTGAAATGTGTGTGGAAATCCTTGTAGCCACCATCTTTCTTTTTCAGGTAGAAGATGTGTACAGCGGTCAGATCATCAGTGGCTTGAAGACAGGAGACAGCTTCACAGTGGTTATTAACCCCTCAGGAGTGGTGATGTGGTATCTCATTCCCTCAGTGATCTTCGCACAGCCCTGGCACACTGTAAGACTGCCAGACCCTGGCGAGGGCATCAACCCGGTCCTTCTGTGATGAGGATCAGCAGATGGGGGTGTGGGTCAGTGCCGAGGGCAACAGAGAGACCCTGGGGCACGTGGCTCTTCATTGCACAAGTGCCTTTCTCAGGTGTGCCCAGCAGTGCCAGGGAGTGACTGTCAAGTCATTCCTCCAGTACCAGCTTGATGATTATTGTTACTCACCTCTTAAGGGTGTACAGAGCATGACTGCTTGGTGATTGCACAGCCCTTTGAGATCCTCCTGTGGAAGATGCCATGCCAGCTGAGCTGGGAGTTTGTCAGCTCTGACACCAGAGCACTTCACTGCTTTGAACTGAATACCACCAACCACTGCAGGGCCGGTTTGATCTATGCCTGCAGAAAGGCCTTGGATGCTTCAGTATCTTCTAGGATGGTGACACTGCTACCCCCCCATGTGATGACATTAGCCTCAAGGATCAGACCTGGTCACCTTCTTGCTGAAAGACATATTGATGCAGTGCTTAGGGATGTGGTTTAGTGGTGGACTTGGCAGTGCTGGGTTAACGGTTGGACTTGATTTTAAAGATCTTTTCCAGTCAAAATAATTATATGATGATTCTATGATTCTGCAATCAGCTTGGCTTAGAATAGGAGGCTGTATCCTTCCCATGTACCCTCACTGGGACCAAAAGGTCCTGGAGGCATGATGGTCCTGTGAAGGGAGGCTTCGCTTGCAGCCCCAATCCTGCTGGCAGGAGGTCAGCACCACTACAGCCCAGTGTGCATGCCAGCATTGTATTAAAGCACCCCTGGTTCCAGTTTACAGCATGGCAAAGCAAAAAACTCCTTTGGCCATGTACAACCCCAGCAGCTGTGCTGTGGTACAGCACCAAAAACTGCAGAGCTGTAGTGTGTTTTGCCTGAGTGGTGTTTAGAAGATGCTGACGTTCAGAGGGGTTCCTCTTTTGAGTTGGGAGTTGGTTGCAATTGTCTCCAAGTTTAAGTTGCATCCTGTTCTTGCTCCAGTAGGGAAATTCCTGTTAAAAGGGGGCTCAGGCCTCCTCCAGCAGGCTGAACACTCAGGGTTTCTCAGGAAAAGGCTCCTTCCAAGGGCAGCTACATGCACAGCTCCATTCTGAGGAGGAGCCTGTGCTAATAAACTGGGATGGCAGGACAGACTCTAAAGCTCTCAATGGCTTCATGTTCATACAGCACACATCCTATGGAGGAGTTTTAGGTGAGACATGGCCCTACCTCAACTGCCCTGGAGAGGGGCGAAGCTTTCGTGAAGATTGCCTCTGAAGTTTTACAGCTCAGCAAGACTGACATATGATTTAGCCTCAGACTGGAGAAATGTTACATTTTAGATTAAGAGGAAAAAAAAAAAAAAATTCTCCTTTCTGTTCAGATTCTGGTTCCTGCAGGACCAAATCTTCTCACTTCTAGAAACCTCCTCTGAGTACAGTGGCACGATACTGAGCACAATACTTGCAGTGCTGATAAGGAAGGGCAAGTGCATTTCATGTTGGTATATGGGAGCTGGCTTTGTTCTTGGAGAATGATTGAGACAAACTAATTGAAATAAAGGGGAAGCAGGTCACATGCTCTCTTTGTTTTATGTTTATTCAGTGTTGCTAGTTGATTAATGTAGGATTAGAGGGGCATTACCTTAAAACAGGAACAAATATGCAAAGAAAGAGAACTGGTTTCTTATCTGAGACTGGATTGATGCAGAGTAGGAAATGGCTTTCTAATAGTTACAGAATGTTCAGCAGGGAAATGGTGTTCCTTGGCCCAAGAAAAAACAGATTTTACAGCCCACAGTTAAGTGCCATTGTCCTTTACTATATATATGTATATATTTCCCTCAATGGAAAACGAATCAGCTAGCAAGGAGTTCCTCTTAAAGATAGGCCTTCCTCTGGCAGCAAATGTACACAGAAGAGGTGCTATACGTGGAGTTGTGGTGAGTAGCAGGGTGGTGACACAGCCCCTGCTACATGCAGTGTTGTGCCTGCCCCAAGGACAGGAAGATGTTCCAGTTCTGGGTGTCTGGGTAAGAGCAAACGCACAAACCAGCCTTCCACCCTCCCCAAGCAGCAAGAGGGCCTCACCTTGCTTCTCTCCCCCCAGTTACTTGATTTCAGATCTCTCACCAGGTCCCTGAGTGAGAGAAGGACTTGCCCACAGATGATCAGAGAGAGCACCACGAGTGCTTGTCATTTGTCCCAGCCTTCTGTGCAGAAGGCAGGAATATGAAAGTCAACACAAAACACACACACCAGTGAACAGGCAGCTAAAGGTAGCAACACTCCTGTATTAAAGTGCAATTCAAAAAATTAGAAACATTCGTGGTTTTGTTTTAAATACAATGATTAGAATATTTCTAAATCAGACTCAAAAGGTATTTGTAGATAAGGAAATTTACTTCCCCACACGCACAGCTCCTTAAGGAATCCACAATTCAAGTCAGAAATGCCCAACTTGCAGGAGAACCCTGGAATTCAGGGAAGAGGGAAAGCACTCTTTCCCCTTCACCATGAAGGCAGGAAGAAGAGCCATCTCCCCATATATATAAAGGATCACCAGGGTCTCCCCCAGACCAGAGAGACTCTCTTCAGAGCAGGTTTAATGGCACTATGTCCTACGGAAGAAGGAAAGGTTGTGGCTGAGCAGCCAGTCTCTGCATGAGACCTGAGTGTTAGTAACACACGCACCAGACAGTGGTTGCCAGCTGAGAGAGGGCACTGCTCCCCCTAAACAGCCCAACTCCAGTGTTCCAGTGTCCACCCACCCACGCTGCTGATGTGGGCATCCATGCTGCAGTGGCCCAAGGAAGAGATGAGGCCAGAGATGAGGTTTTTCCCCTGTGGAGCTGGCACGCAGCACAAGCTCGCTCAGCAGAGGGAGCCAGGGCTGCGGGACCACCTCCTGGACAAGGCGGTGCCAGGTCATCTTCCTCACGTAAGACATTTTGCCCCGAGGCCAGCAGCCTCCTGTGCACCGTTTGACTCCATTAGACTTAAGAATGCCTGCTTGACACAGGACCATTGCAGGGATATGGGACCACCTGCTTCTAGGAGAGGGAAAGGACCACTGATTTGCAGGCCTGCAGATATCAGCTCCCTGCCCTGCAGCACACCTTTGTTTGCTTTTCTATTCCATGCCTACAAAGGCAGACTGACTGGGGCCCATCCCCCTACCTTTTGCACAGCCAAAAGCGTCAATGTCTCTTAGGATCCACTTCCAAAATCATCACGCCATGACTGTTTGACCAGGACATGAAACACTCGCTTCCAGCACGAAACAGGATTTCCAGAGTCCCATCTCACGCTGAGCTGTGCCAGAATTTGAGGAAATTCAACACCTTTCTGGGGTACCCAAGGGTCTATGAAAGGAACCTCATGGCTCTCATACCTTTCCCCTTGGATGGTGCTTCAAAAGAGGTCAGAAGTTTCGCATTCCAAGTATTTTTACTCCAAGATCCCAGAGCCTTTATATTTTAGTCCTAGATTAGTGATATGGTCTTACTGGTGGTTTAAGAAGTTGTCCATCTCTCTCCTCAAGCCGAATGGCAGAGCAAAAAGTTAGTGCTTCGACCCCATGAGATAAAGCAAATAAGCAGGAAAGTGCTGTTGTTCCACCTTGTATTGCCACTGACTTAATGTTTAAGGAGGGTCAGGTGCTCAGCTGCCCAGCACTACATATACTGTATATATACAAAGAGACCTAGAGATACGCTAACCCGAGGGGTAGTGACAGCCACGTTGTCTTCAGGGAGAGAGAGACTGTGGGAGGCTGGCAGCAATTTCCTTCTGTTAGTTGTTCTTCTTATCCTCAGGAGGTGCATAAGGAGGTGGCTGATCCTGGAAGGAGATACAGCAGAGTCAACAACCCTACTTGTTTTATCACAAGTTCCTCTCAATCATTCCCAGGTTTGGTTTACAAGAAATGACTGCTCTTCAGTGAGCTACAGACAGAACCAGGTGCTGTGTTTTAAGCTGTCATTTAATCACACCATTCCTCTCTGGTACCAGTTATGCTCTGGGATATATGCTGCTCCCCATAAGGTTTCTAATGAAGGTCCCCTCAAAACCAGGTAACATGGTCTACTGCAAATAGACCATTAATTTATTTCAATCCCCATCCTCCCATCATTTCCAGGGCTTTGTGTCTGTTGATGTTCAAAGCTCTGACACAACAGACAGGGAGTCCCTAGGCAGAGGGCCAGCTCTGCTGCTCCATCAGCCTCCAGCCCACCAGAGGCATGGGAGGCAGTGAAGGGCACAAACTGTCTGCCACACTCCAGACATAGGCTACAGCCTACCTACTGGCTGCTGCTGAATGAGCACCAAGACACCTTCCTGTTTGTCTGTGCAGCTCAGAAACAAAACTAAAAATTAAAGAGAAATGCAAGTGTTCTCCTCCTTAAGCAACCTGCTCTTCTTTCATTATCCCGACTTTCAAGGTCAACAGAAGCAGAGAGCCCTGTGGGTTCTCTGTGCCCATGCAAATTTGTTATGCTTTTAAGAGTAAGACAAGTACCAAATGGCTGTTACTGGATGATTCTTAAGCCCCCCCTTCTTTCCTGATGGAAGATTTAACAAATCTTCTTCATGGGACCAACATCCATGACTCCCTCACAGGAAAGTGCAGACTTTCTGTGCATGTTCAACATGAAGGCACATTAGACTTTGCTAGGAAAGCACCTCTCTAGTGACAGAGGAGGAAGCAGGCACATCCAGAGCACAGGTGCAATACTCACCATGGGCATGTACACATTGTGTGGGTTGGCAGGGTTGTAGTATGCACTGGAGGCAGCTTCCATGGCCTTACTGTCCCCTAGAAAGGTAAGAGAAGCAGTATCTGTAGGACTTGTTCATCTACATGCCTTAGGCAGTGGCTCCAGCCCCAGAGCCCTGTCCCCAGCCAAAGCTCTTTTGAGGAGTTGACAAACATCCAAAGAGACACCAGCAACTGCAGTGAGCTGGGTTTGAAATCAGAGGAGCTCAGGGAAGCTGCAAGCTGGCTACAGCTGACCACAAGCTGTGCAGTGCAGAGCTGAGCAGCTCACCCCATACTCTGTTATCTCAAACAATAGATCAAGACAGTTTTGATCTCTTGCAACACCACCTTCCCCACCCCAGGCCATGCCCACTCCACCACCCACAGCCCAAGCTCACAAACCCTCTTTTGCACCTGGAGTCCCCCAGCCCCATTTACCTGGCATGCCCGGGCCCATCCAGGCTGGGGGAGCTGAGGGTCCTGCAGGAGGTGGCCCAGAGTAGGGAGGAGGCGGCACATACATGGAGTTCATGTTTGGAAGTGGTGGGTAAATACCTGAAAAAGATGGCACCGGATTGATGCTTCAGACCGTGGCAATGGGGCAGAAAGAAAGAGAGCTCAGAGGCCCAGCAGCACATTCACCTTGGGCAAGAGCAGCAGTGAGGGAAGCTCTGCAGGCTTGGCAGGGATGCAGACAGCAGGGATTTGACATTTGGCTAATGCCTGCCATGCCAGCCAGCAACAGTTCTCTGCCAAGTGGCAGCACAATTTACAAACTGAATTTTCACTTCCCACCCAGCTTCCCAACCACAGACACACAGGTGTGCTCAACAGCACACAACAGCTTTTTGTGAGGACAGAGATCCTTGATGGAAACAAAACTACAGTAACCCTCCCCTCTACCACTGTGATTTCTTTACAACACCAAACAGCCCCTGCCAGTCATCACACAGCTTCCAAACCTGGAGTCTGGGCATATGGATATCCTGCAGGCTGTGGGGCAGGTCCATAGGCATTCATCGGAGGTGGTGCATAAGGATATTGTCCATTTGGTTGTGGAGGAACAGCATAACCCCCTGGCAAAGGTGAATAACCCCCTGGAGCAGGTGGAGCAGGTGCATACCCTCCAGGCATAGGTGTATAGCCATAGCCAGGGTTCTGGAGATGAATGCCACTGGAAGCTAAGGAGGACAGGTTAAGTGAGCTGGGCATCCTTTTGTTACATTTCAACATATAGAATAAAAGAAAAAGGCTATTCTAAACCAAGCATCAGTAGGGTGGTTTTTCCTTATTTTAAAATTTTCTTACCAGAAAAAAGTACAGTTTAAAATGTGTATTACTTTCAAAATAAAACTTTTCTATCACAAAAAAGTGTACATTTTTCCCCACTTGAAAGCTTTAAATAGAAGTTATTACTTTAAATTTGTTTTCCTCCCTCCAAATGTGTGCACGTTAAATTCCCCTTTTTTACTCCACTATAGAGCTGAAGGTTTGTAAATGAATCAATTTTTCACCATCACATATTTCAACTTTATTCCATGAGGAACAAGTTTCTGTAGAAAAAGGTGCTCCACGTCAGAAGCACAAACTCCAGAATATTCTCATTGCACGAAGTGTTACAATAAAATAAAGGACTGGAAGGAAAAAACAAAGTTCCCCTGGAAAGAAACCACGAAACATTCCTGTGGAAGCAGGCACAGTGTCTCCCTCCTCTCCTGGCCTGTGAAGTTCAAAAAGAGCACTAATTTCTAATTATTTCAGCCAGACACAGGGGGGAACTGAAGCTCTGAAGATCCCTTACCATTAGAAGCAGCTTTGAACATCAGCTGTCCAAACTCAATGGCTCCTCCACTGTTGAAAGTTAGTTTAAATGTCCCCTGCCCTTCCCAGCCACCTAGGGGAGAGAGAATTAGAATTGAAACAGGTTATTAACCTCTGCAGAAGCAGTCAAGCCAGCAAAACTCTTCAAGAACGGGTTGGACAGGACTTTGAGCAACCTGGTCTAGTGTGAAGTGTCCCTGCCCGTGCAGGGGGGTTGGAATTAGATGACCTTTAATGTCCCTTCCAACTCAAACCATTCTGATTCTAAAGCATTTAATACTCCCAATTATTTTTTTCTTCTTCACTTTAGAACTATTTTGTGTCATATCACCAGGGGGAAAGAATCGTGGCACTGCTATCAGATGTCTCCCAAAACAGAGTCTCAAAAAGATCATTAATTGATTTCTTTACCTTTTAAAAGATGATCCCTGCTATGGATATGTAAAAGCAGCCCACTCTACATACTAGGATGTTTTGTCCTTTACTGAAAGGTTTAATAGAACCTAATAATGAACACAGTGTAAAGAAAAAACACTTCATTCACTGAGGATTATAATGAAAAGCCCTCAAAAGGAAGTTTTATTGCTAACCTCAGTGGAATACAGATGAGGATCTGCAACTCAAGCTAGGATTTTAATCAAATGCAACAATTTTAATCTCTTTGACCCATAGAAACTCATATTATAAATATTTTGGTAATAGTAGCAATTTTTCAGAAAAAACCCCAACCATCAAGTAGGGGATGACATTGTAGAATAAAAATGCTTTGTTTTATATGGGGTTTTTGGCTGTGGGTGTGGTTTTTTTCGAGGGGTTGTTTTTTGTTTTGGAGATTATTTTTTTAGAAGAAAATAGATGTCTTTTAAATAAAACATTCCATAAAATAAAATTTATCTTTCCTGTCTGACTAACAAATAGTAGAAGTATAGAGAGTGCCTTGGGGACAAAACAGAAATAAAGGACAGAAATGTAACAAAAAATATCCACTGCAGATAAAGTAATCCCCTTGGAGATTCAACTCTTTTAAAATCACTGTCCCAGTACGATTTCAGCCTGAGAAAGTGGGCTGATCCACAGTCCAGAGGACCCACCACATACCTCCTGCCTCAGCCTGAATCTGTCCTCTGATGTAATTTGCAGACAAAACAGGCTGCTCGATCGAGCATCCCTTCACCAAATAAAACGGCATCATGAACGACAGCATAGGATCCTTGCCCTTCGACACAAAGATCATCTGCAAGACAGGAGGGAACACCTCTGAATTACTTGATTGAGATACCAAGGCTAGTCACGGAGTTCTAGTTGCAGCAGCACCCAGGAAGTGGGTAACGTAACTCTGAGCACTGTGTTATTTCACAGCTTTTATACCGTGGGGATACCAAAGAGATGTGATGGCACATGGCACAGTTGCCTGAAGCACGTTTGCTGCAAAACAATACACCAACTAAAACATGCACGCACAGAGCTTTGCTGTTCTGCTTTCTAAGGAGAACCTAGTACTGTCAGTGGCTGTACCAAAAATCACTTCCTCTGCCACCAGCTAGGCTTCTGGTCTAAAGCCAACAGGATCCCTTGGGAAAGGAGGTGCTCTGGCATCAGACTTACCCTGTAAGGGGTGAGATAAAGCATCCCTTTCTTGGTGCCTTTGAAGGCTTCCGGCTTGCCCGTCATGTCACTGAAGGAGAGCTCCACATCTTTACACTGTTTGAGAACACTGCAGGAGGACATCAGACAAATTGGAGAGACAAACTCAGCAACAGCTCTGACAAACACATCCCCCCATCGTGCAGGGAGGGGCACAGCATACCCGAAACTCTGATTATCCCAAAAGACTCAGATGTGGGCCCCGATCTTCATCTTTTGAACAGTGAGGGATGATTTAAGCAAAGTGGAGGAATTCATCCTCTCAGCTGGGACAACCCCTGCTCCTCCTCCTCAAAGAGAAACTCTAAATGAGAGTTTCTCTTTCTGTCTCTGTCCACATTTAGGCTGTTTTTCTATCACCTGATGACCACTCCCCACCCAAGATGGGAAATCAGGTTCAAAAAAAAAAAAAAAAAAAAAAGAGAGACCCATGGGTTGAAATGAAAACAGATTTAATAAGGAATTACTATTAATCTCAATACTAATCTGAAATAGAAAGTTATACACAGCCCATAAAGTGGGGTCAGAAGCTGTGCATTCCCAGCAGTGAATGCCAGATGTCAAACACTGGGATCACCACAGCTCCAGCCAGAACATGACAGTCACAGCAAATGGGGGAGCAGGCTTAGGGGGGGCAGAACTGCAGACAAGACCCTCCAGGGACAGTGGCCACTGAGGAAGAGACCTGTCCCCAAGTAAACTTCCCAATTTATATCTAGAGTGATGGTTATGGTATGGAACACTTCTGCAGGCCAGCTTGGGTTAGCTGCCCTGGGTTTTGTTCTTCCTGGCCAGAGCACCTGGCTAGCTTAAAACTGCTAAAGACCTTGATCACTGTGGAAACCTGCACACCATGGCTGGTCACAAAACAAAACAAAGTGTCTTATCACCTTTATTCTCACAGAATCAGGTGCTGTGGTCTTCTCAAGCTGTGTGCAGCTTTCCTGAACACAAAGTTGATTCTATAGTTCTATCCCAGCTAAACCAGGACAGTCTCCAAAACCATCAGGACAAGAAATTCCTCTCAGCCTGAGAAGAACCTCATCCCAAAGTTTCAGGGCACAGAAAGGGCAGAAGTGGCTGAAAGCACTCCCCTGAAGCCAGGGTGTCATCTCCAGAGCAAGCCTCCCTCTCCATGTCCATGCTCAAATCCAGGACTGTAACACAGCACCCACTGTGCAAACTAAGGAAGTTGCTTCACTTATACCCTCCCTGCTGACCCTGCTTCACATGGTTTAAGTAAATATTTGTAATTAACAGCACCCTGCTAAGGAACAAAACAAGGAGCCTGTAATGTCAGCAATAAGGTTGTTATTGCTGGATGTCCA
Organism: Heliangelus exortis; assembly: GCF_036169615.1. Taxonomy (NCBI): domain Eukaryota; kingdom Metazoa; phylum Chordata; class Aves; order Apodiformes; family Trochilidae; genus Heliangelus; species Heliangelus exortis. The sequence continues at coordinate 147,343,466 of NC_092422.1, read as the reverse complement.
GGGGAACAGTAGAGAAGTTCACTAATGACACAAAGCCAGATGACAACCGTCAACACTGGTGAGGTCAGGGGTATGGAGGTGCCTGAAAAAGTAAATATATTTTCAAGGAAAACAGGAGAGTCAACTTGGAAAAGCATGTAACAATCTACAGGGAGGTCCTAGACATACCACCTAGTAAAAAAATCTGCAAAATATACAAGAGGCTCAGGGGCGACAAGCTCATGTTACAGTGGTCAAAGAATCCCAGATGTTTTATGGTTCAAGAGCACGGAAAAATAAAACACAAAGCCCTAAGCCAACACAAGCCTGAAGAGGCCGGATCTGAAGTAATCCTCATGTATTCTGATCAGCAAACTGCCAGATCAAGTCAGGAAATTGCAAAATTATTGGAAGAAGGGAGGAACTCAGCAGCGCCACCGTCTGGGAAAAGGAGCAAAAACCCTGTAGTTTCAGGTCACGTAGGAAAACGTAATAGTACAGATGCGTCTGAAAAATGCAACTATCCAAGGAGAAAGACAGTTAAGAAGTCTAGCTTTAGCGAGAAAAAAAACATGACCCAGAAACTCTACTGGGACCTTACTGCATAGTTGAGCTAGATGAAGATTCTGACTGATGGGGAAGCAGAGCTCCTTCCATTTCCAAGATGCAAAGGGGAAATATTTCTTCTAAGCTAAACAAAACCAGCTCCTCGACAGCTTGCATCTTAGTAGAACACTTCCTCAACCCCATCCTGCAGAAGAGTTTCACACCAGTTTGCCTCACTGGGAAGAATTTCTACTTAGTCACTGTAATGTTTCCTCCTTCCCAACCACTGACCCAACGAAATAACACGCTGCCACCACCACTGGGCACGATGAAGCTGATGAACTGGTCTGCACCTGCATGCCTGCCCAGGGCTGTCATGGGAGGGCTGTACACCCCATGGAGCACCCACCTGTGACCAAGCAGCACCTCACACAACAGTATGAGGTTAAGATGATGAGATCTCTTTTAAGACAGCAGGACTTCCCTGGCTGGAATAGTTGCAGTCAGGTACAAACTCAACAATATTTAGAGTTGTCTTGGTATAGTGGTGACGGTGAACCAAAACTCAGACAACAGAACTGCTCTTTACTATTCCCTTCCACCCTCCCAGAGTGGAGATCCTCATAACAAAAATCAGCCTGTGCCCTCCTCAAGCCGTAACAGGAATATATTTTCAGACTGTACTTTATATATTGTTTACCAGACCCAAACCCACTCGGTGATCCTATAATGGACTTCTGGTTTCTCCAGCCAAGGCTGGGATGCCGGGAGCATCCAAATACAACCAAAGGGAAGCCCAGGCCCATCACGCCGGTCTGTCTGTCTCCACTCGGGGCACCGGTGTCAAGGGGCTGGATGTGACTTCACCGAGAAGCGCTCACCCCGCGCTGCTGAGGGTACCTGCGCTCCTCAGGCCTCTGCCAAGTTCAAGTGACCCAGATCCTACCTCAAATGGCCTCTGCCACTCTGACATCGCTAACTGCGCGACATGAAAGAAAAAAACCTCCCAACCCCTGTCTTGCACAGGCTACTCCCTCTTCACCCAGGACGACGTCTGGAGGGCAGAAAGAACCGCCCGAGCTCCCGCAGTGAAGTGGGGGGCAGCCCCAGGCCAGGTCCGCTCCCCACCGCCTGCCCCAGCCCGCTCCCCATTGCCGGGAAGGGCTTTCATCACAGCCCCCAGGCCGGGCCCTGGGCCGGTCCAGCCGGGCCGAGATGCCTCCCACCCCCGGGCCCCGCTGCCAGGACGGGGAGAGGGCTGAGGAGGAAGCCCCTTCCCCATGGGCCCCTGGGGCCGCCCCACCGGTACCTCTCGGCATTGGGAATGACGACACCACCCTCCTGCGAGTGGTTCCTGTTCAGCGCCATCTTGGCCCCCGCTGGCCTCGCCCCTGACCCTGTGACGTCACGCGCTAGAATCCATTATCGTGTCCGTCCTTCCCCCCATCTCCCGATGACGCCACGCCCCCCGGGTGACGCAAGAAATGAAGCGGCAGCGGTTGTCAGGGGAGGCGGGTTTAATGGCGGCTGTCGGAGGGGGCGATACAGGTGTCGGCACTGCCCGCACCGCTCCGGGCACCGCGTTTTCCCCGCGGGCGGGCCGCCTCTGCGGTCGGTCTGCCCGCCGCCCGGTCTGCCCGCTGCCCGCCGCCCGCCGCCCGGTCCCTCCACCCCCGGCCTGGCGGTGTTCCGGTTCCCCCGGCACCGAGGAAGGCGCCTTCCCTCGGCCCCCGGTCCGGTGTCCGGCTTAAGCGCGGGTTTTTGCCGTCCTCTGTTCGTGTAACTCTCGCTGCGCCGCTTCCCGCTCTCCGAAGCCTCCAAGGGGTTGGGGAAGGCGCTGGCAGAGCCTCTGGGGCAGCCTCTCCCCCGGGACGCCTGCTTACAGGCAGTAGTGAACCATAACTAACTAGTCCTCACAACTAACCACAAACACTAGTGCTTACTCGTAGCTCTTCCTGCTTGCTCTCTGGGCTCAACAGTGGAGCTCCCTGCTGTCGTCTTCATCTTGGCCCAAACGGGAGTTGTCTGCTGTATAAAATAAAAGGCCTTCGGGATTTACCATGCATTGCAAAATTTTCCTGGTGAAGGGCTGAGGCAGTGAAGACTTCGTCAGTCTCTTAAGAGCACCAAACTGGTTTCTCCGGTGTCGCGTTGAGACCTCACCCCCCTGCAGTATCCATCAGTGACATCCCCGGGGGGAACGCAATGGGCTGTAGTCATCCCGGGACTCAGCTGGTGGCACATGAGAACTAGGATCCATTCAGGCTTTTCCCAGTTTATCTGTTGGCAGAGACTTTTTCCCATGAGTATCTCCCGCTGTCACACAGCATGGGAAATTTTTGGTATTTGCCATTTGTAGACTTTTTGGTAGATACACAGATTCTGGGAGGATGTTTGTGTGAGCAGGTGGCAGTGAGGAATACCTGAGCTTGCTTTTCTCAGCAAGCTTTTATGGATCCTTTAGAAGTAGTCCACGATCCAACAGGAAATTACAGAGCAGAGCTTAGAAAACACCTCTATACAAACAAACAAAAAATTCCTAAATCTACGGGGCAAAACACACGGTCTTGTCTTTGCAATCCCAGTTACAAAGGAGTATTTCTCTTCAGTTAGGTGGGGCTTGCTTTGCTTTCATTAAGCAGTGCAGCCTTGGCTTTCTGCTGGAACCCTTGCTTGGGCCCCAAAGTTGTAGAAATGACCATACCACATCCCAGGGTGACACAGCCCAGGGGCAAGAGCAGTTGACTACAGAGCAGTTGCATGGCCACCGAAGAGCTGTGTGAGAAAGCAAGTCCAGGGAACACGTCCACACACCCCTGCTAAAGATGACAGGTTATGGTTTCGTGCTCCAGTGCAGTGAAGAAGAGGAGCAGTGGAAGAGTCTTTCCTTTCACACTGGGGTTAAAACATTATGTAGAGGATGGGCAGGAGCAGCCAGAGCGATACAGGCTGAGAAGATGTTCCTGGCAGCTGGTGACGCTGGGGACACGTCCACACCCCAGTGGCTGGCAGAGACAAGCTGGAAGGAGGCTTGGACCCAGCGGTTGGGCTGTGGGTAGCTGGTGTGGGTGGTGGGATGGGCAGCAGCATGTCAGGGTGGTTTGTGCAGGGTTTGTGGTCTGTGGTTGTGCCAGGGTCTGCTGGAAGCTGTGATGAGGCTTTAGTTCTCTGCAGGCAGAGGGTTGGTGCAGGCAGGAGGGCAGGTGCAAGGCTGTATGCACACACCACATACAGGGATACAGGCAGCCATGGATGTGGGTGGTGAAAGGACTGCAAAAAGGTTGTTTCTAGCACTGCTGATAACAGCTAATTTGTGTGGACAAGGGGGCGTGAGAGCGAAGAGACCTTTGCTTTGCAGCGACAGCACCACAGAAAGCCACAAGATGGACACACGCTCCTAGGCAGTCTTGCTAAGGCTTGAGGCACCCTTCTTCCAGCCCTGGCCTCTGCACAACTCTGTCAGTCAACTTCATTCCCATCTTAAGTCATCCTCTGCTATTCCCTTGTTGGAACCTCTCCCTCCTTTCCCAAGCCTTTCCAGCCCCCATCCCAAACCCACCACACTTCCTCCATCCGAACCCACCTTCCACTTCACACTTGCAGCACATCTGTCTCATGCCATGGTGTTGCATTTTAAGTGCAACTGGCTATTCTCCTGGAGGTGACAGCCCCTGCCAAAGGTCTGACATGCTGGGTGATAGGCAGAGACTGCCAAACTCAGAACATCTGTGATATTTTCCCTGCCTCCCTTCTGCTCAGCTAGCCCTGATGCTTTCTGCATGGCTGAAGGACACCCAGAAAAAAGCTGACACTGACTAGACATGAGCATATAAGCTTCAATAAAGCTGTGCCTCTTTCTGCTCCTGGGTCTTTACCTTCCCTCCTCACCCCTTCCAGGGGAAGATAAAGCGACAGCTTCTCAACAGGACACAAAACCACATTGGTAAGGTAAGAGGTGTGAGATCTGGGAGAGGGAAAGGGAGGAAACAGTCTGGAGAGGTGGAAGATTCAAGTACTTGGAGAAGTGAAGGAGAGACAGAAAGAGCAGAGCAGAGGAAGTGAGATAGGAAAAGATTGAAAGGAAAAAATCTATGGAGGGCTAAAAGGGAATGAGGACAAAAGCACGGGAGAGAAGAATGTGGAAGTTGAGAGGGCAGCAGGAGGGTGGGGGAGCAGCAAAGGCTGGACCAGCAAACAGAGCTATTTCAGTGATGAGGAGGTATCTCTGTGTTCCCAACATCTGTGGAAAACCCAGGGAGATATTCTAGCCCAGTGTTTCTCACTCTGCAGCTCTTTGCACTCCTCCAAGATCCTGAAGGCCCGGTGGCAGTGAGCTCCCAGCAGGGACCTCTGTGGCACTGTCTTCCCTGTGCTCCTACAGCAGAGGTGCTGCTGGGGAGAGACTGGAGGGAATACTGCAGTGGGTGATGAGGTGTGGTGGCCTCAGGACAGCTTGATCTGAGCTGGAAGTTGCACGAGATCAAAAGCCTGTGGTACTCAAGCATGGCCTTTGATCTAAGTGCTGTGCAGGGCAAATGCACCCTTTGCAGCAGAGACATGCTCTTTTCTGCTGGGTTTTGCTCCTTTTGGAAAACATGGCTATTTTGCCCAAGCCCTTTGATGCTTGTCAAATAGATTCTACAGGCCAAGAATTAATTCTGTCTCCTCTCACTAGTCATTTCCCCTGAACCACAAAACACATCAGTCTGTCCCTTCTCCTATCTGTCCACTTCCAAGCTGCCATTTCCCCTTGGGAAGCCACAGCAAGAAATGGGGATAAAATGCTGGGCCACAATGCTCTTCGAACAGCCATCTGCCTTCCCACCCACCAAGGACCAGGGAGACATCTCTGCTGCTATCACTTAAAGACACTGTATGCACCGACTCCACTGCCTTCTCCTGGAGTCTGTCCTTGCTGTGTGATAAAACCAGGACCCACAGCATGCTTCACATCTCCCAACACCTGCCCCAGAAATCCTTCCCCTACCACCCCCATCCCTATTTCCCCCAGGCAAGACACACAGCTAAGACACAGAAACTAGAGAAAGGGAGGTGACAGACAGTCCACTGTGCAGAAAAACAAACCAAGAATGAGGACAGTCTGGGAAAGATGGGTGAGATGCCTTTGGTCCCCCTCTAGCACAGAGGCAGACACGTGCACACACTCACATCATCTCACGCACAGGGAGGGTGCACCACATGCTTCAGAGACAGGCCCATGGTAGTCAGGGGTAGCAGGGGTGGGTTGTCAGGTCCAGAGACACCAGGTCAGAGTGGGGGGTAGGGGAGGTCAATCACAGGTTACTTTCATGGTTTTCCTCTGTCTCGACAGTCATGGGGGGCAGCCCTCCATTGTCATTCAGCCTCTTAGCCCTGTAGGTTTCATAGTGGATGTTGTGGGTCACTTCTTTTAGGTCCTGAAGGTGAGTCCTGCAGGAGGCAAAGTGAAAGTAGGGTTGGAAATAGGATACAATAACCAACATCAGCATGGTCAGCATTAATCTTCTGATGATCAGGTTATTACCCAAGATAAGTGGAAGATTTCTACAGTCAGGATGGCTGATGAGTGTACCCCTTTCTTCTGTACTCATGCCATCATACTACTGAGAGCTGGAGCACCAACATTCAAGAACACATACACAAGATGCAGGATAGGGGCTAAAATCCCTGTCCGTGCTTGCCAGCGTCCTGTCCCTCTCATGCCTGTGCCAGTGGGACCTCCACAGGCTGTCTTTGTAGGCATGGGCTTATCTCATCTGAAGTAGTGGGGAGACAGGGAAGTACCAGGAGGGTGTATCAGGTCTGCTGCAGACCATAACCTCTGAGCATCATCCCTGACCTCCATAGAAAAACTGTGGTTTTGGATTGTTATATCCTTTGTGATGATCCCTTGGTTAGGATGTTTTTACTGGAAGAGTTAGGGAAAGCTTCAGAAGTATTGCAGAACAAAAATAGAGCATCATGATGATGTCCGTTGTACCTTGCCAATGTACAGTGTCTCAATACTGCCATACCCACAGGTGGAATGAGCCATGAGGCTCTGGCTTTAAGTGTGTTTCCCCTATTTTTTTTTTCTTTTCTTTCTTTTTTTCTTTTTTAGTGTTGTTATTAACTTTATTTAAAACCTTATTCTGTTTACAGGTAACAGAGTTGATCCTGGATCAACAGCTCTTCTACTGAGAATTTGGGGCAGATATCACTTGTGCTGAGACAACTTCATGAAACAGTAGAAATAAAAAAGGACCATGAGAGCTGAACAAAACATCTCACAGCTTCTAGTGAGATACAGCACATCTCCCAGCCTGGTAGGACACATGGTCTAGGATGGGGTAGTGATCTGTTTCTCACTGATTCCAGCCCAGACCTGTTGTCATCGTCAAATAGAAGTTGTTGCAACCTAATATCCTTAATGTGATATAGGGGGTGTGGTAGTACCCTGCTTTTCTCCAGGTGTACAACTCGTGCATGAAAACTAGTGTCTACTTGACATAATGGGCATTCCACTAAGAAAGGCACTAGCATATCTATCCCTTAGCTCAATCTAACCCTACCCCACAGCAGCTTTCACTGCCTGAAATGTGCTTTATTTTTCTTCCCATAGAGGCTATTTTCTTCTAAGAGGGTCTCAGGAAGAGTCCCTGCTCATCAGGAGACACTGAAGCATGACCATGGGCTTACCTGATGACAAAGTCTCGAAGCAGGGCAAATTCACAGTGAGTGAGGTTTTCCACTGAAAAGAAAGCAAGCAATTGTTATGGTTTATTTTTTTAACACCATCCTTGTGGTTATAGAGCATGGCAATGTCATTGCCATGGGGCAGTTTCCAGGTGGGCAGAGCCTGCATACTTCTGAAAGGACAGACAGTGGTCTGAACACCACACTGTCAGGCATTGAGGAGACAAACCAAGAGGTGCTGAGTGGTAACATGAATTTTCATTTGAAAACCAAGGCAACCTCAGGAGCTCAGCTTCACACACTGTGGTGGTTGAAGTGCTTCTGCTATGAAGTGCTTCTGCTGTCTGCTTTGACACACAATAGCTTCTGCTATTTGGCTGCAGTGGTACCACAGTGACCATGGACATTCCCTCCCAGCAGACCTGTTTGAGAATTCTTCTCTGACTTGGTTTCAAAAAGTTTATCACAAAAGGGATACAAAGGTAGTCATGGGATATGTTATCTGGACCCTTGTCTATTACTGGAGTAATATAGCTACTTTCCCAGAAGCAAACGGGTTTTTACCTTCAATTATTCCCCAAGGTGTTTTCCTGCCCAGGACTCTTTTGCCATTCACTTGGTATTCCTTGTCACTGCCCACTACTGCGAAGGGCATGCTTTCCTGCTGGGGAGAGAAACAGGGAAGAGACCTTTTGAACCCATTCCAGAGAGCATCACCATCACTGGTCCCCATCCACCTTTCCTCCTCTTAGCCCACCAGACACAAAGCCTTTCTCCAAAGGAAAGGATTCTCTGGAGCAACACTTCACTGGCTTTCTTCTTCACCCATCTGTGCCATCCCCAGCATTTCAGGCCCTTGCTTTCCAGGTGTCCTCTCACCCCCTGAGTTTAGTGTATAGCTTGCAGCAGTACCAAGGGCTCTGGAGCAGGGGGTAGAGCTTTTCTGCACCCATCTCCAGCATTTCTGAAGAGGTGGAATGACCAGGGAAGAAATGCTTTTGCACAACCACAAGAGGGTCTTTCAGCCTAGGGCTGCTCATATGGGTATATTGCAGTGAGTATTTCTCACCAAGCTTATAGTTCTTCACCAGAAGAAGGAGAGAACTCAAAACAATCCTCTCCAACGAGACACATGAACTTTCAACAAACTTAATGGCTGAAATGGCTGCACTGAGAAACACTGCAAACACCAGAAGTGGGGTAGAGGTGCAGCTTCCCTGGAAAGTGGAACAGTAGGTGAGGCCACTGTAGGAAGTAGTGTGAGGGACCCAGATATCTCAAAGCACAGGGAGAAACCATCTCTTTCCAGAGCATAGGGTATCCTGCTATCCCTAAGCTTGTGCAGATATTCATAGAAGATTTACTCTATTTCATGGATGTCTCTGGGCCTGGGAAGGGACTGCAGTTACTACAGGAATAGAGATTAATAAGTAGTTTATTTCTTCCATGTGAGACTAGCCAAACCTAGGGCAGTGATAATGAAGTGCAGAGCACAATCTGGTGCTCCCCTCAAAACCCTTGACAGTTTGGTCAACAAACAAAACCCAAACAAAAACCAAAGTTTCCTCCAGAATGTGTGATGTAGTGACATGTGGGAAATTATTAATTAAGATGAGGAAATGGGAATTTCTGTTGAGGATCTGACAGCTGGAAGAGTTGAAAAGGCAAGTGTCAGGCTGCAGTGCAAGAATCCTGGAGTTTCTTCAGGATTTCCACAGAGGCCAAACTATTTTCATTTATTGCCTAGCCACAAAGAAGATGAGTAAGATAATTGAATTAACTAGCATCATAAGGCCAAGAGGTGTTGTCAGTGAAAAGGCAGACTGGTTAATATCTGGCAAGATGTAAGTTTGAGGCACAAAGAACAGCATTTAGGGAATAACAAAGAATTTATGCTACAACTTCAGACCTCACGCAGAAGCAGCAACTGAAGGAGTGGAAGGACCCCACATGCTAGTCAGTCACAAGATGACCATGAGCCACCAGTGTGATGGAATTATTCAAAAAGCATACATGGCTCACAGGAATAGCAGCTCAGATCTCAGAAGGGACAGGGGAGCATGGGGTACCAGCACCAGTGCTAGAAAATTGAATCAAACTGGAGCAAGCCCAGAAAAAAAAAGTCACTAGGAGCATGGACTGCTGAGGAATGGGGAGCTCATCTGAAGGAGCTTGTGTCCTTTAGCTGACCAAAATGTCAGCAAAGAATATTGTTCTCTATAAATGCCTTGAGTGGTGAGGAGGGCAACTGGGGAGAACTGCTCAAGTAAGTGTTGGCATGTCCTGGGTACAGCCTGGCCATGAAGAAGCACAAGCTGGAAATTAGGAGACAGATTCTAATGTTCTGAGGAGGGAAGGATGGGACAAGCTTTCTCACAGGGGCTAGTGGAGCAAATAGCTGCAATGCTTTTCAGGTCAAGTTCAGTCAACAGATGAGAGGGCTTACAGGGAAGTTGTTTGGGACAGAGCCTGGACATCATCCACACATCAGGCACCTGTGGTTCTTATCAGTGATCAAACAGAGCATTCAGCAAGACAGGGTGAAATATAGTTCTTTCTCTCTCAGCCTTCATAGCACCCTGTAGTAACCACAGGGACAAATTAAGATGGGAAGGAAGAATGACCATCCCTTACATGCATTGCATCTTCATTCAGGGACCACGAAGCACTTAAAACTGTCCAGTGACACTCATTAAATATGTCCAGCCCTCACTCCCCCATTCCCTTCACATAATAAAATGTTTCTTACCCTGATTTTGTCATTCTCTGTTTTATCCTCCAAGTCCTCATCAAATTCTTTCTGGGGGTAAAACTCGATCCCATTTACTTCTAGCTCTTTGCGCACCTGGTCAGAGAGACATTTTGGAGTACAAAGCAACAAAAACCTGAAGGGAATGCAGGCAGGATGGCTGGGCGAGCACATTTGGGACATCCTTCCAACAGGCAGGTGCTGAAAGGTTGGTCCCCTGGGGAGTGTGCAGCAAAGTGCAGACACACTGCAGCAACCACATTGCAGTTCTTCCCCAACCTGGTTACTTGTCTGGATCTGCAGTTCCCATTACAGAGCATATCATGATATGTCACAAGGATACACACATTTCTTCCAACTCCAACAGATGACCTCAGAGCCATAAGCATCTGCATCTTCAAGACTTACAAACTCAGTGGTGGACTCTGTGCATGTCCTAGGGTCTGTGGTGGAATCTTCTCCCCACAGTCTTCTCCCACTCTTCCCTACCACCCCCAACCCAGGACAGGGAAGGATCCCATGTAGGAAAGGAGATACTCACTCTTTGTTTGAATTCAGTCTTCTCCTCCAAGGTCATGGTGTCAGCCTTGGCAATAACAGGAATGATGTTCACTACCTTGCTGAGATGTTTCATGAACTCCAGGTCCAAAGGCCGCAGGCTGCAGACCAAGAGTGAAGAACACAGAATGGGTCACTTTACCCTCCTCATTTTCCATCCTAGCAAATCTCCCAGCATCAGTTCATCAATGAAACCTCCCTGTCCATACACCTCTTGCTGGTATCATGCTCTCATCTCCTTCTTCCCATCCGTCCTGCCCTCTCCCAAAACCCACAGTGGCTTTTCTCCTGCCCATGTTATTCTAGACCCTTTCAAGCTCTGCAGCACTTGAAGTTAAGCTACACAGTGGCCAGCCCCACATGCAGGACCCTGGGTCCCTGGCTGAGATGGAGCAGTGCAGGATATAATTGAGGAAGAACAAGGGGCTGTGTACATACGAGTGGCCCGTGGGAGAGATGAAGTAGAGACAGCAGTGCACTCGTGTGTCTGGAATTCGTTTCTTTCTTGCAATATTCACCTCTTCTTTCAAAAATTTTTCATATTGTTCGTTGATGTATTTCTCAATTGGCTCCCAGCTGTTAAGGTGGGAGAGAGAGATGAATAGACTGGTAGAAATCTCCACAGGTTCCTGCCTACTGTGTTCCCAGCTCTGATAGGAGCAAAGCAGGCTTGGGCATAAAAAATATCCACCACAAGCATCTCACCTTTAGTAGAGATGTTTAAGAGTTTCTGTAACTGGGCACAGAGAGAGATAGACAGTTGCTGTGCATTGTGTGCAAACCCCTGAGCACGCACTCAGACCTATGGTGGTCACAATTCCACTTCCCAGTTACCAGCCCCTTGAGAACAATAGGATCCCAGACACTTTTCTGGCCCAGTACTTGAGAGCCTCTCCATCTTAAATCCAGCCCTTTCTGGGACACAAGGCCTTGATCATGTAAAACTCACCAGTTCTCATTGTTGATCTGATCCCCAAATCCTGGTGTGTCTATCACTGTCAGCTTCATTTTGACACCACCTTCTTCAATGACTGGGAAAGAAATTGTGAGCAATCATAAGACTCCCCGGAAAAATGCTCCATCATGAAACATGTCTCTGTGCCCTACAGGGGAACAAGACTGCTTGGACCTCATCCCTTGTCAGCAAGCATGACCAAGCCTCAACAGTTGTGAGCCCTACTTGCATTTCTGACCCCAGATTTTGCTACCTTCTGCACCAAAGACACCTTATACCACTCTGCCACAGGAAAATGGATTTGTGCTCTGTGTGTGGACAAAAGGTAGTACCTATCTTACACAAACTGTCCTCCCCTCCAATGCATCATCCTGAATCTGAGATGATGCTCATTATTCTGCACACTGTGGAAGTTATTCTGACAATTTGCCATGAGGACGTGTGCTCTACTAAGCTTGGAACAGGATCCACCAATGCATTTTGTATAGATTAAGCATCGGAAGGTAAAAATGTCTTGGAGCAATGCTTAATCTACACATTCAGTCTTGGCAGAAGAAATATCAATAATTCTTTTTATACCCCTCACTTTTGGCTGTGGCATCAGTGGCACTGCTGTTTAAGAAAAGCCATGCCTGGGTCTGAGGCCATCTAAGTCTGGCACTTGTCCTTTAATCTCCCATGGGGATCAGGCTGCCTAGTACCAAGTGACTGTTTGCATAGATCACTGGGGTCTTCTGCAAGACTGTGCTGAAGCATCAGTGTGCCCTCCCCCCCCAGCAGCTTGACTCTCACCGTGCCCGATGGCTTTGATTTCCACTGTCTTGGGGATCTTCTCCTCCCGGTTCCAGCCCGAAGATTTGCGGCTCACCTGGGATTTGAAGAGGGTGTTTACCAGCGTCGACTTTCCCAATCCGCTCTGACCTGAGAATTGCAAAGAGGAAGCTCATGACATCTGCCACAGCCCAGTGATGACAGCAGGCCCAGGGGCTGGAGCCAGGCTGGCAGGGGAAGGGGCTGTAGGTATCTCCTTGCCTTGTGCAATCTTCCCTTTCCCACAGAGCAAGCACTCTCTGCTCCCTCATGCCCTCCCTGCATGGCTCACTCCCCACCCAGCCTCATAGGACAGCTCCTGGCCACAGTTCCCAGTACCTCAGGTAGGTTCTGCCTACCTACAACCATGATGTTGAAGTCAAACCCCGTCTTCATGGTTTTCTTGCGCATCTGCTCGATGATGGTGTCAATGCCAATGTATCCCAGCAAGTTGGCATTAATGCCCACGGGTTTCATCGGGACAACTGGTTTTTGTCGCGACTCTGGGACCAGCTCAGACATGGCTGCTTCGTTTTTGCTCTCTGCTGGCCCTGCATGGAGAAAAAAATTGAAAAATCATCACTGAGATGTAACAAGGACCCTCCTGCTCACCTGTCACAGGTGCTATGGTCAACTTTGAGCACCCATTTCAAGGGCTACTGGAGATGACTGAATGGCAAGATTTTGGCAGTAAGGCTCTTCATGAGGGAACATCTGCTTGAGTTTCCAGCACGTTCTTCTATGTACCACTCCAGCTGAGGAGGTGAAGAAATGAGGTTTGTTGAGCATGGAACATACTGATGGCTACCTCCAAACAGAAGGATCAGACCTGGTAAAGCTGGCTGGGCTCCTAATCGGGTGCCTGAAGCTCTCTGTGTATCCTCATTTTTGTCTCCCAGCTCTTCACCAGGATCACCAGTGTTTTGTCCCTCCAGGTGCAGCAAGAAATTTGCAATGAAACAGACTTTCAAAAAGTATTACGTGACAAGTCCCGGCATTGAAACAGATTTTGGTATTTATCATGAAGACTTGAAAGCCTGATCCGTGCCAGAGGCATCTGTGTTACTGGCTGTGCCAAGCAAGTTGAGCTCCTCAGAGGAAGGCAGTGGTGGAAGTGCAAAGCATGGGTACAACCTCCATGTTTGCCTCCTGCCTCTAGATCAATGGGCTTTGTCAAGCTCAAGAAACTAATCATCATGGTCAATAAACTAATTATCTGCACCTTTTTCCTCCTTGTCTCTTCCTCCTCACTTCTTCCATGTAAAACAAACAGGCAAAAAGAAAGGCCCAGTAGGTTTTCCAGCCTGCCGGATCAGGTGATGGCACACACTGCTCAGGGAGGACCTTGTCCATTTATCTCTGTCTCTTGTCTCATTAGTGAGCAGCTCCCACACTCTGGGAGGAAGCTGGAGGTTGGGAGAGGACAGGGCATGGAAGAAAAGCTGTAATTGGTGGGGAAGGGAGAAGTGAGTGATGAATCTAGAAAGGAAGATGAAGGGGATGGGAATCAACTACATTTCATGTACAAACCAGCTGCAAACTAGAGTCTCTCCCACTCTAATTACTTGACTCCCTCGTACTTCTTCTCATTATACAGTTATTTTTCCAGGACAGGGACAGCGTGTGTTTTTGCTTGGTAAGCACTCCACTTGTTTTTGATGCCACTTCAGTTCTAGTATCTCACACTAAATTATTCTCTTCCATCATTTTGGCAGAGTTTTTCTCTCCTCTCAGCAGAACCCACTGGCTGCAGAGGAGGACATGAACGGCCAGGCAGGTGACTCCCATTTGATGGGTGACACATGGTCCTTGGAGAAGAAGATGACTCAGAGGTCACCGGGCTGGCAACACTGACAGAATCAATCTGGGGTCCCTGTGGCAGCTCATCTAAGCCAGGCAAAGAGCAGGGTTAGGGAGAGGTCAGAGAGTTTTTGTTCAAGGACATTGGTAGGTTGCATCAGGCTGCATGGCTGGCTGGTGACCCTGCCAAGCATTCCCACATCAAAGCTCCTGTGCAGACGTAAGAGCTGCTCTACACAGTGAAGAGTAAAGCTTACATTTTATGCAAGCTTTGATACTCTACTATCATGTGCTGTGGGAAGATCCGGTGGAAGTGCTGCTCTTGGCAAGGAGAAGGGTACTTCCACACAGCTCCTTTTATACCACTTGGGAAGTCTTTTATATTGAGCTGGGAGAAAGGATCTTTCCTCCATGTGAGACGATGGTAACATCTGAAGGTCCCAGTACCACCTCCACTCCAGCTTGCCCATAGGGGAGAGTTTTGCGGGAGGGTGTCCCTCTCCTCCTGCTCTTGCCCACCTAGCAAGGACACTCTGAGCTATCATCATCCTCTGCTAAGGCAGCAAGAAGAACCCTGGGGAGGCCAAAGCACGAGACAGACTGTTGGCTTGAGCCAGGATGACAATTTGGAGCATTTGGAGCTGCTGGGCAGCTGCCGGAGGAATCTGCCTGCTGAGCTGAGTGCCTCTCAGATGCAATCTGCTCCTACTCCCATCACGGCTCCTATGTGCCTTTCCTGCTGACAAAGCAACCACTGGAGCTCCTGATGTCTTTTTCCAGCTTTCTCATAGCTGCTTCCAGCCAGGAAAGCCAATCTCTGTAGAAAAGCATGAAGGACCAAGCCAGGGCTCTCCTGCACCCTGCCCTTTGCTCTTCCTCTCCCAGGCTGCCCCACACCACCTGTATCATAGTGGTGTGGCTGTGCCATGCTCCTCATCCCACTGCAGCATCCTCCAGTGCATACTCCACACAGCCCTTCTGACATCCTACCCACCCCAAAGAGAGGGAGAAGAGAGGGTGAGACAGGGAATTATGGGGGGCAAGGGATTCTGGCCCCATTGAAGCACTTGGCTACTGCAGTAAGGGGGGCAAATAAATCCAGGAGGTGGGCAGGGAATGGGTCAAGGTGGGAAAAAAGCTCAACTGAGCTGATGGATGGGGTGGGTGCAA
Organism: Heliangelus exortis; assembly: GCF_036169615.1. Taxonomy (NCBI): domain Eukaryota; kingdom Metazoa; phylum Chordata; class Aves; order Apodiformes; family Trochilidae; genus Heliangelus; species Heliangelus exortis. Next base: position 147,328,224 of record NC_092422.1, on the reverse strand, counting down.
GACCTGGGCCATGCAAGCTGCAACCCCTTTGCTGCCCACACAAGAGCTTGTCCTCAAAGGGTCTGTTGCCCTCTTCTTTATTCTTTCCTTGTTCTTACACAAAGAGGATAAAGAAGGGAAGCTGTTGGCAGCCAACCTCAAGGCTCACCAAGAAGTTCATAACTCATCTCTCACTATCACCTGGCATGCTTTGGCCAAAGCCAGCAGATGTTGCTAATTCTGGTATGGACATTGCATTATGTGTCCACCTCTTTGCAGCCTTCATTGATGGAGCCAGAAACTTACAGTGACCAGAGCAGATATTTCAGAGTCAGGTTCACCTGATAGTCAGAGCACCTATAAAATCCCTGAGACCAGGACAAAAGACATCCTGAAGCTTCCTTAAATATTACCTGTATTTTATATCAGTGATGTTGCCCTGGGCATTTTGATTTTGGACATTCAAAGTCTCAGGATAGACAACCTCCCTTTCAACTCTTGGTCACTTGCCTTCCTCTCTGTGTGGGGGTGCCTTTCCATACAGACTCAGGAAGGGAAGCATCCATTTTGCAAAAAGGTTGCCAAGGGCTCAGCTTTCTGCACACAGTTTTCCACCGCTTCTTGACTCCTGCAGAGGAATTCCAGGAGCCAGCTGTGGAACAGCCTGCCAGGGAGGGCAGGGTGTGCAAACCAGGGCCAGAGCTATAAGAGGCACGTTGAGATATGAAAAATGTCTACTTAGACTCCTGGGAATGGCTCTGTTTTACATGAAGCAATGCTGCTAAAAAGCCTCATTAGTGCACAGAATGGCTGGTCAAGGGGTAGCATTGTGCTTCCTAGGCACATCCCATAGCCCCTCCAGCTGTCCCCTGTAATGAGTACAAGATAAGGCACTAGGGCCAGTACAGCTGATAATGAATAGAGGGTTAGCCAAGGTTAACCACTTACATCCGCTGTTTGCATTGCCACCCTTTTCCCTGCTGCTTTGTTCTGTGTACTAAGCAAACCTCATTTAAGAGGGTGGTTGCTGATGATAACTCTGCTTCCTGGTTCCCCACGGGAGATGGCCTGGGCTGGGCTGCCAGGGGGTAATCTCTGCCTCACAAGGAGATGCTCTACTTGGCTACAGAGCAGGGAGAGGTGCAGGGTCTGGGGCTGGTGTAGACAGGGCCAGAAGGGTAATGGGTGCTCCCAGAGGTCCCAGCAGTCACAGCTAGCTCCTGCTTCTGACACTCACCCCAGAACCTCTCCTTGGGTGGGTGGACTACCAGCAGCAGACACCACCTCAGCATATCCTTCGTTTCTGCCTGCCTCTGATGTCCAAAGCAACTGGCTGGGGACAGAGGTGGCCCTGCAGGTCCCTTGGGGGCTCAGGTGGTGGACACTAACATCTTGTCTGTTCTGATAACCCAGATACAGTCATATCCCCTCCCCCTGCCTTCCCATCCTTTGTCTGAATGGCAAGAGGGAGGGAGGGCTGGAAACAGTCAATCACCACAGCCCAGCTTCCAGCAAGGAAAGGCAACTGAACCCCCACATAACACATGGATGACCTCCCTGTGGCTCTCCTCCCATGCAGGATGAGGCTGTCTTGCTCTGGCTGGAGGCAGTGATCCACACACACCTCTCACCCCAGCCCCTTCCACCTGTGTGGCCCTGGGCCCCCAGTCCCTCTCCCTGCAGACACGAGACAGGGAGGAGGGATGGGTTTGGAGCCTGAAGGTGGCTGGCAGGACTGAGCCCTCGGCAAGTGCTGCCAGATCCCTAGGAAGGAAAGCAAGTAGCTGCTTCAGTAGCACAGCCTTGCTAGGGCTTGAGGACATAAGAATCTGTTCCTTGCATAAGATCCACAGAAGCGCTGGTCTGAGCATCTCTCCACTGGAAAAATCCCCTTCCCTTCCATTTCTGTGGTTACTCCAGGGCTGTGTCGACTGTGGATGACTCCCAGCTTGTGCAGGGCACTGCCTGACCTCAGGGTGCAGGACAGAGCTATTTTGCTGACCAGATCTTTTCGCTTGGCCTGAGGATCAACGGGTATTTCAAGTGAGGCAGGAAAACTCATCATTCTAACCTTCCGGGCAGCAGCCTCCCTTCCCCTGGATGCACTGCAGAGGGCTTGGGCAAGAGCCTGGCTCTGCCGGGGCTGCAGTGAAATTTAGGGCAGCGTGTGCCCGAGCCTCCCTGGAGAGACAGAAGCTGGAGGTGAAGGGGCTGGGCACGTCCTCAGCTCAGCCACTGGGTGGTTAAGGGCTCGCCTCCGCCCGGGATGTATCCTTGATGCCGCTCCCCGGCTGTGCATCCCTTATCCCTTATTCCTGCTCGCTGCCGGCGTGGCACAGCTGTACCACAAGGCAAGAGGATGCTGGGTGCCCTAGGATCGGGGTACCCAGGCCACCATGGCTGCCTGTACCCCTGCCTGCCCCCGGTGCCAGGGCTCCCTGCACACCCGCCAGCTCCTGCGCAGATGCCCAGGGAGCAGCACAGGACGTCCCCACTGCCCCCGCAGCGACTGATTGTCACTGGCAAGGGACAAACCAGTCGCCGAGCAGCTTGTGGGCTTTCCTCAGCTCTGGACCAGCTGGGATTATCTCTTTCTTTCAGACCAGCCCCTGCCCGACTACTCCCTATCCCTGCCGCAACCAGCTCTGCTCCTTCTTCATGCCAGACTGCTGCCACCACAAGGAAAAAAGAAAGAAGACAAAGGCAGAACTGATTTTCCCCGCTGCCCTTCAGGGGTATTCCTCCCCCGTGGGCAGAGCTGGGCAGCATGGGGGCACGATGGAAGGTGCCTCCACAAAACCCCCTAGCAGCGTTCCCTCCGGCATCACCCAGCCCTGCCAAGCCCAGAGCATCCTACCTTTGAACATGAAGCTTCCTTTGTCTCCGAATCCTCTCCCAAGGGGGTGGGTCTCCCCCTCACTTTTCTAGCCTGATGCTGACGTGGTGTAGCTGGCTACCAGGCTCCGCTTTTACCTCTCTCTTTCTTCCCTGTGTCCTCTTCTCCACACACCCTCCCCCCCCCCTCCTCCTTCCCCTCCTTCTCCAGTGGCTATTTCAGCGGAGCGGGGATGCTGGTGCTGCTCCTGCTGCCATCGTCATGTGACCTGAATATTAAACATCGCCGCAAAATCTCCCCCCGCACACCCTCCCCCCGGCTCCATCCCAGGCCCCCGCCAGCCTCCCCGCCTGGGTGGGCACAGCCATGGGGATGGAGGAACCACCACCGTGCCCCGGGGGGTGGGGTGGCACACCCTCACCCCTCCTTCCTCCTCTAACTGCACAGGCTTTTTCTCACCCCTTTCCCTCCCAATTCTTCAGTGTTTTCAGCATCTCTGCTTGTTTAGGGAAGGGTATATTTAACCCTTCATGGCCTCACCCCAGCGGGGCTGACGAAGGGCACTCTCTCCCTCTGGGTGTTTACTGGGTGCAGGGGATTGCATGGCCTCCTTTTGCCTTCCTGGAGAGAGGAAATTGGGAATGTCCATCAAAAGTGATTTGCCCTTCAGCTCCAACTTGCGTAGGCGTGAGAAACCTTTTCTCCTCTGGCACCACGACTCCCTCCCGGCTGTCAGCCTGTGGTGCAGAGGCAGACCAAGCCCTGTCCCTTCTGCCTGTGTGTGTGTGCATACATGTGTGTGTGCATACATGTGCGTGTGCATACATGTGTGCATGCGTGTGTGTATGTACATACGTGTGTGCATGTGTGTGCACACACATGCACATGCGTCTGCACACATGTGGGAAGCAGGAAGAGGTCTATTCTTCTGGCCACATCCCCATGTACCCTATCAGGCATCAGTGGCTGGCGGTGCCCTCCTGCAGGTGTCTGAAGGATATGTCTGTGATGGGAGAGCTGAGTGGATGTCCCTGGCTTCTGGCACCTTTGGAGGAGGATGTTCCTTTCCTGCTTTTTCATTTCCTTCTCTAATGCATGTCAACCCCAGCCCCATCACACACCATAGCCCCACCACACACCATGACCCCACCACGCTGAGCTCAGACATGAACATCTGGGACTTCTCTGACCTTCTTATGTCCTTTCAGGAATGTCCCCGTGTGTCCTTTCACTGCCCAGCAGCCTCCTGGGTGGGGGCTGGGCTGTGGGACATCTGGCAGAGTCAAAAAGGGTTTGGGGTGTTTCTTTTTGCAGCATCCCTGGGCAAAGAGGAAACTGCACCTGCTGTGGGTTAAGGGAGGGTCTAGAAATCACTGTTGGTGCTGAAAATTTACCCATGTTGAGCTGAGCAGTCTGACAAACTGGCTGTCTGGGGACAGCCAGCCAGCCAGCCATGCCAGCACCTGATACACCTCCTGACGTGGCCATTTGTTTCCCTGCTGGGCACCAGTACCCCCTTGCACTGTCTCCCCTCCCACCCACCACAGCCCACCCACGCTGCTGGGTGATGATGAAGGGGAAATCACTCTCAGGGGAGCTAAGCCTCCATCCTCCCCCACGTCACCCCACTGCCCCACACCTGTCCCCATGGCACCTCCCTCCACCCTTCCCAGCCCATCCCGGCAGCGGAGACCCACCGGAGCGTGGCAGGGAAACGGGCACCCTCATCTTCACCGCTGGGGCGAGCTCTGCCCCACCAGGGCTCCCATGTTGCTGGGGCCCCTCGGCCACCACAGGTCGGGGACGAGGGGGGACGGGGGTAACAAGGGCTGGGCCCCGCAGCCGCTCCCACGGGGCCCCCCCGCCACCCCTGCACAGCGTGACCGAGAGGCAGCTCCGCTTCGTGGCGTCGATGGGGACGCCGAGGGGACTGTCCCGCCGCCACCGGGGACCCGGGATGCGGCTGGTGCTGGCGGGGCTGCCCGGGGCAGGCAGGCGGCTGCGGTGGGGAGCGATCTCCTCCTCCATGGCGGGTGGTGGTGGGATGGAAGCAGAGCTACGAAGGTGTGGGGCAAGCAGTGCCTTGCCGGGCCGGGGGTCCCACGCCTTCCCTGCTGCCAGGGCTGCGGTGTCCCAGGGTGCAGCTTTCCCCAGAGATGCTGTTGTCCCCAGCCCGAGCCCCCACCAGTAGCCCTGCTGGAAGGGCCAGCCCGCCTCCGGCAAGGACAATGGGGCACTTGTGGCCTGCCCGGCTCGCTCCCACGCATGGCGCTGCTGCCACTCCTGCCCCCTGCCCTGGCACCTTCATGGCCTCCACCATCGGCAGCTCCATGCCACTGGCAGCCCCACGCCACTGGCAGCCCCACGCTGCAGCCCCCTGCTCCTGAGGATGAGTGAGATTTTGAAAAAACTAATTAAAATCTCTGAATTTTTGAGGTGTTTCCCCTTACTCTCTTCTTGTTCCATACCCTGCCGTCCCTCAAATTGTTGATTCCAGTTCAGCGATTCCTGCCCAGCTGAGGACATGCAATGTGCCCTTGTCTGGAATTCATCCACGTTGATGCTTCTTTCCCATATTATGATTTTCTTTTGCTAGTTCATTATTCTGATTATTTCTTAATTTTGCTGGCTTTGGGGCATTTTCAGGGTCAAGAAGGCATCCATCACAGGGAGTCAGCTTGCCACCCTACACCTTCCTTACTCTAAGAGATTTATAAAGGCAATGCAATAACCAGGGAAGGTAGGAAAGAGGTGTTTTGGTAGGGCAGGATGAGAATATGTGGGGTTTGTTGGGCAAACTGAACCAAAGGGAAGGAGACCCAGGCACCTATCGCACCCACAGCATGGCAGAAGTGATGCTCACCTGCCTTTGGGTGGCCAGGGATGAGGTTTGGAGGGGGAACCACCTTTGTGTGACCCACAGTGACTCATGGGGAAGGGAGGGCTTGAGGCGGTGTAACTTCTCTGCTTCTTTGAAGGCAAAGAGACAGAGAATGTGGAAAAGACCAACCTGATGCTGTGCAGTATTTTGAGCACTAAGTATCTTCTCTGACGCTTTATGCTATTTAATTCAGTATCTGTGACTTAGTGCTCTACAGGTCCCACAAGGGAGAAACAGTCTCAGTTTTCAGGCAGTGTTTGCGTTTGACTTAATTATTCCCAGATAGCTCTTCAGCTTAGCTGGCACAGAAACCAGGCAAATGAAGACCTACCCTGCTGTAAAGGAAACCTCGCTGCAAACTGGTCTTTGCTGCCAGCCCTGAGCTGGAGGGAGGCAGCTCCCAGGGGAACAAGGAACAACAGAAAAATAAACTGTCGACCGTGTGGTTAGTCACAGAATTCTATTCTGCTGGGGAGGGCTTTGATACTATTGGCAATTAAATCCTTTGTACCCATGGGAAATAACTGGCTTAAGATTGATTGCGTCAGGACTAAACAGTGAGAAACATCAGCCAGGGAAGATGAATAATTGGCTTCACTCTAGTCCAGCCTGGACCTGTTGTCTTTCTTTTGCTTGGTTTCTGTGGTGAGTCGTGGGTAGACTGAAGGTGAAAACAGGCAGGATGATGCTCAGAGGACAGAGAGGAGAGGAGAGGAGAAGAGAGGAGAGGAGAGGAGAGGAGAGGAGAGGAGAGGAGAGGAGAGGAGAGGAGAGGAGAGGAGAGGAGAAGAGAGGAGAGGACAGGACAGGACAGGACAGGACAGGACAGGACAGGATACTCCTGTAGAGAGCCCCACCACACTAGAGATGTCAGCTGAGATGTTTTCACCAGGCTGGTGGTTTTCCATCTTCTCTTTTGACCCAGCAGGTGAAAGGGGGTTCAGAGGAGGTGTGATGGCAAAGCAGCCTGGGCTGGTACAGACCACAGTGACCAAACCCCTCTTCTCACATGGATGGTTTTACCTGCCCCTGACCACTCTGAGCCCCTCAGCTCCAGCACAGGGGTTTTTCTTGCTACCACATGGCTCAGCTGGGGTCCTTTTGCAGTGCTGTCCCAGCTATGAGGGAGCTGAGGCAAGGAAGGAGGTTTCCAAGATGGTGCTTGGAAATATGTCTGTGTTGTGCTGCAGGGCAGGGGACATGAGCCATGCAGCCAAGGTTAGAATGTCAGACCATGCAGCCCAGCCCCACAGCACTTCCCTCTTGCATCCCCTGGTCACCAAGGCACAAAAATATGTGAGGTTTACCTGTTTCAGACTGCAGCTCTGCTTTGAATCTTTGCTTGCCAGAGCAAGTGTAATTTTGGACACAGGACTAATCCCACTCATGGCATTTCCTTGCTGAACAAGACTCCCCAGTTAAGGTTCTTGGATCGTGATCTCTGTTTTTTGTCTGAATGAAGAGGCTCTCAACTTGTCTGTTGTCTGAAACAGAGACAAAGAGCTCCTGACAGTGTGCCTGGTTTTGGTGTGGAAGATAATGGTGATATGATAGCAATCTGGTGGATGAAATATCCAGAAATACACAGGATATTTGCAGGATACCCTGACCCATTCCATCCTCAGACAGAAGCCTTAGTGCTAAAAATGAACTTTCATCCCTGGAGAATTGCCAGTAGAACATCACTCACTAACACTGCCTGGTACACTCTCCTCCTTTCTTTGGGAATGGAGGAGAAAACCTCTTCTGGCAGTTTCACAGGGGCAACACAAGCCTACCCAAGATCTGTGGCAGATTTGGGCAGCCTGCCCAAAGGAGCTGTTGGGGATTACAGCACAGAGCCTGCACCCCAGGACTCCACTGGGGATTTGAGTTGTGTTGATATTGGCAGGACCTTGGGATGGGAGGAAAGGCAAGGAGAGGCTCTTGATGAACCCTCCTGGCATGGTTTTGGAGCTCCTCCAAGCCTCCCTGTACACACTGGGCATTGAATTGAGCTGGCAGGCAGAGAGAAGATGTGAGTGTCCCTCTTAGCCCAAACATCACACCTTCATACAGCACTTTGGTAGGCAAACAGCCCCAGGGCAGTGCAGAAAGTACGGATAGTCTATAAACATGGGAATTTGAGATAGATGCACATTATGCAGCTTGGATCCAGAAAGAAGAGGTGGTGCAATGGGCCCATGGTGCCAACAAGATCAGTGTCCCTTCTCAGAGACACGCAGGGAACAGGGGTAGGGGGGATGCTTCAAAGCTTTCATTGGGATGAGAGTTGAGGAAGAGCCCATCTATGCCAAAGGATTCTGGAGTGCAAGGGACTGAACAAGTGCAAGCTACTTGTATCCAATGTATCCCATCTCACTCTACAGCACAGGGGTCAGGAAGATCAGGACAGGCTTATGTGGTAAGTCTGGCAACACCATTTCATGGGTGGCTGTAGAATATTCCCAGCTTGACACAGGATTAGGGGAAACTTCTTTAATAAAGCTCTTTTCATTTGAATGTAGTGCACCTGGAATGGATGGATGAATGGGTGGATGGAAGTTCTGCATCATCCAAGCAGACATAAAGAAGCATCTCCTTTAGCAGAGATAAAGGCATTGAGTCTCTGGGGCTTGCTGAGCCTTTGGCCTCTATGCACAGAGCTTCAGCAAGCCCACCATCCCAGCACCATGGGTGGGAGCTGTGAAGAGCTCAGCTGAAGCAACAGTCTGGGTTGAAATTGCATTTATTTCTCACAAAATACCCACTGGACTTAAACAGGCTGGGTCATATTTAACCCAGTGAATAAGCTCTGTATCCCATTGCAAGCCTGGTACCACTGCAGAGACCTTTTCTACTGAAGATTGTGTCAATGTACCAGGGAGCTCAAGCTAAAGTGGTTAACAAAGGAACTTTCATCTAAGCTATTCATCAGTCTTGTCCACGGGGGGGGGAGCAGAAGTCTTTGGCTGGGTGAAGAGCTGTGAGCATGTGGGAAGCCCCGAGTCTACAGTGCCACAGAAACCTTGCCTGAGAAGCAAAGGGGCAGAAAGGTGAGTGGTGAGTACAGGACCCAGATCAGCAGAGTGAAGTGACATTTAGCCCTGCTTGTGAAGGGCAGGACTGTCATACTTATCAAGGCTTGTGGACTGCTCTCCCCCTAGGAGAGGCTCTTCTGGATTCTATGTCAGACTTCAGGCACCCCAAAGGCCAGGTTGTCCCGAATCATCAGTGTCTTCCGAAGATCTCGTTCCATGATAGGCCTCTGTGTTCGCCACTTATGAGCTTCCTGTAGTCCTGGCTCAAAGTAGTAAATGCAAGCTCCAAAGCCCACAAGGATGAGAATGGAGATCATCAGATACACTGGCACAAACCAATCCAAGAAGTGAGGCATGGCTGTCAGAGAAAAGTGGTGTAAGCTCATGCAGTCACAGCACCCAAAATATGTCTCCAGCTTCAACATGAGACACCTGCCTCATCAGCAGTGCCCAGCCTCCCTGGACCATTCCTCATAGCCATGCTGCACCCCACTTTGTGATAGATAACACCCCAAGGCACCTCGGTCTTCAGGAGAGGGCAATCTCTTTGGCTTATTGCAAGGACCCCCTCACTGAGCACTAATCCCTCTGCAACCCCCCAGAGAGGAGCCAGTCCACACACCCCAGCCCTGCTGCCAGGAATTAAAGGTAGGCAGCGTGTAAATGCAGCTGATTCTCATCTCACCTCTGGGGGAAAATCTTCTGCCCCTTCCCCTGACCTACCACCACCCCTTTGAATTGCCAGTCTGAGCTGGTCTGGCTCAGGGCTGAGCCCTGCCTTGCTGCACCCCTGCTTAGTATCCTGTTTTGCAGGGGCTCAGGGACCTTGTGGTGCTTGGTTCAGCTCTGGTCTCTGAGCAGATCCTCCCTGCAAAATCAGTGACTGGGCAGTGAGAACCACTTACCTGGGGACAGATGATCTGCCTTGCCAGGAACCTTTTGCCACGCAGGCGTGAGGTGCCAAGTCAGGAGCAGTGCCACCCTGGGGAACACAAAACACCATGCCACAAAACTGCTGTTGACTCAGTGCTGAAAACAACTGAGCAGGAAGGAGCAAATATCTCCTTTCTGGAGAGGCAGATACATGGGGTCCCTCAGCCACACAACTTGCTGGTGCTGTGGCCCCACTCCTTCCCAGCCTGTATGGCCATGCTGATGTCATGCTCAGGGAATACACCCGGATTTGGGGCCATCTAAAAGCTGAAATAGTGCCAAGTTTATGCCCATCTTGATTCCCATTCTCTGGGAGAAGGGAACAACTCCACAGTGTTGCCCAATTTGTCTGATTCCCAGGTGCCCACTCTTACAGAAACACTTGCCTTTGTGTGGGTCATTCAGGGCAGGAAAGGGGACTGAGAATCTTGTCCCTCCCAGCCCCAAAATGCAAATCTACAGCCTCCCCTGGGCACCAGGGCTGCTGGGTTTTGTACAGTGAGCATGCCACTTGTCACAGGTTTTGCTGGATTGAACTAGGGATCTTCAGGCCTGGGAAAGCAAGACAAGTGTTGGACTTGGGCACAAAATGCTTTCCAAAATCCTCACACTTCAGCGTGGGTGGTGAAGTGCTCCTTGACTTCAGTGAAGACAGAGTTGGCCCATGCACCCTCATGGGCTCCTGCTTCTCCAAACACCTGAAAGCTGCGACTGTCCCTCAGGTCACACCTCTGCCAACAACTGCATGTCCCCCACCTCCATCACATGGGGTGATTAAGGGGAGGATGGGGAGAGCTCTGATCATCTCCTGGCCCATAAGACTGCTGTTCTTTCCCCCACCAGAGATTGTTCAATTGGTTTTATTGTTTTGGGTTTTTTTTTTAATACCACAGCCATCAGTTGATTCCAATGCGCCACCAGCAGTTATCTCCTGGACATGTCTTGTGGGAGGAGAGACTCATCACTCTCTGCTCATCCTGAGACTCAGCATGAAGTTTATCTCTCATCTCTGAATAACACCTTTTTTTGTCACAGGGTTAAATCTGAAATGAGCTGCAATTCTTGCTAACGTAATCAAGAAATGGCCAGCAGTGGAGAAAATGCCTGATTTCCTCCCACTTACTGGCATGGAATTTGTTATTTATCTGTTCTCTTTGCACAACAGGGGAAATCTCAGGTAATTTTGCCTTATCCTAGTATGCTCCAACTTTCAGTAGCCCTTATTTTTGCTACCCATAGCACTCCCCTACTATTGCCAAGTCCTGGAAAACTTTTTCTGTCTCCCTCTCAATGATTTACATCTCCCTTTTGTTGGGCTCCTGATTCACCTGATTGAGTGCAATGTGACTAGGTGGCTCTGGACAAATCCACCGTTTGTCTGGGAGCAAAGGGGAAATCTGGGTGTTATTTCTGCCTCTTCATGGCAGCTCTGCCTTGCTCAGGCAAGTAACTCAGAAGGAACCCGTCCCATCCCAGCTCACAACAATGTCACGGAACTGCTGTGGGGAGCAGGGATCCTGCTGTGCAGTTTCTCTCTCTCAACTTGGTCCTGAGGGGCCATGGAAGGAACTGGGCACAACGCTCCTCCCTGACAGGTCTGAAGTCCAGGTTTGGCTCAGCACAGCTTTCCTACGTGCTCTGCATAAGCAGCAGCTCCTGCTTGCCCCCTGCACCCCCAGCTGTCACTGCAGCCAGGCTGGAGGCCATAGCTGTTCCAAAGCCCTTCATCTAGAGGTGACCCATCAGCTGATACCAGTCCCTGGATGGTGACAGCAATGGGCAGAGTTAGAGAGCCTGGGAAGGTGACTCCAGCTTGGAACCCTCAGAGTGACAGGAAGAATGCCAGCAACCTCACTTTTTTCCCTAATCATCTGCTTTCCAAACCTGAGGGTGAAGCTGCCATCCAAAATACCACAGCAATAAAAAGCAGCCCTACAAACTTTCCAGTTTATCCTTCATCCATGGCCAGCATTTCCCAGCTCCTTGCCAACAACCTATTCTTTGGTCTACTTGCTATGCAGCCCTCACCTCATGCCCCGTCCTCCCTCCACTTGCCTCTCCTTACCCCCCATTGAAGGGTCCTTGCAATGACCCAGCCAAGCAATGGGAAAGGTGTCAAACCCACCCAGCCCTCAGTCTCTGCTGGGCCAGCCCAGCAAAGCACTTGCCCTTTTCTGATGGATGAGCAAATTTTGGCTGCAAATGATGAAAAGAGGGATTTTCATTCAAAGATGTCAGCTTTCCAGGGAAGCACTGCAGATATTAAATGCCCCTTAACCCTTGCTAGAAAGGGTTGATCTCAGCACCCTCTTTTTCTGTGGGACATTTGTGACCCTCCAAAGAGTCCCTGATCTTTCAGCTGAGACAGCATCTCACAGAGTTAGCTGCCTGACCCTTTATAATCTCATGCTACATGTCGTTCCAGCTGCATCCCTTCAATGTCACCCCCAGATCCCCTGTGCTGTCCCCTGCAGCCCCCTGAGATGCTGTGGGTACACTTGTGATGGGTGCCCGGGGGGTACACTGCAAGTGACAGGCCAGAAACTTCTCAGGGGAGACCAGGAGCAGGGAGGGGAGGTTCAGGAGACACGGTCACGCAGCGGTGACCGGGCAGGGGGATGAGTGAGGCAGAAGCGGTGCCCGTACAGAGCGCCGGGACACAGGTGACTTCGGGCACAAAACCCTCCCGTGTGCACGGTCGGGAGCACAAACCACGTTGTAGTGTTACCAGCCACGGGCTCAGCCCAACCACAGAAGATCCCCCAGGACTGGGGGATCAGCCTTGGGAAGAGCTTGGGGCAAGGATCTGCCAGTGGCTGGGGACCCCGTTCCCCCATTGCATCCCCGACAAACTCCCGCTACCTACCCTGTGACATGCCACCTACCTCCTTCCAGGGCGTGGGGTGATGGGATGAGGCTGCTCCCTCCAGCATCTGCCGAGGTCCGGCTGGGATGATTTAGATTCCTTTCCCAGCCAGACAGTGCCGGAGAGAAGGTACCCTGCTCCGGGAGAGCAGGGCGACAGCGAAAGGCACCAGAAACGGGGCGGGAGAGAGGGATGGTGGGATCTTGCGGGGACTGCGGCCAGCAAGCAGCCCGGCCTCATCGCCCACCAGGGCTCCTGGGGGCTTCTCCCATGGCCGCCCCGGCAGTGTCACCCCCCCTCCAGCCTCCCCGGGCACCCCCCCGTCCGCCTCATCCTCCACCCTCGCCCCCTCCCCCCCTCGAAGGAGGGATCATCTGCAACCAATTGCATCCCAATGCGCGGGGGACTGGGGGGGCGGGGGATGCATTTTAGCACTGGTCGTCATGGCAACGGACCTCCCCAGCTCACCCGCACATGGTACCCGGGCGAGAGCCACGGGAGAGGCAACCGAAGGATGCTCCCCCTTCCTCCCGATTCATCCGCAGCCCGGGGGGCAGCGTTCTCCGGTTCTCCGCCGGGACGAGAAGGAAGGATGGGGCTGGGGAGTTGGAGAAATGCTGGGAGAGACGTGTGGGAGCTCGGGCTGATGGGGACCTACGGGATTTTTAAGACTTAACAGATTTATCGGTGTGCCCGACCCAGGCGCTGGGGTTGGGGACTTGCCGGCAGCAGGATGGAGGAAGAGAGACAGGTAGAAAGGGAGGGAGGTTACTACTATTTTTAGGGAGTTTATGCAAAAATTTAAAAACCGACACTTTGACCAAAAAGTATCTTACAGCAGAAAAGAGGAAAAATATTGCTGTCTGAAGTAGTATTTTTTATTCCAGTGAAATACCTTGTTTCCTGAATTCATATCTGGTGCTGTCACTGCTGCTGCTGACAGAAGAGGGCTTGTTAAAATATTTTCAGCTTCAGAAATATGATTAACCAAACAGTTTTGGTTTTGAATTGTTTTGGAGCTTGGGTTTTTTGTTTGTTTCTTTTTGTTGCTTTGTTTGGGGTTTGTTGATTTTTTTTTTGTAGGTTTTTGTTGGGTTTTTTTTTGGTTTGGTTTTGGTTTGTTGGGCATTTTTTGGTTTATTTTGGGGGGGTTTGTTTGGTTGGTTTTGGGGGTTGTTTGGTGGTTGTTTGGGTTTTTGGTTTTGTACCCAGGGAAATTTTCACTGTCACCCAGAAGCTGTTTAACACAAAAATGTTTTAACAAAATCAAACAACTGGCTTCAGCCTTGAGAGCTGCCTGCTCTCCTGCCTGCACTCTCCAGCCCTGCCCACATAGCCTGACACCTACCAGCCTTGCAGACCCTCATGTAAATGTGCTTGTAAAGGCTTGCAGGGCTAATAAAATCCAGCAAACTGTTTGAACCTCGAATTTGTTCCCACTACATGCCTACATGCCTCAGGAGGCAACAAGTGCAGGGTTTGGCTTCCCAGTAGATTGTATTTCAGGCACAACTTTGCTTGTCCCCTTCTCAAGCCAACCTGTGGCCAGTGACAGAGCCCACGTGCATTTGACGACTCCAAAAGTAATGCACCCAAGAGGGCCACCACCTGGCCTGTGCCGGGGTCCCATGTGGTGGGAGCTTCCATGATTTCCTCCTCATGCTCTTTTTGTCTTCTCAAGTCCCACTTCTGTTTGGTGCGGCTTCATAGTAGTGGAGAAGCCTTGAATAGGCTTGGAATTCTCCCATATCCAGCAGGGTGTCTGCCTGGAGGATCAGATCCATTAGGATTAGCTAGCTGCTTCTTGGTTTGCTCCAGTAAGATGGGCACTCCAGGTGACTGCCACGTGCCTCCAGGGAGCAGCCTGCAATTACACCTTAATTTTACATTTACTCAAGTTCAGCCATGATACCCACCATGACCACCAGCACAGTAACTGTACCACTTATCCTGCTGCAGAGAGGGGAAAACACTAGCCTCACAGTTTTGACTGTATTGGGAGAGATTTAAAAAAAAAAACAAACAAGTTGAAAGGATATTGTGTGCTGTGTTTTCAGAGCAAGCCTGAAGGGCAGACAAAGATACAGTACATTTGTGAGGGCAAAAGGGAAACAACTTTCAAAAAAAAAAAAAAAAAAAAAAATCAGTGGGCTGGCACAAGGCAGGACAGCAGGGCACATTAATTTCTCCAGGAGACTGGTCAACCAAGCTGTTAGGGCCTGCTGATCCAGATGCCCTCAAGTACATCATGCCAAAGTGTGGAAGATCCCCCCCATCTCCACCCAACCATCCCAGCTCTCTGCCATAGGTCATTCCAAAGTGACACCAGAGCCAGTGTGTGTCCATCAGGCTGCAACTTCTCCCCAGATTTAAGCTCGGGCTTAATACTAAAACACTACTCATGCAGCCAGAATCACAGAAGAGCAATAGTTTTGCTTCATGGGGTCATTTTTTCCTCCTTGTTCACTTCCTTACCATTGCGATGAGGCAGCTCACCTCTTTCTGCAGCTACCACTGCATCAATGGGTTTGTGCACATTATGACAGAGCAGCCTCACTTGCTGCAAACTGAACCCCCTGAGCTGAGTTCAAAGCACCCTTGGAGGCAGTGGAAAAAGACGACTGTGTTCACGCTGCTGGATCTGGCAAGTGCTCACAGCCCCCCTGCTCTGTGCTGGTGGCTTCTGATGCCACGGCAGCTGCTTGCTGCCTGTGACAGGATTCTCAGGTGCTGTCACATCCTTTGGTTTCCAGCAAGAGCTGTGGCATCAAGATGGCTCCAGGCATGTCATGTACAACTCAGACAGCATGGAAACGCTCAGCTGCCTTTGAACTTTCACTAGAGATAAGGCTGCTGGCTGCCACTAAGCATCTTCCAGGCATGCGTATCAACTTGCTTGATGCCTGGGGAGGCTTCCAGACCTTTTCAGCTGACTCGGAAGAAGCCCCTGATTGACTGTGCACACCTTTCTCAGACAAAAGCCCTGGCTGGAGAAACAGGAGATGGTTGCTCAGCTGCAGGCCCACACTTCCTGCTAGTAGCATGCCCGTAATTCACAGCATGAACAACATACTGAGCTGGGCTTAATCCCAAGCCTCATTAAGTGCTACTCAGTTTTTTTCCTGACAAGTTCCCTTGTTGTCTTTTAGTGTCCTTTAGGCTTTTATCTGCATCCTCTGAGAAGATTAGATACAAGGACATTCTCATTGTTAAGGCAACAGAAGTCCCTCAGATAATATTCTCTCAAGGTAGGTAAAAACATGGCAGGAGATGGACTTTATCAGACTAGACTCTCCCAGGGTCTGCAGTGGAGGTCAAAACTCCAGCAAGAGTCACAGAAACACTTCACTTCTCAGCTGCTGAAGGTGAGGGAGTTGCTGCAAGATGCAGAAGGCACCCTGGATACATGGTAGGACATCAGTTGGATGCTCTGGTGGGAATGCAGAGTAAACTGCCTTCTGGGTGCTTCTGCAGCTTCAAATAAGGAAACCCATTTGAGAAGCTTTGCTGAGTTGATCAAAAAGCTAGGGAGATGTGTATGGTGAGTTCAATTAAAGAGCAGAATGGAAGAAGCTGACTTCCTTCGGGTATAACAAAAGCTGGAGAGAGCCTTTGCCAAAGGAAACTGAAGTTGCCAGAAACATATGTGGAAATGTCATTAGTTTCCCTAATAATTTGCACTTTCTGCCAATGATATAATTTTTGTCTATTAGAAAGAGAATAAGTGCAACCAAATACATGAGTTCATATTTTGCAGGCTTCCTGGGCAGTGCTGCAAGGGGTCAGCCCAGAGCCAGTGATACACGGACAGGGCTGTGATGAAGCCACTCCTGCCAGTGAAGTCACTTATTAATTGAAATAAGCAAAAATCTGAGGAAAAAACACATAAGAGAGAACGAAGAGACATGTAGAAAAACAGAGCTTACATAACACTAAGGCAGTGACAATTAGAGAAGAACACATCCCCAGTAGGCAACAACCTGCCTTGGGTAACAGGTGTGCAAGATGGATGGAAGGGATGAAAGGGATCATTTGTCTTAGCTATAGCATTGAGAACTAGGTAGAAAACACTGACTAATTAGTCTTACCTATTAACATACTAGCATATTGATGTACTATTAGCACACAAAAATACCCACCCATAGGCTTGAGGGACCCCTGCTAACAAAAAGCCCCCTACTCTTTGAGCATGCATGGTGAAATTTTTAATCACTGTCACTTCAAATGGAAGTGAAGAGCTAGATAACCAATTGTGTATAGGAGTGAGAGAATATAATTAGAGATAAAGTAATTTTACACCTGTGCATAAAAGTAGACCCTATGTTTTCAGAAGCTGAGTTTGCTTTGTGGAGTACTATCTGGCTGCCTTTTCTGAGCAGAACTGGCAATTAAAGCAAGAATCTCAACTCTGTGTCTGGATCAGCTTATTGCACACCAGGTAACAGATCCTGGGCTTTTTTGGGACAACGCCAGGAGACCTGGGAGCAGGTGCTGAGACAGCTGGGATCATGATGGGATGAGCAGTCTCTGAGACCATTTCCAAAGCCTGATTCCATCATTCCTTTGAATGCTCAGGGAGAACAGAGAAAAAATCAGCGAGAAAATATCCTGATACTCAATCACCAACCTGTTGGATGAAGCATGCAGCAAACTGGCCAAGGATACAGGAGAGCAACCTGTGTTGCACTATATTTTTTTGTGGTGGTCAGTGCTGTCCTGCTGCAGAAGTGACAACATTGTTACCAGGAAGGCCAAGTATCTCTGATGCTAACTGCCTTAATTGGCAGCAGGCGAGCCTCTTCACAGGGGTTACATTACCCTTCTACTCATTTCTTGAATGGTTTGTGCTTCTGGAGTGATGTACAACGGCCCACAGAGCAAAATGAGGAGCTGTCCCTTTCAGTATTGTGCCCTTCTGCCTGTGCTGAGGGACAGAGCATTGACAGCCCCACGCCAGCTCTCTGCACCGCTTACAACCGGAGATGGACTCGTTAATTCTCACTTTGCAGACTGTAGGTGAGGTGAAGAGAAGTGAAACAGCCTGACAGAGTCAGGCAATGATATGGAAAACACACTCCAACCTCCAACACCAACCATGTCTCATTCCTCTCACATCTTCTCCTTGTCGAGCTACAGCTCCAGACAAGAGCCGCAGGCACATTGCCAGCCTGAGCCCTCACCTTCTTATACCATCACCTAACATGAAAAACAGGTTTTAAATTATACCATTTGACATTAGATCTGTTTTAGAGCCCTTGGCCCATGGGTAAATACCCAACGAGGGTGCCAGATGATGACTTCTGTTCTCCTCCCTCTGGTTCCCCACAGAGCAGAGCTTGCTCTGCAAGCTTTGCATCCCCCACAGAGCATCCCTGCCTGCATTTCAAAAAGGGAGAAAATCAAACTCAATCTGCCTGGCACAGCTCTCTGTGCCAGCTGTTGTGTGACAGCTTTGCATCCCAAGGGGAAATCGGTTGTATTAAATCTTAGACTTTTAGGCAGGAACTGTCAGCACTACCCCTGCCCCCCTCCGAGTCACCCTCGGGTGGGTTGTGCACCTGAGGGTCCTTTGTTAGTAAGGGGCTATGGGGGAAGTGTCCACCCAGCAGAAATGGCACAGTGAAGGTGGAGCATAAGGAGAAGGGAGAGGTGCAAATCTCTGTGTCCCCATGGGAAGGTGGAGGTCAGCCCTGCAGAGAGAAATCTGCCACAGGAAAGCCAGAAAATCTGCTGAGGATAAGGAAAAGTAGCAGCAGGATCAGTGGCAGCTCATCTGGACCCACTGAACCTCAACAGACATAAGCATTGTGAGAAGGAAGAAGCTTGCAGTGACAGGGGACAGTGAGCCTGCTCCTGACCAGACACTTAAAGCTACCCAGGTACTTCTGCAGGGCTGGAGAGCAAGGCAGTGGGGAGTAGCAGGGGGCAGAAAGAGGACAAACACCTTTTATGTGGGTGCCAGCGCCTTTAGCATATTCCCACACCCTCAGCAGCCTAAAAGGAGCATTGTCCCAATTGCTCACTGTGTCCTCCCTGACCTGGTAGCTGGCTCTCGTTATTCATTGCATCTGGCTGCCTCCCATCTTTAGGACACGTCTGCCCTGGATTTGTCCTCCCTTCCCCCAGCCAAACTCAACAACAACCAGAAATATCCCATAATCTCTTCTGCTTCACCTGCAATTTGTCTCATGCTGGCAACGAGCAGAACCGTCTGCCTTTGTCAAGATCAAAAAAGCTACAGCAGCCATGTGATGTCAGCTTACATTAGCCCCCCCCCCCTCCTCTCTGCCTCCCCTCTCCAGCTCACTGCAGAAGGGAGATGCATCTTCATCCTCCTGAAACATTCTTCCCCCTCTGGTGCACCTCCTGCCATCCAGAGGTGCTTTGGTTGAAGGGGCAGCAAAACCCAGCCCCAGCCAGGAGCTGAGGGGATCCTAGACCCACCCCACCCCCCCCTCCACACTGAGCTGGAGCAGAACCTTGGGGATGAGACAAAGAGCAGGAGATGTAGCAAGATGGACCA
This sequence comes from Heliangelus exortis, assembly GCF_036169615.1. NCBI lineage: Eukaryota > Metazoa > Chordata > Aves > Apodiformes > Trochilidae > Heliangelus > Heliangelus exortis. The sequence continues at coordinate 147,309,186 of NC_092422.1, read as the reverse complement.
CAGGCCACTGGGGGCCAGTGGGGGATCTCCAAGGGCTTTGTCATTATACCACTCTGACCTCGGAGTGAGAAAAGCTCAGGCTAACTCCATAACTGCAGTGCTTCTGCCCGTATCAGGGGCAGGAGAGAGGAAAAGGTGCCCAGGAAAGGGTGGGATGAAGGCTGGGACTGCTGGAGCTGCTGCAAAACCTTTCACAGAACAATCTGGCGAGCAAAGCTGGGAACTGCAGCTGTACACCATTAGGGAAATTTCCTTCTCTGTTATACCAAGCAGCCTTTATCATATGAAAGCATATTAACTTTGTTAGCATCTATTTGCTCACATTAAATTCCACAATGTATGGAATAGTGGAATTTTACTGGAGACTTTGGTGCTGCTCAGCCTTGAGCAAGTAACAGGCATCAGCTCACCACAAGGACCAGAAGCCAGCCCTGGAAACAAGGACATTGCTTCCTGGGGGCTTAAAGCTGTCCACAATGCACCTGGACAGCCAAGGTGAGCCCAGCATCCTGTCCCTCCCACATGTCTTAGGAAACCCTTGAGCACTGTCTGGCATTGCCAGTAAGTGCCTCTGGCATGACTGCCCCCTAGGACACCCAGATGCTGCAGGAATCATAGAATACCAGGTTGGAAGGGACCGCAAGGATCATCTGGTCCAACCCTTTTTTGGTGAAAGTATAATCTAGACAAGATGGCCCAAAACCCTATGCACCTGAATCTTAAAAGTGTCCAAAGCTGGGGAATCCACCACTTCTCTGGGGAGGTTATTCCAATGGCTCAATATTCTCACTGCAAAAATTCTTCCTCGTGTCCAATCAGAATCTTTCCAGGATTAACTTGAATGCATTACTCATCTTTTCCATGTGAGGCCTTGTAAGAAGGGAGTCTCCATCATCTTCCTAGCTGCCCTTCAAGTACTGGAACATGGTAATGAGGTCTACCTTAATCCTTCTTTTCTCAAGGCTGAACAAACCCAGTTCTTCCAGCCTTTCCTCATGTGGCAGGCTTCCAAGTCCTCAGATCACCTTTGTGGCCCATCTCTGGACAGATGCCCCCCTAGCCTGCCCATTTTTTTTTTTGTGTAGCAGGGACCAAAAATGAACACAGTGGTCCAGGTGTGGCCTGACAAGTGCTGAGCAGAATGGGATGATGTCTTCTTTCCTCTGCTGGCAATGCCCTTGTTGATGCAACCCAGCATCCTGTTGGCTTTCTTCACTGCTGCAACAGAACACTGTTCACCCATACTGAGCTTGTTTTCCACCAGGACCACCAGGAACCTTTCCATAGGTAGATTTCAGACTGTGCTGCACTCTTCCCCTTGTACTCAGCCTTGGTGAGGCCACACCTCGAGCACTGTGTGCAGTTTTGGGCACCACAGTACAGGAAGGACATCAAGGTGCTGGAGAGGGTGCAGAGAAGAGTCACTGGGCTGATTAGGGGTCTGGGGAACAGGTCTTACGGGGAGAGGCTGAAGGAGCAGGAGCTGTTCAGCCTGGATAAGAGAAGGTTGAGGGGAGACCTTATCTGCCCTCTACAGCTACCCAAAGGAGTCTGTAGTGAGGCGGGTGTTGGCCTCTTCTCCCCAGGGATGAGTGATAGGACAAGAGGTAGTGGGTTCAAGTTGCACCAGGGGAGGTTCAGATCAGATATTAGGAAAAATTTCTTCACTGAGAGAGTGGTGAAGCATTGGAACAGGTTGCCCAGGGAGGTGGTGGAGTCACCATCCCTGGAAGTATTCAAAAAAGCGGTAGATGTGGCACTTTGGTAGATGATTTAGTGGTTAAAGTGATGTAGGACAGAGCTGGACTCCATGATCTTGAAGGTCCTCTACAACCACGACGATTCTGTGATTCCTGGATGATGTTTTCCCAGCTGCAAGACCTTACGCTTGTCTGTGCCGAACATTATCCCACTCTTCCAACCTAACCATGCTTCCTGCAGGGTGGCTCTCCCTTCTCAAGTGTCCCCTCAGCTCAGTTATCATCACCAGGCTTCATCAGGGTACTTCAGCTCACCATCCAGATCACTTATGAAGATACCCAGCAGCCTCAGGCCCCATACCGATCCCGGGGGGGCAAGTGACAGTTTCGTCACTTAGAAGATAAGCAACGGATACACCCCCCCCCCCTTCCCCGGGGTGCGGCCCTTCAGCCCGTTCCGCTCCCACCGCACAAACCCCTTGTCCAGACCCTAGCCCGCCGGTTTCTCTAGAAAGAGGCCGATAGGAACCGTACGGAACTCCGCTGCCGGGCGGGGTTTCAAAGTGATAACACCGGGGCAATCAACCACTCCGCCATTACCAGCCTTGATCGGGGGGGGAGGTCGGGGAGTCCCCTCCCGCCAGACACCCCGCGCGCGCCTCCGGGCTCCGCAGCGCCCCCTGCCGCCCGCCCGCTCCCCATACGGGGCCAGTGCGCAGGCGCCCCGCCCCTCGGACCCCGCCCCGCAGGCGCTGCGCGGGGCGTGGCGGCGGTTTAAATTTCGGCGGGCTGTGCGGTGCGGGATTGTTTGCTGCGGGGATGGCGGTGCTGCGGCCTTTCGACAAACTCCCGGCGCTCAACTCGGCGGCCTTGCTGGTAGGTCTGGCGGTGCCGTCCCCTCCCCTCTCTCCTCGCTTTCCCCGTCTTCCCGGGCTCAGCCCTCCGGTCGGCGTCTGCCTCTCCCGCGCCTCCCGCCGGGCCTCGGCGCTAACAGCCAGGCCTCACCGGCCGTGCTGGCCCCGCCCACCCCGCGGTGATAGGCCAGCTGGCTGCACTATGCAAATGAAGCTACCGAATTGTCCCCGCCCCCTTGCTTCGATAGGCCCCCTGGCTGCGATATGGAAATCTGGACACCGCGATGGCCCCGCCCCCTTGCAGTGATAGGCTCCCTCGCAGCGATATGCAAATAATCCGCAGGACAGGCTCCGCCCCCCGGCGGGGAGCGGTCCCTGTGCCTGAGGGTTTCTTCCGTCCGGGCGCAGCCTCCAGGGCCGCGCCTGACCGAGCTCTTCTCTCCCGTGCGCGCAGCTGGTGGGCTCGGACGAAGGGCTCCAGATGAAGCTGGCGGAAGCGATCCTCCGAGAGAAGAAGGATTTCAAGATCAGCATGTGAGTGTTGGGGAGAGGGGGATGCGCCCCCTCCGGGCCGCGTTGTGCTCCTACAGGGACCCAAGGCCACCTTGTCCAAGAGATGGAGCCAACGCTCCTTGCGACGGAACCAAAGGAGCGGCAGGGATGCGAGTTCACCAATAGTTTCTGCTTCAGAAATTCCCCCACCGAAATTGCTTATAAAGGTCGCTTCTACCCAAGCGGGGGCAGTGGGGACTGCAGGGCGTTCGCTTTAAGGAAAGAATTTGCTCTGAGTTCTGGAGTGCCACAGGTGTGGGGGGCATCTGCAGAAGGGAAACCACTTTGTCTTCAGGACAGGCAGTTTGGGCACACATCAGAAATGAGGATGAAAAGAATTTTCACATCCATTGTGTGTACTAGGTTTGATTAATAATTTGCAAGGGTGGCAGAGAGGTACAGGTATTTTTTTTTTTTTTCCTGTTGAGAGAGGCATACATAGCTATTAAAAAAACCTGGGAAAAACTGGGGCAAGTACATTGCTTGCAACTGTTTGAAAGCAAACAGGTTTTCCTAATGTCTGTTAATTCTGGTGCTCTTCATAGCTGTTTTCTGTTTTTTATGCGTGCACGTGCTTTTCCTCCTCGAGCTATTGAGATCTGTTTGGAATTTTAACTTTAGCTGCATGACAAGTCCTGTCTTAAAAGCTTGATTAACTAGCCTTTTATGATATAATGTCCTTGCCAAGATAAAGTGGGTTTAATCAGCTCTTCAGAAGGGGTTTGTGTTGCTTTGCTTCTATAATCCAAGACTAGGCAGTAAAGGCAAATCCAAGCTAATACTCTACCAGTTAAGAGTGACTGTACTGCTCTGATCATGGCAACCTGGATGTTTGTGCTAACTAGTAGTAAATTACCCATTTTTCTAGGCAAATCCTGAAGCCTCTGCTGACCTGTGGATTGCCATAACTAGATGGCTACTGGTACAACAGCTGGGTAGTTAACCAAAGGCATGGAAGCTTAGAACAAGATAAGTCCTTGTATTAGTATCAGTAGAGAAGCAGAAATGACAGGATTTTTTTTCCCCACTGTGTTGCTTTGGGATGCTGCACCTTACAAAGGAGTATGGTGTCTTGTCTGGTAAGTCCACATGCTAGATACAGCTCTTGGGTGAATTGCAGGGTTGGGTTTTTTTGTCTCTTTTCACCAAGAGTTTCTGCAGTGCATAGCTGACATCCTCTAGTGATCTTGATTTAAATATTGTAGCACCCAAAATTAGGGAGCTTTGTAGGGTGTTACTATGTTGTTTTTTGGTTTTTTGGTTTTTTGGATTTTCCATGGGATATGATACTTTTCTGTCATCACAACTTCTTCCTAAATTTCACCTTTAATTTATAAGCTTGTGTTGCAATGTCTCAATCAAACTTACTTTGCTCATACCTTGTGTTAGTTTCAGGATGCTTTTGTTAAATCGTTCCTTCCTTATTTATAGGAAGCAGAACATCTTTATTGGAGACTGGCAGACAAAACTATGAACTACATATGATTAATGGAATGAATTAATGGAATGGTCTGTGCCTGCTGGGGAAAAAAAGTTCTTAAGATGAATTGCTAGAAGTAATATTCCCCAAGGAGACCAAAACTTCCAGAGAGGAAGTGATTTGTGAGGGAGACTGAAATTCTGAGGTTTGTTTTTTTCCAGTCTGTCCTCCCAGTGGTTGTCCAGAAATGATACTGATAATGTTCTTCCCCGAGGAAGGCTCAGGTATGCACTGCTGAAGTTGTCTTCTTTTATAGTGAGAAGAGACATGAAAAATCCCTGCCCTGTAGTTCTTTCAACAGCTGTATCAGCAGTGGCAGTATTATGTGGAAGGGTAATTAAACTAACCTAGTAATCCTGCCATAGTGAAAGTGATAAAAAGATGGGTAATGGTATAATAGAAGCTCCTGTTGATTTATAATTTCAGCCCTAAAGCTGTACTGGTGATACATTTCTGGTTCAAGGTTTTGTGAATACAAAGCACCTTTCTGTATAACATGGAAACCGGAGAAGGTAGCCTCTCCTGTGCTGAGCTCATGAGCTCATTTTCAGAACATTACAGGAAAGAATTAAAACATTTTGATTGAAAATTTGTGGCAAAATATACCAGTACAGCATTGGTATTAATTTTGTCAGAAAAAAACTCTTCTTAACAATTAAATAAAATTACTGCCATGCTAATCTGTGGAGAAACTGTTCCCATGTTCTTATGCTCTAATAATCTTCCCATTATAAACAGCCTTGTCTATTAAGTATCATTGTGGTTGTCAGCAGTTGTGAGTAGGCTTAAGACATGAGAATACTGGTTAAAGAATCACAGTGTCTCTTCTTTGCCTATGTCTTTAGCAGTTAGCAAGCTTCTTGGTAACTTACTACACTGAACTGCAGTGGCTGTGTGGTTATTATGGTCAAGTAGTTACTGCCTTGCCAAGCTCTCTGTTTAAACTGGTAAATTTATTATCTTTCAGTCACCTTGCTACATCCCTTCCCTTACCTGCTGAGGGAGATCAGCTTCGGCCCAGGATAGATCTGATTGTGTTTTTGATTGACATCAAGAGCAAACACAGGTAAAAGAAGAGCAAAAATATGAGAGGGGAAACTGTCTGTGGTGTTTTTGGGGGGTTTTTTGTTTGTTTTTTATTGATGGCTAAACCTGCTTTTACTGAGCCATAATGACTGAATAGTGGATTTCAGACCGATGACTTTCTGTGGTGGGAGAGCTTGGTAATACATGGATTTTGTGTCCTCCAGCAGTGGATTAGGATTGAACTGCTCTGTCCAATAACATGCCTGTTTTGCACTAAGTTGCCATAGCAGAGAAGGCAGAATTTATTCCTGGATTCAGACATGGGATGATATGAACTGAGCTTTGGAAAGATGCTGTCTGTAAAATTAGATTGAAACAATGGTGATGCTGTTAAGTTCTGTAAGATGCAGGTGGCTGATGTGCTGTGGCTGATGGCAGTGCTACCTAATAACCAGCCAGTTGCTGTGCCTGTGTCCCCAGTCCACTGATACTGCTGGTCAAGTGGGGTCAGTGCTACAGATGTCTGTAGGCAAGAGAGGTCTGCGAGGGATTGATCCCTTTCCTCTCATGCTCATCTCTGTAGAAATTGTGTTTGTGTCCCCAGGCCACAAGTAAAGACTTGCTAAAGCACAAAAGTCAGCATTTTATTGCTTAACTTGTGACTGATGATCCTAGGCTCTCATTTACCAAAAATGACAGACCCAGCTGCATACTTACAGCACAGATGGTGCTGCAAGAAATGTGTGGGCTAGCTCTTCTGAAAGAGCTGAAGTAGTGCTCAAGTCTTGTTGGATGTTAATGTATTCATATGCTTAGTGTCTGCAAATCATGGAGGACACTGTTCAAACTAAGCCTAACTGTTGAGTCTTGGGTAGAAAGAATATTCTGTGGATTATTAAACAACTGTGGGTATTACAGACCTCTCTGTTGCCTTGCTTTTAGTATAGAGCACTACTCTGCTGGCTCACAGATCAGTAGATGTTAACATCAATGGTTTTCTAATTGTGCATCTGAAAGTTATTCCCTATGTCCTTATGCTGCACTGGTTTTACCTCCCTGTCCAACTGGATTGTCTGTGCTTTTCTGACAGCTTAAAGACTGTTGAAGCTTCCCTGGCTTATGTGGATGCCAGCTTCTTCCTGGGGAAAGTGTACTTCCTTGTCACTGGGGGTATGTATGGCACTGGTCTCTTACTCCTCTCTGAGCAGCACCTACTCACTGTTGCTTTCCTTAAAATGCTAGCAACTTAAGCTGAAACAAGAAAGGAAACCAGTAGCTTTGTCAAAAGTTTTGCTTAAATTATATCTGAACTCGTCTACCTTTTAAAATTGTTTTCTTAGATAAAATTTGATTCTCTCATTTCCTGTGACACTGCAGAAGTCTGTTCTCTCTGCCCTTGCAGATCTCTCTTAATGATAATAATGAGCAGTGGGAAACATATGATACTGTGGTAATAAAATGAATCAAAATGGATGTAAGTGTAGCTGTTAATACCAGGCAGATATCCCTGCTGTGTGCTGTCTAGCTCCATTGGGCCTTTAATCTTTCTCCCTCCTACCCCAAAAGTGGAAAGGGTGCTTGCCTGCATACCCACCCTACTTCAGCTCTGGGGGAATACAGTCTGTACTGCTCAGTGTTGACACAGAGGTGTTATGTCCTTGGAATTTGGGAGGCCTAATTCTGGGGTGGAATAGTGTCTTGGCATAGTCTTGTGCTATGGCTCTTCTGATGGAGTGAAGTCCCTGGAGGTATTACTCTCTGATACCATATGAGCCAGGAGGGCTTCTGATTAATGATTATAAGATTCTGCCCCTGCTGATAGTGTACTGATCCCTTATCTAAAATGTTGATGTTTCAGCTCTCAGTAATGTGGTGATACTACTCCTGCTGTCAGTATTATGAACAACTTCTGTGCTGATTGCATTGTGAATCTTGTGCCATTCTGTTTGTAGTGCTCAGTGTTGCCTTACCTTCTGTTGTGCTTTCAAAATTAGCTTTGGTTACTTTGGTAAATGTGGAGCTTCCCAGTACTTCACTGAATGTTGATTATGGGTCTTGTAATATAAGAAAACTTTTTCTGTAGTTGGCAGGATGAATTGCTGTAGTGTGAATATGAATGACATTGGGAAACTGGGAGAAGTCTACTGCAGTCCTGTGCTGTTCTGTGAGTTGGAGGTAAGGTGCTTAGTTGGTCCCTGAAGGAATTTATGAATTCCATTGCTCTCTAATCCTTAGGAACATCATTACATTAGCAATAAATATATGTATATACGCTGCTGTCTTGTGCAAGTGTCAGAGACCAGACTTTCTATAAGAACAGTAGAGGTAGAGGGGTCTGACTCCTTGAAATGAGTCTTCTAGATTACCTGCTTCTTCCTGTGCTACTTGAAAGTCTCAGGAAACCAAGTTGAAATTAACAAAGACTTCTCTGACATAGAGAGCCCTGGTACACTTGTTCCTTGAGGCATTTTCTCTTCCCGGGAGCCCCTGAGCTGTGACTTGCCATGTGACTGTCTTGCCCACGTAATGCTTCCTGTTAGCCAGGCTGTGTGTAGCTTCACAGACTGTTTTGCCATCTGATATGCCACTCTTTCCAATTACCTGCTCAGTCTGAAAAGCTGGAGGGAGAGTTTGGCATTCAGCAGCAGCACACTTCACTTTTCCGTGTACTTGTCGTTCCACCCTCGGAGCCTGCTTCCCTGCCAGCAGGTGATATCCGTGCCTTTTGGCAACACCTTCGGGGTTGTTTCAGCTGACAATGCGGTACCTTCCCAAAGTTAGGGGAGTAAATGGGCCTCTGGGATTTTCTGTAGCTAGCTGCTCTGAACCATGCTTTGTGTCTGCCCCGGCTTGTTCTTTTATCATGGCTCAGCACTGCTTTTCTTTTCTAATGATGAAATTAATTTCTCCATTTTGTTTCCAGTTGGACAGCATTCGAGTTTCCACTGCTCAGCGTCTTCTCCGAATATTAAAGATCTGTGCTGGTCACGTACCAGGAGTTTCTGCCTTGTCCTTTAGCTTACTGATGAAGTCTGCTGATAACTAGCTTCTCATGATAATTCAGTCACATTCATCAGGTTTTTCACTTCAGGCATTCAAGCTGCCTACAGTTGGAATCGCACTGGGAAGCTTTTTTGCCTGACTTGCCACGACCGCTCATCCAGAGCTGTTCCTATTTGTTAATCTGTCCAGAAAAAAGCTTGATTTGTGTTCAGTGGATAAAGTAGAGGTGCTGGGCAGAGGGCAGTTTGAATTGGGGTTTTCTATCCATCACTTCATCTGAATTGCATTTCATCATCAAGATTGAGTTTGATCCACTTTGCCAGTGGCCAGGAGCTACAGATTTTCCTGAAGGAATATTAGAAGAACAGGCCACTGTCCCAAGCGTCACATGTCACGGTTGAGTATCTTCATTTCAGAGTCCCCAAAGTACTAGAGAAAAGGCAGCATCGAAAAGAAGAAATGCAGCACCTCAGACTAATGTGACACCTTGCTGCCAGGTTTTGTCTCCCCACCTAGAGAATAATGGAGAAGGAAAGCTGTCCTGCAGCTTCTAGATAGACAGACTGCAATGGCAGTTAATGATCCAGCTGTGTGAGCATCTGCCCACTGAAGGGCTCAGTATTTCCGTGCCTGATATCTAACTGGGGATGAAGGGACCAAAGAAAAAAAAAAAATCTGGCACTTAAGTTACTGTTCAGATCTTTAAAAGAAAAGGCTCCATCTCTCAAGCCTAGAATAACAAGCAACCCTAGTCTGTCAAGCTCAGGAGGACCCCAGCAACCCAGCCTCGGGGGCTGACCAGAGATAAAGTGTGTCAGGCTGGACCACAGCAACAAACAGAAAATGCATCTCCTCTCTTGCAAGTTGGGCCTTTGTTATGTCTAATCCCTTAACTGATATGTTTTTGTCAGTAGTAATTCATGCCTTATTCTTACTGAAAGTTGGTAATGTGTTTTGAAGTCCTAAGTTAATAAAATGTGTAATATTTGTTGTATGCTCTTTGTTGAGGTGTGTGTCATAGGCTCTCAAACCTACAAATGCTTGCCCCAGTTTGCCCTGGCAGTGGGGCTGCTCCTTGCTTGCAGTTTGAACTTCCAGCTAGTTGTGGGCTGCAGTCGCGATTCCATCCACGTGGTGGTGGCAAAAGCTTTCCAGACACAATAGTTCCTGCACACCGAGTTGAGCCACCTTGCAGAATAAAGTGTTTCTTGAAACGCTGGGGTTTTTTGTATCCAGAATTGCATGCCCAGTGAAAATGAAGCCTTGAGGGAATGTGTTAAGCTCCCCTCTCGGTTAATGTATTTAATTCCTAATAGTCTGCACTAATGTTCCTAGGTGCAGAGCCCTAGAAACCTGTGCTGTTTTGCTTAGCTTGTTTCTGACATCTGTCTCTGAGCAGAAAAAAGCAGAAAGCAGCACTGCAGGCTCCATCAGCTGTGAGAGTTGGCAGTCCTTGCAAAGATGGCTCAGCAAGCCACAAAGCCTGTATCCTTGCTCAGAGGACACACAAATCCTATCTCCAGTTGTATTGTTGCTGGCATGGGAGGACTAGGTTGGTCGTCAGCCGGAACAAAAGGAGCTAAAGCACTCAGCTGTATTATGGTGCCCAAAAGGGCTGGACTCTGGCTAAAACCCAAAGGAAAAAGGCATGTGCAAAATCTCATGGCTGTGTAAGAAGGATTGGAAGCTTAATGGGCATGCCCTACTTTCAGCTAGCTTTGTGATGCTTGATAGGACTAGCCAGGACTTTACTGCCAGAGAGGGGCAATCATGCTGAGAACAAGTTTCTCTGCTGGTTATGCTGTCTCAGCCACCTTCTCGCTATGGGTCCCTCAAAATAAATGAGACCATGGTTTAGAATAGTTTTAGAATTGACTGGTTTCAATTTGCTTTTGATGTGCAGGTGCAGTCTGGGGGAGGGAAGGAAGGGCTGTGGGATTAAATGAGCCAATCTTTAATGTCCTCTGAAACAGCTGTAAGGTTGGGAGACTTTTCATCTCCTAGGCCACTTTTCAGTTGTCTCTCGTCACTATTGGACATGGTAAAATCCCTTTGGCTTCAAGAGTAACTTTGCTGTGCTTTCTTGACTGGTGAAAATGAAACTCTTTGTTTCACCCAGAATGCTTTATTGCAACCCACATGTGCTACTGTCCATTCCTACACCTTCAAACACAGGGTTTTTTTCCACTGTTATGTTTCACATGGGGTGTTTCTTTCCTTTCAGTACTTTCAAAGAAGAAAAATGCTGTTTATACTTCCTACAGGTGGCCAAATCCCAGCTGGTAGAGAATAAAATCTCGTTCCTTAAGAGCAGCATCTTGCTTCACCTTGGGGCAAATATTTTCGTACTCTTAGGAAAGCCTTTACAAGAACTGGCAGGGGAAGTGGAGCATATCTAAGAGTATGACACTGTGTCTCGGGTCCATCATGTTCTACAACCGAAAGTAGTTGGGACACATCTAAAGGTACAGCTTCAACTATGTAAATACCTCTAGGAACTGTCAGATATTAGCTTAGACAGGCCATAACACTGCCCCTACCAGGGAAGACAAGGCAGCTGAGGATATCTGGATGGAGTAGCCAGGGCTGATGTTTGATAAAGGTCTTGTGAAAGTAGTACTTGGATGGGGTTCAGAGGCATGGAAGTCCTGAAGCTGAATTCAGGCTGGTGACTCAGGTTCTGTTGTGTTTAAACATCGTGAAAGAGCTTGCCAAGCTGGCTGAAATTTAAACTAACAGAAATATTTTGGAGTTACTTGTTTTCTTCTCTGTTGCCTCAGTTCCCTATCTCTGTGGAGGTTTACAAAAGCAATCCCTCTCTGTGACAAATGTAAGTGTTGCTGGTTTGACTCAGTTTGTGGACTTGTTTTTGTTTGCCAGCTATGTCAGCAAAATGAGTGAAAAAGCAGTTTAATTGGTACAGAAGATTTTGCACAACTTGCACTGGTGTAAGCCTTGGTTGTGTAGAGTTTTTGGAGTCTTTCTGGGTGGAACTGAATGAGGCTCTCACAAAGTCTCTTCTGCTATGGAATTTTTACCTACAGGATTTTGCCTCCAGTCCAGTGTCTTGAAGGTGATTTTGCATCCTCAGCCTGCTGCATGCAGCAACGTTCTGTGAGAGACTTTAGCACCCATCAGCTTGGTTAGTATTATCCATTGGTATTATAACTCTTTTAGCTCTTTATTCCAAGGGATGTTTTCTGTGGTTCTGTTTTTTTCTTTCTTCCTTTCTTTCTTTCTTTTTTTTTTTTTTTTTTTTTTTTTTTTTTCCCCCTGACTTTGCCTTGTTAAATCAGATCACATTTAAGTGTGATAAGGCATGATTTGCTTGGTCTATACTAACAGTAGAGACACTTCGTACACTGACACAGGGCCTATAATAGAAGATCTTTCTGTCCTGGAACAAATACCAGAGATAAATCCAGCCTTGGGGGTTTATCTGTCTCTCCAAACCTTGAAACTGGTGGTAGATTCAAGGCCATCTCTAATATTTGCTTTGGAGACTGGTTAAAATGGGATGTCTTTGCTTGCCAAGACCTGCATTTCAAAGGGGCTGCCTGGGTTAGGTCAGCAGTGGTGCTTATCATCTGTGGTCACTCTGTAAGAGCTGCTTGGGAGCTTTCATCGTGACTGCTGTCCCCAGCAGTGGTAGACAAGAAGGGATTCCTGGTACCTGCTCTGCTGGTAAAAGCAAGGGAGATGTTTTCTCCTGTGGGGTTTTTAAACTTGATTTTGCAGGAGCACTGGGCTTTGCTCGGGCCAGATTTCATCTGTTCTGTCTCCATTCAGCTGGCCCAGATCCCCTGGCAGTCTCCTCTCCATGCTGAGTGTTCTCCACTTCCCATCCTGAGCTGGTGTGCAGCGTTGCTGTGGGCTGCTGAACAACTGCCACTTCCCATTCAGTGACCAGCTGTCCTTCACTGGTAGGGAAAAGCGATTTATATGCAAGAGAAAGCAATAGCTGGCACAGCCCAGAGCTGGGAGCCAGGAACACTGGATGCATTTTGCCTGTGTGGTTGGTTTCTTGCGTGACCCTGGGCACGTGGATTAAAATTCTCCGTGCCTCGCTTGCTCTGCCTCTACAGCAGGAGCTGCCTGTGCTGGATGGGTGTGGTGAGAGTGAACGGGCATTGCTTCGGGGTCACAAATGGGGTGGAAACACCCAGAAGAAACAATTTTTTTTCCTAATTAGCAAAGTCTCATTTTTACCTGGTGTCCTGGGGGGAGGGTTTGATGGGACCTGCCTGCTGGGCACCTCCTGAGATGGGCTGTATTTTGTTCTGCTGCTTACCCGCCTGCCCCTGTTGTGGGGAGGCTGCCTGCAACTGGGCTGCGATCCTTCTCCTAAGGCACTGAGGCTTTTGTTGTGAACTGGAACAAACCCACCCGCTGAAATTCCCCACATGGCTCAATTATCCTTGAATTGGCCGGTGGGAGGAATCAAAGCCTCTGGATCTCTTCCCGAGTGTTAAATATTAATAGGGTGCAGCGATGCTGAGGCGGGATGGCGTCCCCTCGGGTTGGTCCTGCACAGGAGGGGCTGTCTTGGCTGTGAAGAACTGGTGCGTGAGAGAGAGGGGTTGGGCACAGGGGACTTGGGAGTGATGTGACTCGCTCAGACTCCTCAGCATTTGAGTGGCACGGGCTCCCAGCCCATGCTGGGCCACGCTCCCCTTGCCACGGGCTCCTGCTGGAGCTGGCACATGCTGCCATGCGGTCATCCCTTGCGTCCCTTAAGCTTGCCATGTGGTGGGGCATTCTGTGAAGAGCCAGGAGAGGCACCCGTGCTTGGTTCCCCCCCACACCAACGCCTCCTTTGCCGAGGGAAGTCAGCGGTGTGTGAAAGGGAGCCCATGTTTTACATACAGCTCAGGCTGCCTCCTCACCACCGCCAGCACAGGTGCAGCTGTGGCCTTGGTACGAGAGCCCCGGGGGCTCTGCGCCTCACGGGAAGGAGCACCGAGGTGGGGTGAGGACAAAGACAAACAAGGGAAGCCACCTCCCCTTGGGTAACCTGGCCCTGGTGCAGAGAGGCTGCTCTGTCCTTTGGATCCTGCCACCCTCTCTGCGCTACGAGCTGTGCTCTAGAGCAGTTCGCAGGCAGGATTGAGGCAGGGGCACAGTGGTGAGACTTTAGAGAGACCTAAAAAGCCCAGCTAGCACTAAACAAACTCTGAAGGAGGCCTTCCCCTTTTCTCTGACATCATGGTGTATTTTTCTTTCCTGCCTTCCCACAGGAGCTCTGCAGCCCCACAGCGTGCCCATCCTGCAGTGACAAAGTGGCTGCGAGGTGCTGCAGTTGGGCTTGCCTTGTCCCATCCTGCTGTCACAGCCTCCAGGTTGGTGAAACACTTCGGGTGTTTGCTGAGGGTCAGAAGTCCTTGAGGCACTGTCACTGTCTGCACTGGTCAGCTCAAAGCTCTCCTGAACTTCTGTGCTGGCCGCTCTCCTAGGTTTGACAGCAGTGTTGGCATTGCCCCAGTGTGAATGTATTTCCCCCCCCCCCCCCTTCACTGCTCTATTTCCTTTTCTTGCTTTTCCAGAGATGACAGATGTGAAGCCCGGGCTGCTTTTGACTCAGCTCAGTACGTAACAACCTGTGGCCCGTGCTGCAGTGGAGCACCTCTCTTCAAAGCAATGTGCCAGCATCAACTAATTAATCCTCATTCCCCTGTGGCACTGAGGGGTGACTCAGTGCCTCGTGCTGTTACACTGAGCAGCAGAGGATCAAAAGCATTGGAGCTGGGAAGCCCTGGGATAGCACCGTGTAGCGGTGCCTGCACATTGCACACCTGTAAAGGCTCAGTCTTACATACTTGTCTCCACAGCTCCTTTTTAGCCCTGCAAAGTGCTGAAAGCTCTGCTGACTTAGAGATGGGGCTGGAGCTGCCTTTCCCTTGCTCTGCAGGGAATGTTTTAGCTACCTGGTGTTCCCTTTACAATCTTTTCCATTCTGTTGCTCCTTCCTTATAACCTGACTCAGCCATCCTGATCAATTTTCTCTGCTATTCTCACCTTCAAGCCTCCTGGACATTCCTTTATGTGTCTCTGGGTGACAGGCAGGGGGAGGAAGGCTTAGGCACTGTGGAAATAGAGTTGCAGCTGTGGTGCACATTCCCTACAGGCTTCGTGATCCCCAGAGAGCTGCACATCAGGCTGTGCAGTATGTTGGCCCTGAAGAAGTGCAGACAAACCCCAACACCTGCCCTTGTGCCTCCCTGGCAACCATCGTGCTGCCGCATGAGCTGCTCCTGAGGAGAGGAAGGGAAGGTGCTTGTGCTCAGATGTTGCATAATACTGACCTAGTTTGAACACAAGTTTGTGGGCTGGGAAGTGTTTGCCTGGCCCATGAGGAAGAGAAAATCCCTCTAGGGTGAGGGCTGCTCCACCGCATTATCTGCTCTGAGTTATGAAGGAGATGAAACATGAAGCATGTGCTTTCTCCAGAACCTTGCTCTTCCCTCTTGCCCAGGTTGCATGTGGAGCATCACTTGTGCGAGTCCCCTCTGCCTGTGCATGAGCCATGGTGTGGGTGAGCTCAGCCACTGCATGGGACTAATATGTAGTGATGGTGTCCTATAAATTATATAGTCAGTATGTTCGCCATCTGCTCTGCACTGAAAGCTAAGTGTGATTGAGACCTTCCCCCCCACCCTCTTCCTAAAGCTTGACTCTCTTGCCAAGCTTGAAACGTGTGCAGATCTCCTGTAAGTGGTTCTGATTGAATCAGGTAAAAACGGAATTTTTTAAGCAGGCTGCAATGTTCCCTCTGCCCGAAGTGGGAGCTGAAGCATAGGCCAGCATCCTATTACCATGAGACTATGAGTAAAAAGCAAGACTGATTTCATGCTAATTAGCTTCTAAAGGGAGTGAATCTTGATTGCAGTGGTCGTATCAAAGAATCAAAATAGTAATGCAAAAAGCAAAGAAAACCCCAGAGTGATTCATATTAAGAAGGCGAAATAAAGGCAGTCGTGGGGGAAGAAGAAGTTTGAGGGGGACTGAATTGCTCTGCTGCCCAAAAGCAGAGGGGATTTGAATCAGATTATCCTCATTAGATGTCTCTTTAAAGCATCATCAAGCCAAATGAATGGTCCGGGGGAAAGCTTGCAGGCATGGTGCCTGTGATTATCACCAGGGATTTACAGTCCTAGTTATCTAGCTTAAAGACAAGATTATTAGGGGGTATAAAGCTGTATCTGCCCTTAGCTTCTAATGTGTGTTTTTAGGTGGGCTGATGGGAGATGCTACATTCCCATATGTTCCCTTGAAAGCCTGCCTGCATCCTCTGGTGATCCAACCCTCCATGGCACTGTGGGTCCAATGTGGAGGGGGAAGACACTTGTGAGCAAGGGAGCTGTGCTGGCCTTGCCCCTTGGGGGTGGGTGGGCAGCGTTACCAGTGGGCTGTGGCAGAGAGCAGGACCTCCCCTATGAGTACTGTCTCACTGTGATGGGAAATGGGGAAAGGTATCTAGGAGAGGAGGTCATGTCATTCCTCCCCTTAGCATCTCCCTTCCCGTGGCAGCCCATGCTGGTGAAACTCATCCTTCTTCCAGCCAGAGCCTTCAAGGCCCCAAAAGCTCAGAAGCTGGTAGAGCTATTATAGGGGAACCTCTGTGAGCTCTGGGGAAAACACTCCTTTTGAAAAGGAATTGATAGACTTTACCCACAGGTCCCTTGGAGGCTGAGGGTGGGTGAGCAGAGCACAGGACTGCTGGCAGTCCCTCTCCACTTCCCTAGCTCTGCATCCCCAGCAGCCCCTTACCCTTCCCTTCCTCTCCTTCCCCATACAATTCATCACTCCCCTCTTGCTTCTCCAGACATGGGCAGGATGGGTGAGACATTGCACCCATATGCTGGCCAGGAGAGATGGGCCACAGGCCAAATCCTCCTGTCAGCACTCTCCTATAGCCTGTCCTTACTGCAGCCATTGAAATTCATAATACTACTCTGCATTTAATCCACCCTTTTTACACCAGGCAGTCACCAAAACATCTGAGAGAACGATACAGAGGTACCAGCAAGTGTGGCGATGCCACCGCGGACTAATGAACCCCTGTCAGCTGTGGGGGTGTTTTGTCAGGGGAGGGAGGAGGGGGGAGGCTGTCAGCCTGAGCCCCGCAGCTGACAGTGCAGTGGTGATGAGCTCGTTGCTGGAGGCAGCCGGCCGGCTTCGGCTCAGTGGAAACGCATTTCCTCGCTTCTCATCCCGGATTGGGGCTGTACTCATGTCCAAACACGTGCCGCTCGTCCCTCCTGCAGCACTGCAGTCCCTCTCAACGCTGCGGGGCTGAAACCAGCTTGAGTTTGGCATCTGATGGGCCAAGCAGCCTACAGTCAAAATCCCTGCACTCCCTCGGCTCAGCCGCTTATGCAGTGGTGACACAAGTTGGAGTTCCCCAGTGGTGGGGGTGAGGGAGAATGGTCTTGCACCTACTGCCACTGCTTGGGTCTGGGGTGGTGAGACCCTGCAGGTCAGCCACAAAAACCAGCTCAGGATCCCACAAGTGTCAGCTCAGGGACCTCTTTCTGGAGCAGTGATTAGTACTGGAAACCACACATGATCTTATACCCTTACTCCTGCCTAGATTGCTGCGATCTGCAGGTGCCAGAGAAGTTTTTTTGTTTTTTAATGTGTTCCGTTCCTTCTTTGATCTGGCCTTTACGTCATGCAGGCACACTGATATGTTTTAGCATGCCTGTTAGGATGGCTTCCGTGGCCAGTGCTGAGGAATGCAACTGTGGAGCAGCAGTGCTGGGGCTGGGCTGCAGTCGTGTGGGGTGTTATTTGTGTACAGGGAGGAAAGGGCAGCTGGATGGCAGGCAGCTGAGTAAACTGCAACAAATGGGGACAATGAGGACAAGTGTTGTTTCTTCTCTGTTGGACTTGCTTGCAAGCACCTTTCTGTTTTCTCAGGCTGCCTCCTTGTTCAAGTGTATTCACCAAACCATCCCCACGTGTGAACTGGAGCTGTGAGCAGTTCACCATAACAAAGCGCTGTGCAAAATGGAACTGGGACTGCCTAGTTTAGATTTGACCTCCAGGCTGACCCACTGGTTTTCTGTCCCGTTCTTCCGGAGTAAACTGTGAAGCGTGGGGACTCGAAAGGGACACAGCCTCTCACCTTCTGCGAGTTCTGTTTTTGTCTCTGGAGCTGTCTGCTGGAGACCTCCATGCTCTGAGAGTGCAGCAAGTGCAGGGAGGTTTCTGCCCTGATACACACATGCCTGAACTGGGGAAATCCACCTGCTTGGAGGTTTGTAATGGGGCAGTGCATTGCTCTCAGCCATTTGTTTCTGTTTCAGTGCTGGAGATCTTGCCTGGCCCTGACAGATCATGTGAATGCTCCCTAACCAGTTGTAGGTACTTGGTTGTGGGTACTCGGCCTCCCCCCCACTCACCCGAGGGGGTCACTGCATGCTCCCACCCATCCTTCGGGTTGTGAAGATGTCCAGGCAGAAGATCCAGGCTCAGCTAACAGTGTGTCACTCACAACATGGAGGGGATGTGAGAACCTGAGCAGCATCTGGGGACCCAAATCTCAGAGTCCCACGGCACCCAGAGGAGCAGCCAGCAAGCTGGCTGGAAACACCTCTTGCTCCCCCTCACTGTCTGCACCTGGCAGGATAGGTCAAGGGCTCAGCTGTGTCAAGGGCAAGTTCAGGGAAGAGGGGGCTCCCTGCTGACCCACTGCCCTCTCTCTGCAGCCCTGGAAGAGTCTTCAAAAGGTACCCACTGCAGAAGCCTAATTTAGATGCTCAGCATCAGTGCTGGAGGGGTCCAAGTCCCCTGGCAGGGGACACCTGCTCATTTTTTCTGAACCTCATGGACAAGCACAACTCCAGCAGCTTTTTTAAAAGAAAAGGAGGAGACAAACAATTCTAAGTAGAGCCTGTGAACCGGGGCACTGCCCCATGCCAAACTCCCTGTGCAGGTGATTGAGCAGTTCTGCAAAAATCTCTGGTAAGAAGCAGAGCACCTATGGGGGTGGTTTGGGCTCAGGGTGTTGGTTAATCTCTTGAACCCTTCATTTTCCCACCTAGTTCCTAAAAATTTTCACAGATTTAGTCCCTAAGACCAGCTGGCTTTGAGAAGGCAGAGCAAAGGGAGACCCTGTTGGGGCATCCCACTGAATCCCAAGGAGGAGGCTGGCTCCCAACAGCCATAGTGGGACCCTGCAGGATGGAATACTTCCCACCAGCTGGCACAGGGGTGCCGGGAAGTGGCACAGGGGTGAGATGCTGAACATGCTTTGGGGGTTGGCTCCAGCCAAAGCCTTCCAGCAGAACCACCCAAATGTGGGATGGAAGTCGGGCTGTGTCAAGGCCTTCCCGGAGCACTGGGTGCGTCCTGTCAGAAGTTTGGTCCAAGGTAGCTGGGTCTGCTTGACAAACACCTTGCGGCTTCTCTGGTGGACAAGCCCTGGGGTTTCCGGTGCGCACGAGCACAACGTGAACTTTCAGTGGGTATTTTCTGCTACAGGCGGTTCTGCAAGCGCGTGCGTGAGTCACCTCACCTGCCCCTGACACCAGAGGAACCCACTCACACAAGTCTGATCACTCGAGTGTTCACCAGCACGCTCAGGACACTGCCAGCCCTCCCCATGCCCAGGATTGCCAGCGCCGACCTGGGATCTCTCCATGGGGATCCCAGCAGCAGACCTCAGCTGAAGCCGGCCCTCCCAGTGCATGGTTGTAGCAAACAGCACTGGAAATTGAGCTCTCTGACTCCAGGATTAAGACATAATTTTTTAAATAGCTCGTTTGATATCTTTGCTACTTTATTTGTTTAATAAAAGTACTTAGTTAACCGGAGTCCCAGGCTTCTGGGGCTTTAGTTTCTCTGCAGAGGAGATAAGAAAAGCACATTTCCTTATCCAGTGAGTCATTTTTCCTGCTCTTTAATTATGCATTTGTGCTATTATCAAGTGTATTCAGCTCTGATATGCAAACAGTTCAAACTACTCACCAGGCTTTAACTTTCGCTGCTGTAAATCCGATCAACAGCCATTAGGAAGGGCTGGGGAGGCAAAGATGGGGGTGATGAAGAGGAGGATGGCTGATGCCCAGAGCCAGCTGGGCAGCCTGGGCCACGTTGGTGAGCGGGGAAACGTGCGAATGCCGCTGGGGAAGTCAGTGGTGATTTTCTCCATGAGTAAGCATTATCATGTATGATTTCAAACATCGTTTTCTTGGTCCAGGAGGAAGCAGATGGGCTGGAAAGGGAGTGTGAAAGGGCTGTACTGGGGGATAAAGAGGACTTACAATGTGGGAGGGAATAGGCTAAGGTCAATTGCAGTGGTGAGGCGACATCCTTCTACATATCAGGACTTGGGAGTGTTGTATTCACAGGGGGACATCACAGCTGCTGTCCCCAGGATCCCTGACGTGCATCTGCAGCTTCAGGTTTTCACTTCAGATACTAAAGTGGGAGATATCAGCTCCTGAGCTCTGATGTAAACCTCCTCTCTGTGTCAAAAGCAACATGTAGGGACCTGGGTTTGGGCTTTCCCTGGTGTGTATATTTGACTGGAGGGGCCAGAAAGTTAATATGTAAGCATGTTACAGCAGATCCCAGAGCTGTTTCCCTTCCTCTGAATTAGGCTGAAGAGGAAGGGGAGAGAAGAGGGCCAGGGCCAGGGTGACACTGCTGCAGCAGGACCCATGGGAATAGGGGCTGGGGGTCACCAAGAGATGGCTGATGGGGGTGACGCACAGTGGGGGTGGTTTCAGGAGGGAGGCCAAGAGCAGGATGATAGAGGAAAAGGAGAGAAGAGGAAAAGGAGTGTCCTTTGGGAAAAGAAGACTAGCAGGTGGCAACACCCCAGGGAAAGAGGAACAGCAAAGTCTTTGGAACAGGGAGCTTTTTCAGGTGCAGTTGTCCTGACAGAGCACTGGCTGTTTTGTGGGGATATTTTGCATCCCTGCACGGTTCCAGCCCCACCAACCCACAAAGAAAGATGTTTATTGCTCCATAGTCCCTACCCTTACACTTCTGCAAGCTGCCTGCCAGGGACAGAAGGTGCTCCAGGTGCTCTCTCCTCCTGGGGGCTCACTGTTGTGGAGCTTAGATGTGGCCTGGATTAAGCCTGAGCTTTTCTTCTGACCCCTCAGCTCACCCTGCTGTGGCTTCCTGACCCCCAAGATGGTTCCAGTGCATTCCACCATTGGACACCCCCCTTTCCTCCTTCCACCCTTGCACCACAGCTCCCCTCCTCACCCAGGGCACAGGGGAGGCCAGGTGAGGTGGAATACAAAGAGATGTCCTCCCCTGACAAGTGAGGCACAGGGGTGAGTGCAGGCATCGAGGTGAAGGGTGCTGAGCTGGCTGTACCACTTATGGCTTCAGTGCTCAGGGCTGTGCCGAGAGAGGGAAGTGCTCGGTGTGCCCCAGCTCACTTCAGGAGTTTTACTTTGAGTTGGATGGAGGGGGGATAACTGAGTCACAGGAATGGTGGTTGGGTTCTGGCAGGTCCTCAGGGGACACTGCAGCCCCCCCAGCTTTGGCACAGCCATCCCAGACAGCCCAGCCCAGCCAGGCAGGGTGTTCCTTGGCACATGTGTGAGGGGCGAGGGGCTGGGCATGCCAGCTGGAAAGGGAAGTGAAATTGTGGCAGGCGTGGAACCAGTGGGCAGTGACCGGTTTTGGTTGAGGACTTTCACTTGCCTGAAGCCCATGGTGCCTTGCAGGGAGGCTGAAGCAGTGCTGGGACCTCTTTGATGCTGTGCTGAAGCCCCACTCTGGGGTTGCTGCTGGCAGGGAAGGACACATGGCCAGGGTACTGAGAGAGCCCCACCATATAGGGCAACTCCTGCCCTGTGAGGAATGGGGTAGTGAAGAGCCACGTGTGGGCTGTGAACCACTGTGGGAGATGGTGACCTCATTGTGCCTGGAGCTTCAGGGGATGGGGTGCAGAGGATCCAACTGGGCTCAGCTTGTCCAAAAGCCATTGGAGAGGGGCAGGAACATCCAGGGACCAAGTCATATGGCCTGTTTTAGAGAAGCTCAGTTGCCCAGCAGGGCCTTGTACTCTGTCTCCTGGAGCCAGAGCATCCTTTGGCTCTTCTCCTCTCATCTTTGGTACAGAACAGCAAGTGGCAGAGACCTCCCTAGAAAAACTCCAGAGGCAGTAGCTGCCGCAAGGATGGTTCTCTAGCAGTAAAACCCCACTAGGGTTTTCCTGGCCAGAGCACGTGTACTGCACAGCTTCCATCAGCTGAGAGAAAGACAGCAACCGGGGCTGGTCCCTTTCTGTCTTACAGGGTGAAGAAAAAGAGGATTTGTTGTTGTTGTTGTTGTAAGGACAGAAAAGAGCCACCTACAGTACCGAAGTCCATCACTTACCCACTTCAGATCTCAAGCACCAGGCTTTGATGTGTGGCAGAGTGTTTCTCCTGCTCCTGAACAGGAACACTAAAGACCATTAAGGTCTTGTTTTGTCTCTTCAAGTGTATGAAGACCAGACTTGCTTGGTGTGATCTGCCTTGCCCTGGGAAGTTACTGAGCAGAGACAAAACTGAATCCTGGAGAGTGAGATGTGGTGCCAAGGGACTGGGAGAGTCCTTGCCACAGGCCCAGGTCTGAGATGCAGGGGATGGAGAGAGCTAGGTGATGGAAAGTGTCATCATTAGTAGGGATGGAAAAGAGATACCAGCCAGCCTGCCTGTGTAGCAGTCACTATCAGACCATGTCCTGGGGGCAGTGGGAGCTTTTAAAAGGGGAAATTTTGATGGCCTTTCACTCTTTTCTCCCCCACTTCTTTTCTACATTTTCCATCCAAGCCAGATCCATGGTGCTGGGATCTGGTCTCATAAAGATCCAGGCACAGGAAGGCCTCCTGTAGCCATTAGAGGATGTCAAGAGGGCTTTTTGCCAGCTGGAAAGGACAGATGTGGACTGGGGGGACATACCTGGCCTGGGGGTGATGTACAGGTGGGCTGGGGAGGGGTGACTGGCAAGGACGTGACACTGTTAGGCTTGGGAGCTGCGTGGCTGGAGCACACCAGGATCTGCAGGGAATTTCGGAAGCGTATTTTGGAGGAGAGGGGTAGTTGAGAGTGCATCTCATGAACCGCCAGGGGTAGGGCTTGGGTGCTCGTTCTTCTCCTCCTCCTCCTCAGTGAAGATCCGCCCCAGGGCAAGCACAGAGACTGCGAGCCCCAAGGGAGACGACGCAGCTTGACAGACTGCATCTCCCTCTGCCACGGGCCCCGCAGCGCTGCAATTTCACACCCGGGCGGCCCCTCCGCCGCCGTGACATGCAGGAGCTGGGCTTTCCCTCCCACTCCGCCATGTCCTCGTCAGGAAAAGCTGCTGCTCCTTCCTTCTGCCTCTACCCCCAGTGCTTTGACCCCCTGACCAGGTCCTGCGTCAAGTGCTCCGACTTGTTCAGGAACAACACAAGTAAGAGGGGAGAAGGGAGGCCGGGGATTGAGCACCCTGGGCCTGAGTGGTGGCAAGGCAAGGGGGCTGGGGGTTGCCAGGGGGTGGGCAGGTGGAGGGGACCTTCTGTGGATGGTGATGGAAGCGGTGATAGAACATGGAGCACTGCCTTCATCTGTAAGAGGAGATAGGAAGAGGGCAGCCCGTTCCAGGGAAGGGAACATGGTGCGAGGAGAAGAGGGATGTAATGTGACACCTTCAAGAATTCAGTTTACTGACAGCCCGTTTCTGAGTCATGGTTGCCAAGTTTGCCCTCACTTCCAAGCACTAAGTATATATGTACCATATATTGCAGAATCATAGAATCATGGTAGAATCATAGATCAGAAGGGGGGCCACAGACTGCCTCTGGGGTAACCATGGGAAGAGCAGGATACCCTCATCTCCCACAGCTGAGAATGGCAGTGGGTGGGATGAGTGTCTCACCAGGCAGGGTGATGGTTCATTGTGGTGGGTGGGTAGCAGTGCAGAGCTGCTTTTCTTCCTACCACCACAACCATAAGGTTGGCCAGCCAGATGGGTAATGCTGCTACTCTTCTTCTCTCACCCCAGCTCTCCCCTTCCTGACACTGCTGACATTTCACCCTACAGCAAAGCTCTCCAGCACGGTGCCCACCTCTGTCCTGACACCCACCCTCCCCTCAGTGAACCTGCCCAGCACGCTCCTGATCTTTGGAATCCCAGTGGTGGTGGGCTTCATCCTGGCTATGGCTGCCCTCTGGGGCTTCCTGGCTTGCAAGGTGGGCAAGCAGAGGAGGAAGAGGAAAGCGGCAGATGAAGAGGCCACAGGTAGGGGACCTCTTGCTCTCCCTGTCACAGCATCCCAAGGCAGATGGGATCACTTGCTACCAGCTCCCCCAAGGCTTGTCCTTGTTGAGATCAGCTTCTCCACCTCAACATGGGCTCTATGGGTACCCCAGGGCATTTTGGGGCAGCTGATTCACACTCTGAGTGACAGCGTCCTGTGTTCCCTGGGAATCCATGCCTGTACCTGGCTCTCATTGAAACCCCACTGATCCACCTCTCCCTTTTCCAGGTCTCCTTGTGCCTTTGCTTGTTTAAAGCACCCATGGGCACTGTCCCCTCTCCACGGGGGACACATACAGAGCACTGGAAAGTTGCCTGTCCTTCTTCCCTGGTAGCCATAGGCCGTAGGGCCATGGACGGAGCAGGTGCTGTAGGTATATGGTGGATATAGGGGGGCGGCTCCAGAGGGAGCCTCTCCCAGTAGAGCTGCAAATGGCATTCCCATCTTGACTCCCCACCATGGCATTGCCATTTGGGACATCCAGCACCCTCCAATGTGTGCTCCAAAGACCCCAGTGGTGTCAGGGCCAGCCCTCTTTACAGGATGCTGGAGGACCAGGTGGTCATCCCCAAAAGCATCAAAAATAGGGATGGAGGGGCATCAAAAATAGGGATGGAGGGGCAAGGGATGGGGCTGAGGCTTTTCTGGCAGGGTATTTCCTGGGAAGGTAAGGCCATCGTGCCCTGTGATGGCCCAGCTTTTTAAGACATCAGCCAGAGACTGGGTGGCTGTTTCCTCCCCCGGGGGGGTCCCCTCTCTGGCACATAATCTACCCTGGCCACTCTGCTCAGAAATTATCCTGCCCGGTTTCACCCCTGGCATGGGGTATGGTTTTCTGGGACACCCTTCAAGGTGCTACCCTGGGGGGATGCTGGCCCCGACAGCACCTGAGCATGTGCCCTTGGGGTGCAGAGGGGCTGGGGGAAGCTTGTCCTCATGCCCTGGCTTGCCTACACACTGTGGCAATGCTGGCTGGGTGAATCAGACCAGGCGGACATTACCTGGGGCTTTTCCACTAAACTGGGTGGTGGCTGTGACAGCCCGTGACACACATGCCTGGGAACATTACCAAGAATGAAAGCTGTGGGAGAACTCCAGCCACAAGATAGGTCTGGCTGCGATGGAGTGTGTCAGAGGCACCCTTCAGCTACTCCCCTGCCACATGCCCTGCTCCCTGTCCCCCTGCGATGCACCCCGGCAAGCCCAGCGCTGCAGCACGGGATGCCTGGAGAGTTGCAGGAGGCTCGGGGGCTGTCGGCGTGCGCCTGCGTTCGAAGAGTGTAAACAAGTCTATTTTTAAGCAGGATGCAGTCGGGGAGGGTGAGACACCAAGGGCCGGGCTGCTCTGCTGCCAGCAGGGTTTAGCGAGAGGGTTTGAAGTGCAAGTGTGAGTATCTGCTCTAAAAGTTGTTTTTTAGGGGCTTGGGGGGAAGCCCATCAACAGTGATCAGGAGGGGAGGTGTGGTAGTGACCTTGCAGACTCCTCCTGCTTTAGTCCCCTCTCCCCTCTCTGTGTCTCCATAGCCAGGACCCTCTCTCTGTGACTGAACTGGTCTTAATTTGTGAGACCCATAACACCCTCATCTTGCCCTCTCCCAGAAAACATGAATGCAGATGGCCCCCTGCCCGGTCCAGGCTGCCAGGATCCTGCTGCACCAGAGGGAGATGATGCCCTGGTCTCAGCCCTGTGCCTGAATCTCAATGGAGGTGAGAAGATGCAAGGGCCACCCAGGAAAGCTGGAGCAAAGCAGAGGCCATGCTGCCAGGGTGATACTGATGGTGACATCGTTCTGCTAACTACCATGTACCCTCAGCATGAGGAATGCAACCACGGTTTCCCACTGCCTGCCACTGAGCTAGGGGCCGCGGCCCTGGTCACCACCAAAACCACCCAGAACTGTGCCATCGAGGAGAGAGCCTGAGGATGAGGGGAATGGGGCAGGAGGACTCCAGCTGCTCCCTGTGGATGCCCAGAGCCCATCCCTGGGATGGGTATAGCCTTGCGTGGACATGAACTAGCTGAGGACTGGGTTCTGCCTCAAGCAAGATCAGCTTTCTAGGATGACTGCCCTTTTCCACTTTCCCATTTGCACCAAGTCCCAAGATAGCCTGTAAGCACTGGAGGAAGCCAAAGTGGATCAAGCCGAGTTATGCTGAGCTGCCGACAGCAGCTGTGGCTGTGCTGTCAAGAGGAGGCAGAGGAGATGCAGCCAGTGAAGATGGAGCATGGTGAGGGCTACTGTGCTGTTTGCAAAGCTGTCATCAGGCCAGGCTGGGTTTGCTACTGGATGGGCGATTCCTGGGGATATGGGTCTGGAATAGCAGAAGGAGGAGGGGCAAAGGAAGATGGAGAAGGAAGCAGGGGGGGGGACATTAGATCAAGTCCCACACTGCTTCTATTAGCTTGGTTTTTGCTACTGACCTCAATAAAAGGAGGCTTGGGGCCATAAGGACCAAGGCGCATCCAGCATCTGTGCCACGCACAGTCCTGCCCCCCATCTTCTACACTCATAATATCCAGGTCTTTCCTCCCTCTGGGCACTCTCATGCAGTGGCAGGCATCCACTGGCACTCCAGGGAACCCCCTAGCAGCCAGGTACCCCGGGGATGGGAAATGAGTCTGTCTTCCCAAATAGGGAGTGAGGGTGAGAGGAGGGGAAAATTATCTGTCTGCTCTGACCTACAATCGCTGAAGTCAGGGAGGTCCAGGGGCAGGCAATGGAGACTGCTGGTCTAGAGGAGCTTCCACGAGCTTGTTATTACAGCCCCAGACAACCATCACTTCTGCTTACAGTGGCTGCAGAAATACTGCTTGTCACTTGGGATGACAGGGCTCCCGGTGATGGATGTTTCCATGCCGCACAGAACCATGCAGGGAGTGATGTGAGCGTAGGAGGGATGACTTAATTTATGTGAGTGTCTTCAAGGCTTTGCCTGTGTGCCAGAGCTGGCCGGCAGTGCCAGTCCAAGGCATCTCACTGTAGATGGTCTTGTTCACCTGCCTGCATGTGGGTTTACTGTGCAGAAAGGCTCTGTTTCAGAAACCATCTCGTTAGTGAAGGATTGCTGTTCCCAAATAATTACAGCCACCCATCCCCCTGACTGAAGAGAGCCTGGCCAATGGCTTGGATGAGAAACCTTGCTGGTGCCAGAGGGGGTGGTTAGGCAATTAGAAGTGCCCAGGGTGGGTGCTATTTGCATGAAATCCCATCTTGGTGACAGCCTGGGTGAGCTCTTCCTTTAGCATGGTGGCCTCTTTGACACCTTACCAGGAGGCTTCAAGGACTGAGCAGCAGTAGCCAAGAAAGGTGTGGGAGCACTGCTGCCAAGTGCCAGCAGGCTACTGAGAACCATAACTTGTGGAGGAGTCACTTGCTGGTCCTTCTGATGACAGGGAGGTTGTCACCTCTCCAAGCCTGAGAGCTCTTTCTGGGGCTACAGGACCAGAACTATTGTTGAAGGATATCCCTCCCTTTTCTTCCCTGCTATAGTCCAGAGCCAGGCTTTTGGCACCCGTCCCATAAGGGGAACCACATGTGCTGCCATAGGTGCCAAGGCCCAAATTCTTCACCACAAAGCCTCTCCCAGACCTAAACACACTGGTAGAGATGAGGTGCATGACCCACAGTAGGATGGGTCTCTGCCTTAGCCTCAGGACTGAGGGTGGTGGATGGACTAGCCCACATGCCCAGTAACTGTTGCCTGAAGCTCCAGATATCTGTGACTCACTGGAAGCACTGGGATTCCAGTTATCCACAGCCTCATTGCAAAAGGGGCTTCCATGAGGCACAAATCGGGCATCTCCTCATCCCCGTGCTCTGCACCTGGCCCTGTGAAGCAACCTGTGTGCATCTGAAGTGGGGAAATGAGCTGAAGCCAGGGCAATTTGGCACTGGAAGAAGGACTGCTCATGGGAGGCAGAGCAACTTGCTTCATGGGAGATGGGGGTGAGACAGAAAGGAAACAACTGTCGAGATCATTCCCTCCCAGTGGTCAACACAACTCAGCTCTGTGGATACGCTGAGCTGTGTGGCAAATTGACAACTCCTGAGCGAATCATGTTGAAAAAGCCCCTTTTTCTGCTCAGGTAAAGGCTTTTGCTCTCATTTCTGCTAGAGCTTCAATCAGGCATCTCCTCCAGGGAACACTGTTGGCACACACAGTCTGCAGAAGTGGCATTTCAATCCACATTGGATTCCTCAGCCAGCCACTGCCCCTCAGATCCCCTCTCTCTTATGGTGTGCAGGGTGTCTTCTCTGCATCCTGCCTGCCTGACTGCCAGCATGGTGGGGCAATGCCCCCCTCCTGCCTGGCCTGGGATGGGCTTGCAACCCCCTCTCTGTGCATTTCTCTGTCCTGGTGTAAAAGACAGAGGGTTGTCTGTCTTGTCAGCATGGAGACAAAAATACCATTGTAAAAACAAAAGAATAAATTGAACCTGCTGCCAATACAAGCTCAGGGGTCAGTATGAGGTCCCCATGCCCTTGGTTTTAGGGGTCTCTGCTATGGTGGTCCCAGGGATACAGCGCAGCCTTGAGCTGGAGAAGCTCTCTCTGCATTGGTTTCACCAGCACACCCCCTGCACACAGCTTCCTGCTTGGCTGAAGAACACCCAAACCTGGCTACTTCCATCCCCCTCCATGGAATTGTCAAGAGCTGGCTGAGGGGATGGGGAGCAGGGCGAGGTTTTGGTTTCTTTTTTTTTCGTGTGTGTGGGGGGGGTGCTGCCCACCTTTGACTTCCCACATCAGTTTCTCACTTCCTCCTGCGAGGCAGGAGCTGTGCTTCCTTCCCAGCCCAGAGCCCGCCCTGCTGCCCACACAACTGCCTAGAAAGGCTGGTGAGGCCGGGATTCAGGGGGGCTGCAGGGGTGTGGGGTTTTGGAGAGAGCCAGGGGAAAGTCTGAGGAAATCCTGGGGCAAGAGGAAGGAACCAGGTCTGAAACCCTCCTCACTGCAAAACCACCTCAGGCATATCCTTAGCCATTTCAGCCCTGCTATGTTGGAGGTCACTGGGGTATTTGAGTTCATGCAAGTCCAACCAATAATGCTGGTGGGAGATGATGCAGCCCTGCTGTCCATAGGGAGGGAGGGAATGTTTTACATCCCTGGTTCTAAAGGCAGGAGGCAGATGGGCAACAGAGCCTGGTGGCAGAGGGAGAGGAGGCACTGGGAAAGGAGGTACCAGAGGTATCATGGCTGAAGGTCTTCTCCTGGAGCCACTGGTCACATCTAACAAACCCTCCTCAGTCCCATAGGCTCCCCAGCCTCCAAAGTGCTTGGCTGGCCTCTGACAGCCTCCCTGTCTGGGCTCTTCTTCACTTATTTCTCTCTCCTCTCATTGCTGGTTCACACACCAGTTTAGTCTCCTGATAGTTCACCCATCGGCCCAGCTACTCCAGCCCAAAACTCCCCCCACAGATGCCCACAGACCCAGCTTGTCCCTCCATGAGCTTTTTGTGGGTGCTGGACGTTGGCAGCAGGCAGTGCAGGGCAGGCAGGGTAAGGTGGGCACCATTTTATCCCATGCATGAAGCAATGCTCTGTCAGCCAATGTCCAATGGGGACCACCCATCTCTGGGTGCATCCTCTGATCCCACCAGGATAGACCAGGGATATGTGACCACCTCATCACGGGGAACAGACCTCATCCTGCCCCACAGGAGACTTCCCCACCACCTGCTTCCCAGTGCCAGCCGTGGGACAATGGGACACGTGGGTGTTCCTGTGGTCCCCAGGGGACGTTCCTGTGGTCCCCAGGGGACACCCGTGGGAGACCGTGGGTGATGATGAGAGGTCAGCAAGCCCAGGTTGCCCGCCCCGAGGTGGCACTGACACAGCATGCCTGCCTGCATGGCTGCTGGGCTGCAGGGGAGCTGCACAGGAGGGTAAATGCCCAAATGCAGCAAGGGGAGCCAGAGGAGAGCCAGACAGGCTGGTGGTTTGTCCTTTGGGCTTTGGCTGGGCACAGAAGGGTGACAGCTGGGCCTCACTCCATCTGGTCACATAGCTCATCACCGTGCCCTCTGGGCTACCTGAGAGAAATGGCTGCTGGTGGGTCCAGTTGTGGAGCCCATCACCACAGCCTCTGGGCTGACTGGGAGAACTAATCACCAGTGGCTGGACACCTGTGGGCAGAATAGGCATAGAGTGGCAGGACAACCAGAGGTAGAGAGGGATGCAGTGAGCTCCTTCCCTAATCCCCAGCAGCACCTCTACCACTGCCCAGCTTCCCAGAGCAATCCATCCCCAGAGGTTCCAGGCCTCACCAGGGACTCTCTGAGGCTCAGACCTGCCAGCCTGCACCTCCCTTCCCTGTTGGCCTCTACCAAAAAAGAAATCACTTGGCTACCCACCAAGCTCCCCAGCTGGAAAAGGCCCTGGGCTGAGGAGAAGAGGCTGCCAGGTCCCCTGCATGAGGCTGTCGGGGGACCACAGCCTTCCTGATGCTGCTCATCAGCATCCCTCCCTAATCACTACCCACTGCCTAATGACAGTAATTAGGAAGAGCGAAGCTGCCTGGGGACTGGAAGCGCTGACGATGTTGGGGGAACCAGATGGTGTTCGCACTTAAGGAAAGATTAAAAAGGAAAAAAAAACAACCCACCACTTGGCTTCAATCAAACTTCATTTCCTTCGCTTAGTGTCAGGATCACTTTGGTCCACACTAGGGAGATGCTGCCATGTGACACTGACTTCCTTCTTCACCCTACCCCCTCCCATCTCCAAGGTGTTCCAGGGAGTGGTGGGAGAGGGCACGGTGCCCACCTGGGTGCCCAGCATGGAGGGGGTTTCCTTGCTGCCTTCGTTTGCCAGTGCTCTCCCCCAGGGTCACCCCCAGTGCTCCCCATTTTGCTGGGGAGTGCTTGGAGAGTGGTTTCCTGGGGGGGGGGGGTGGTAAGAGGGGGGAGAGCAGTCAAAAACTACCCCAAGGGGCTGCAGGGAATGGGCAGCAACTTCTCTGGAAGAAAAGGCTGCCCTTGGCTTTTGGAGGTGAAGCCACAGCCCCACGTTTTTCCCCACACCATGGAGCAGGACCACCAGCCTGAGGTTTGCAGGATAGCACCCAAAACCCAATACCAGGGGTCAATGATGCTGGGCAGAGGTCACAATGCCCTCAGCCCCTCATCCTTGGAGAAACCCCACGGGCAGCTGAACCCCTCCAAATCCTTCATCTGCCCTCCTCCCAGAGCCCTGAAGTGATGCCACCTGCCTCCAGAGTCACCTTCCAGGCTGTGTGTGCACCTGGGACATGTCCCTTAGGGAGGACATGGGGGGTGTGAGGAAAATCCCCCTCTTGCCCCCAGCCACTGTCCCAAATGCTCTCAGGTTGCCCGGGCCTTCACCCCCTGTCACACCCCAAGAATGCAGGGACAGGGACATGCTGGGCAAGGAGGATGCTCAGCCCCCTGCCATGGCAGCAGCTTGACTCTGCTCCAGAGATGCTCCAAGAGGAGGACCCAAGGTAGGAGTAGAGCAAACCTGCATGTCCCCTGGGCTTTTGGGGGGGTGGCTTTCCCCCCCTCCCACAATAAGTTGGGTCATTTTAAATTCACACTTCATCCTTTTCCAAGCTAGCGATGGTGCGGAGGTTCCTGCCAAATGACATAAACCCCATCTGACACCCAAAGTGATTGAAGGCAACAGGCAGATTGCATGGGAAGAGTGTCTGTGCTCTTTTCGAGGTGCTGCTGTGGTAGGGGCTGACTCCCCCACTGCTGGGAACACCTCTGAGGGATGCAAGGCTCTCCTCCTGCCCAGAACTTGACCATCCAACTGCGCCATTCCCAAAGGGCTTTGGAAATGGATATCGAATGTGAAAGACCCCCAGAAGGGGGGCAGCAGCGTGGCCAGTGCTGAAGCCAGAGCACACGGCACATCCCACATTTCATCCTCCCCTCTTCCACCTGCTTGACATTATTAGCTCTCTCCCCACCCCCCCAAGCCTTTTTCCTGGCACAGGGCTCTGCTGGCTGCCTGGGGTGCAGCCGGAGGGGTGCAGGGAGAAGGGGGAGTCACCGGCAGTGGGGTGCCATGGGGGCAAGGCCCCATGTCCTTCATCCCTTGGCTCTGGTGTCGTCCGGCTGTGGCTCGCTGGCTGCTGGCAGGAGCTATTCTGAGCCCGGATCGATGGGCAAACGCAGGGGTTTTGGTGACAGCCATGAGAGGCACGCTGGGAGGAGGGCTGCGGGCAGGGAACAGCAGGTGGGATTTTTCAGGAGATTTCCCCCATCCTCTCCCCCCACCACCCCTCTCTTGAAAGGTATCAATGATGCAGATGTCTTTCTCGTTTCCCTCCCTACTGGGGTTGCAGTCTGACTGGGTCCTGCTACCCAGATGCCACTTCCTGATTTGAGAAGTGCCGGCATTTTGCGGAGCTGAAAAACTCCAGGATGAAGGCACCTGCAGCCAAAAGCTGTGGCTGAGACTGAGCTCGGGATGGCAGTTTAAAAGGAGGTTTACAGTGGGAGTGACATGCAAAAAAGCTGCTTCTTCGTCCTTCAAAAGGACTCCCTGTGATTCTTATTCTTTTATAATAATAATACTTTTGGGTAAGAGTTTACAAGGCTGTTAATTCCTTCATTAAATTAGGGTAATTTTAAAGCAGCTGCTTTAAACGCAGCAGTGACAGATTTGGGTATTTGGTGTGTTCAAGTATTTGAATAAATTTCTGTATCTTTTTTTTTCTTCTATGTTGTTTTCCCAAGCTAAGAGGTTTGCCTTCTCAGTGACCATCCCCAGGGGGGTGGCAGAGCGAGCACTCCCAGGGGTGTCTGCCAAGGACCACAGCACTCTCAGAGGGGGCCCAGTCCCTTTCCCCAGAGCAGAGCAGGGGTGAAGGAGGGTCCTAGGAGGAGCAGCCATGGCTGGTCACCCTCTCTGGAATCTCATGGCCACCGTAGCCCTCCACCGAGAGTGGCTCTGGCTTATTTGCACAGGGAGATGCTGAAAGCACTTCCCATTCCTAACAGGAGGGAACATCATTTTGACAGTGGTCAGTCCTATTGTGAGGGGCCAAAAAGGGCTGGAGCAGTGGATTGGGATGTGGGGGAAGGCAAGACCCATTTCCAGCCTCCTGACCCCCCCACAGAGCCTCCCTGCCCTGCCCCCTATTCCCAGTCCCCTAGGCCTGCCCTCCTTAATCCCCTCCTGTCAGTTCTTCTTTCTCTGCTCCCCCCACCCTCCACTGATGATATCAAAATGAAATCTATAAATACTGCTGGGGTGACAGGTTTCCCAGCTTATTCCCGGTAACAGTCTCTCCGGGTTTCTGGTTTGCTGTTCATCTCCTCAATTATTTATCTTCACAAGGAAACGGGGAAACAAACTCAGCGAAGCAAACTTCATGCCCTCTAGTGACACCGTGAGTTATTAAAAAAAAATAAAAATTCCCCAATGAGTCATTTAAGATGCATTTAATGAGCTCTAACCACAGAGCTGATAGTCATGGCTAGCTGCTCTCTGCTGGTATTAGCCGGGGAGGGCCAGTGGCAGGGTTGAATCTCGATCCTTATGTGGCATTTCCCAGCAGGGATTTTTGGGGGGAGTCCTTCTGGTGGCAGGTAAACCCTGAATGTCCTTGTTTATGGTGGTTAGAGGATAATTATAACCTCCTTGTAACATGGACCCACACAAACAACTGGAGTGAGGAAATGCAGGAACGCAGGGATTGAGGGCATTATAGAGACTGTGGTGGGATGTGGGCGATGGAAGGATGCAGGGGGATTTAGGGGATGCAGGGGGATGTGAGGAATGTGGTAGGAGATGGAGGATACAGCGTACATAGGGGGTTGCAGTGGATGCAGGAGATGGAGAAGATTGTATGGAGAAAAGTGGTGTGCAGGGGATTGAGGGGATGCAGGGGGTGGAGGGGCGTGGGGAGGATGCACATGTGCATGGACCCATTGTGCCAGGGTGCCCCGACCCTCCAGGTCAGGTATGTGTGGCAGGCCAGTTCCCCAGCAGCCCTGCTGACCTGGCCCCTGAGGGTCTCCCCTGCCCACCTAAGCCCCATCCCAGTTTCCATGGTGAATGACCAAGGGGGGCAGCAGTGAAAGGGTCCCCAAAACACTACAGTGAGTATCTGCTATAACCAGCTGGGCCCTGGTCCCACTCTCAGGAGAGAACCCCTTGTCCTTGGGGGTCACTTTCTGTGGGATCCCCCTGCTCGCTGCCTCTTGCACCGTGGCCAGGCTTCTATGCTCCTCCAGCCAAAGGGACCTGCTGGGGCACATCCCCTGAAACTCCTCCTAGCCCAGAGAGTAGCAGTGGCAATGCAGGAGATGGCTAAAGGCTGTGCCGGGTGTGTGTAATGCTCAATATGGGGAGGCTCCAGTAGAAAGAAACTGGGGGGGAGGAAGTGTTAAGAGCAGTTTATCTTTAGCTCGTCCCCTGCCCAAATCCAGTGCCATCCATAGCTGAAATGCTCATGCCTAAATTCTGGTGTGTTTTGAACCCGGGGTTTTGTGCGCCGTGGGAGGGAAAGTGTTGAAACCTGTCTTGCCTCAAGGGATGTTCTGATCCACCCTCCCCTCCCTACCGAGGGCACCTACCAAGTCCAGCACAAAACGCTGGTCTCAACCCCACAGCTCCGTCCATCTGGCACTTCCCAGCCCTCCCGCCTCTCCATCCCTCCGCCCCGGGAGCCACAAGCCAAGGAATGTTCACTTGGGCAGCGCTTAACCCCTCGCTCCGCCACCCCCGGAGCCCCGCGCAGCCGTCGCGCTGCTCTCCCCGCACGCCGCCGGCACGCTGGGCTCCGCTTCAGCTTGAACGCCGGGAAAAGCAAAGGGCATAATTTTAGGAGAAGCGTGTGAAATGTGTTCTGGCAGATCAGCCGAAGAGCTCTCCAGCGAAAAGGAAAGCATTAGCATTTGCAAAAGGTCCCTGCGACAAAGCAAAAGCAAAACAAAACAAAATAAACAAAAATTAAAAGCCCGTCAGGCAAATCCAGGTGTGGGGATGTACGAGTCCTGGGAAGCAGACAGGTATGGGGCACGTTTGCTGGTTTGGGGGTGGTCTAGGAGTACCCTGGGAAGAAAACATCCCCAGGCAGGAATGGAATTCCACTAGCAGGGTGGAATTGTGAAGGGAATTGGAGAGGGAGGGGCTGGGATTGACAGCAGGCAGAGGTGCAAGGGGATGGATTTGTTTGGGACAGGACCTCCCCCAGGTCTGAGCTGCTTGTCTCCACTAGCCCCTCTACCCCATATGATGGATTTGCAGAGAAAGGAGGGAAACAAGACCCTGAGGCCTGAAGCCTGTGATTCATCCTTACTATATTTGCACTTATTATTAGAAAGACAAAAATATAGCCAGAGCTGGAATTACAGATTTAGTAAGCAGGACTGCCTATTTCAGCACATACTTTTTCTCCCAATAACTCTGATGCTCCAGGAGACCAATTTACACCCTCACTAGAATTAAGGCATTGCCCCACAC
Source organism: Heliangelus exortis (assembly GCF_036169615.1). Lineage (NCBI taxonomy): Eukaryota > Metazoa > Chordata > Aves > Apodiformes > Trochilidae > Heliangelus > Heliangelus exortis. The sequence goes on along the minus strand of NC_092422.1, from coordinate 147,273,877 downwards.
AGTCTGCTTATACATATGGGTGGATATATTAAGCGAGCAGGTCCTTCAGGGATGGCAACGTTTGGGTTCCTGGTGGTGCCTGCTCAGCACTCTGTGCAACCAGCCAGCACCTGTAAACCTCTGCCTCAACATTCAGCCTCCTGCTAATGCTCACACAGGTTTTGGAGATATATCAGTCCATGGAAGCCACAGGCAGGAGAGACTTTTTTGCTCTCTGCTCTACGAACCTCCTCTGTTCCTGTCAGGAAGCTTGTGCCAAGAGGGAAGCAGTGGGAGAACTTGAGCTTGTAACTTGCCCTTTTGCCCATAACCCCCATCTTTTTCTGGACTAATGATTAACAAATCCCATGAGAGATGAATGCTGCCTTCTTCAACCCAGGGGTTTCAGCAACCATGGCCAGGCCCCATGCCAGCCCTCCTCCCTGTGCCTGGCCAGTGGGCTCTACACACACCAGGGAGGGAAAGCAGGTGATGTCTCCCCAGGACACCTCTCTGCGCAGTAGACAGAAGACTTGCTGCCATCTGTGAGCCTTTGCAGTCTGTCCAAAGGCCACAGCACCCCCCTGCATGGGTTGTTCCTCCTCTATGAACTGCTAGTTGCAGTCAAGGGTCTGTGGTGTCTGCTGTAGTCTGCTTAAGCCCTTTTGCTTTGCTAAGAAACAGGCAGATTCAATATTGTGACTGCTTGCAAAAGGTGTTTTCCAAGGCTTAACAAAGCAGCAGACAGCTGCATGACCTGAAGAAGAGCAAATAAACTACCAGGTACCAGGTGCAGTTGCTGGTCTCCAGCAACTAGCTTGCAAAGCATCGATGTGCTGATCCCACTCTAAGTGCAAAAGCTCTCAGATATGCCAGCATGGACAGGCCAGGAAGGTGGCACCAGATTCCAAAAATCCAAGTGTGTTTTCCCATGAGACGGATATGAGGTGCCTGAAGCATCTCAGGACAGGGAGGCAAGCAGGGCCTCAGGATCCATCCTTTCAGCCACTGCAACCCGAGCAGGGGTGCCACCCCAACAGGATGAGTAGTGCAGCAACATGGAAGTTTTGGTGACCTTTGTGCCTGAGGTTTGCAGGGAACATATCCTTGTATGGTGGATGCCACCACTTTGGGGGAGGGATTTTCTGATTGCTCTGACCCCAAGGAAGGAAAAGAAAATGCAAGGGATCTGGCTCTTGGGACCATGCATGGCAAGGAGGCTCTGAGTAGAGGAGCCCCTGATGTAATTGTGTCTGCTGTGAAACACTGAAGGACTCCCACCTTTGGGATTGCAAAATACTGTGTGACCTCAATGACTCTCCAGAGAGGTGATGGCACCCGTATTTCTGTCTCTGGCCTCCTAGGGAACATGTGGGAGGTATTTTATTTTTATCCTCCTGCCAGCGCCCTTAGTCACCGACACTTGCTTTAAATGGGTCAAGAGGGAATAAAGATGCCACAGCCCTTGCTCCCTTGCTGCCTGTCCTGGAGCACATTTATTGGCAGCACTCTCCATCCTCTCCTGCTCCATCCAAGTGCTGCTATGGACCTGGAGACCCAGGAGAGATCTCCCTGGATTGGGCATTTTCAGCTACAATTAACTTCTCATTAAAAGTTCAGTGGCAAGGCAGACCCACTGCCACACATCAGGACAGTACAGGCTCTCTCTGGGGATGGCAAGGAGGAAGGGACCACCCTGATGAAGGCAGAGGCAGCATGCTGGGGTGGATGGATGTGTGAGGAAAAGGAGCAGCAGGAAAACTGTCCATCTGGAGTACCCAGATATGTGGGTTCAGGGCAGCAGGGCTGGCCCTGGAGTACTGGGGGGAAATTATGGCCACACCAAGTCATTTCAGAAAGGGAAGGAGGTGCACCAGGAAAGCCCACAAGATTTGCATCTGTTGCCAGCAAGCTCATAACAGCATTTGACATCAATGACCCCAAAATGATGGTGATATCCCTGGGACATGGTGCTACTTAGTGCAACAAGTCCCAGTGCTCAGTGCACGTGCATGTGCACACACATCATGGTCACCATGCAGCATGGCTCAGACAACCCTGCCTGGGCACCACATTTCATGGACTGGAGCCCAGATACACCCCCTGCTTCTGCCGGGAACAGCAGGAAACCTCAAAGGTTTTGGGGCCAGGGCTTTTCCTAAGCATCTCCCCCTGCCCTGGCACAGCCCTGCAGCCAGTGCATCCCTATTCCAGCGGTTGTGCTGGTCACGAGGCCAGGACATTTTAAAGGGTTTGCTCATGAAGAATGACAATGGAGTTCCACGTCTGCCCATGCCCAGCGTTTTGAGGGTGCAGTTTCCATTGTGGTTGTCTTTGCTGCTTACATTTGGTTTGGAGGGGACAGAGCGAGCCTTTGAGGTGACCTCAAGAGATGAGCAGGGGGCAAGCTGCAGCACCCAGTGGAGTTCTGGGCCTAGTCCTTGTGACATCTTGTACCTAGAGAGAGAAAAAAACAGCAGGAGACAAGTTGGGTGCGGGGGGGCGATGGCTGACAGAACCAGGCAGTTGCCTCCATCACATTTAAAGAAGTCTGTTTCCCTCCTGTCTCCTCAGATCTGTCCTCCTGCTACGCTTGCACAGAGACACGCAGCACGGCCGCCCTGAGGAAGAGGCAAAGGGTGGGGGACCAGCTCATGAGGAGATATCCCAGAGAGGAGTCACAGCTCAAGGCACGTTGTGATGATGGGGGTGAATCCCCCAGTGTGAGCTGGATGGAGGGTGGAGAGCCGCAGCCCAACCCAGAACCCCTGCCAAAAGCAGGGATGGTGGGATGGGTGCTGGCAGTCCAGCTTCCCTGCTCTGGTGGGAAAGCATCTCTGCTGCAGGAGGAGATGGCAAAGTCCTCTCAGGCCACCAGGAGCCATCCAAGGGCACCCCAGCCCAGGGATACAGTGCTACCCTTAGACACTCCAAGGCAGGAGCCAGGCTTGTAGAAAGCCCAAAAAAATGGCATCAAGATGGCAAGATTAAAACAGAAAAAAGGGGAAAAGCAAAGTTTTTAGACTTTTCTTATATCATCTCTGGCTCCTGAGCCTCCAGGCTACTCTCATTTTACCTTTGCAAGGCTTTTTCTCTTTGAGCAGGAGGACAAGAAACCCATGTCTTGCTAATGAAGGCAGAGCCCCACAGGCACTTGTGTGGGTGGGGAGCCCGGAAAGGCTTTCGGGACTCCAGTCCCTTCGATTTCTAGGGCTCCAAGCTCCACATCACACGGCCAGGGAGGGGTTAGAGGCATCAGAGCAACAGCGAGGGCAGCGCAGCTTGCAGAGGCATCCATCCCCCGAGGTAAAGCCAGAGCAACAGGGAAATGTCTCTGGCGATGATGTGGAAGACGGCAGAAGGGCTGCTCAGGTGTTGCTAATTTTAAAGACTGAGCCTTTTTTGTCTCTGCAATTCCACTGCTCAGCAAGGCATGACATTTCCCCACCGCTGCCATCCCGGCCGCTCCTTCTCCCACCTGTCTTGCTGCCCATCGAGGGCAGGCTCACGGTGGCCGCTGTCACCATGCAGCCAGCAAGCTCCTGTTCAGGGCTGGAGGGCAGCCTGGAAATGTGAGCTAAACACCTAAACATGAATTCAATGCTAAAGCATCTCCTGACCTTCCAAAGAGTCCTTTGGTACAAGGCATCTCTGATGCCGGTACCACTTCGACTCTGCAGGATGGTGCAGGTGTCTGGAGTTTTCTTCTTCATCTAAAATGCTGGAAATACATTCTATAGAGGCAGCCCCAAGATGTCAGACACCACTCCACCCACCCCCCTGCACACGAAATGGGGACTTCAGCTTTCATTTAAATGGAGCAAACTGTAGTGAGACAGCTCCCGTATTTTCAAAGCTTAGCTCTCTGCATCCTCCATGCCACTCAAAATCAGGGGCTCAAGTTCTCATCACATCCATTTAGGAATGCCAAGGGAGAAGACATCAGGAGATGCTTCTGGCTGTGCCTGTGCTCAGTGGTTTGATTGGGATAACACAGCAGCTCTGGTACATAGCAGTGAGCAACCTCCTGAGACAGCTTTGCTCTGCCCAGGGTCCAGTTCCCTTCAGCTAAGCTCCTCTCCCAGAACCTGGCTCTGCATGCAGTGGCCTTCCCTTCCCGAGTGGTGCCAAGGTGAGTTGCTCAATCCATGCTGGCTGCCCCATCCTTAAAAAGGACAGCAGCCAGGAGTTTTTACACCTATCTCATACCTGGCCCAAGACTGCTGGGCTCTCTGTGCTGCTGGCGATAGAGGGGAAACTCACTGCTTGTGGATGCCAAGTGCTTATTTTTCTCTTCACATTTGCAATTACCTTCATTGGTTGTGACAAATATTGGCAAGATTCAAAAATCTGCAAGGCAGACACAAGCCTGCATTTACGCCCCTTGCTCCAGAAGGCATGACCTTGTATTTAAGCCCATTGCCAGCCTGGGCATGAGCATCACCATCCTCTGCCCATGAAATATTTATGGTGCATCCCTAAACACAACACAAGGGACCAAAAGTGAAGGGCAAAACCCATAGAAGCACCAGCAGGTGACCCCATGGGTTGTGCACAGGCTCTCATCATGAGATGGATGTCCACTAATGAAAGCCCCTTTTGTGGGGACACCAAGGACATCAAGGACATCAGGGACATCTCTCCCTACAGCAACTATTTGACTGTCAACTCATTCTCCAAGAGGGATGAGGATTGACACCTGTCCTACGCAAGGCCTGGGAGGCTGAAGTGCAGCTCTGCTCTCCTCCTCTGCCCACAGAACATGAGGCTTCACCATACCCTCTGCCCACGTCCCACCACAGGATCCTATCTGCCCCATCCACTGTCTTCAAACAGTTTCATAAGTCAGAGCAGACCTGTCACATCCTCGGCCTCAGCCCCTCTGCTGCCTTGGCACGTTTTTAATGATGCTTGGCTTGCTCCAGCCTGAGATGCTCCTATAGCCACACATATCTTGCTGTTTGGACTTCAAGGTTCTCTCCTGTTCTTCTGAACTTAGTTCTCTTCCTCCTGTGGCACATTTGCCCTCTCTCCCTCTCCTCTGTGGAGCTGCAGGTAGTTACTGACCCCTTTGCCTGGCCTCAGCACTTCACAGACCTCACATAGATCTTCAGGAATAATTTGTTGGGAGTCAGTATCTCACCTTTTCTATCCCTCCTTTTCTCCAAGATTTTCCATTCCATCCCTGGACATGGGAGATTCTGCTGTCACCTGTCATTCTATCCTTGGCCTCCCTGGGGTGGATGAACCCACCCAGTGTCCTTCTGTTTTTCTCAAAGCTGCTTGCTCATTTGCTCTCCTCTCACCCTCTACCTCACATTATGAGGGATTTGTCAATTCCTGAAAATATTTGTTTAAATTTAATCTCACCCCACCATCTTACAATGATGGCCTTATGCTCTGTGTAGTGGCTCACACATGTCCAGGGACAGTCTCCCACCACCTGATGAGAAAGGGAGGCAGGAGAGGTGAGGGGGACAACCCAGCCCCAATGCCAAGACTCTTCTGCTTGTCCTTAGAAATGGTGGCAAGAGCGGTGGCAAGTAAATTGCAATTAAAAATTAGTTTCAGGGAGGTATAATGAATATTTTGTGTTTTCCTGAGCTGCAGCAATGAGGAGTGGGAGAGAATGGGTTGCTAAGTCTCACAGTGGACAATTTACACCCCTGGCCATTGCAGGTGATGAGCACTTACGTGGGTTCAAGGAAAGCCCAGGAAAGCTCGGGAGGGAGAAACTCTTTTGAGATATACCAAACCCAAGAAGCAACCCCTAGTCAGGAGCCCTCCAGCCCCAGGGTGCTGAAGGCAAGAAGATGGCCTGAGGAATGATCACTCTCCCACTCCTTGTCATCTTTGGTCTTTTGTCTCCTTGACATGACCTTTGGTCACTGTCAGAGATTCTTCGAGGGGCTGAACAACCCCTTGGTCTGACCCTGCCTACTCTTACCCTTCCTTCTGCAGGGCTTACACCATGATGGCTTCATCTGGCATCCCTGGGTGACAAACATAAAACTTGTTTCAGTCAGAGCCCTGCTGCTGATGACATCTGTCCTGTCCCTGGGCTGGGATTTGGGAGGTGGAAGGAAAATGCCGTATCTGGTGGGAGCACCAAGGTGACTCCTGATTGCTGCAGCAAAGCTCCTGCCGGGACCGCTCAGCGCTGGTTCCTACAGGGGTAGAGCAGCACGCTTGGTTTTTAGTCTCCCAAAAGGCAAGGGCTTACTGCACAGCAAAATGTCATCGGGTTAATGACAGGAAACCTGAAGCAAATCCCTGACGCTAATAGGATTGGGCCGCTTTCAGCAGGTCTCACTCACAAAGGCAGATCAGGCCAAAATGAAGCTGGTTTGAGAGCCCGGAGGCTCCCAGCAGGCGAGGGAGCTCTGCCCACGGCCAGCCCTCTGGTAGCAAAGCCCCCTTCCTCCTCTCTAATCCGGGAAAAAGAGACATCAAAGGGTGAGCTCATCCTCTCCAGAACTGCTCTCAGGAAGCCAAGGGCAAACAGAGCCTGCGGCCTGCCAGTGGAGAGAGGAAGAGGCAGCTTGGCACGTGCCTGGGGAAAGGACGGATGGGGAAGGTGATGGTCCTGAAGGCAACAATGCTGCTCCGTGCAGAGGCAATGTGAGAGGGCACCACGTCCGTACCTCCTCCTTTGCTTTAGCTTCTTGCTAACCCTTGTCCTCTACCATATGAAAAGCAAACCTGATGTGCTGGGACTCCCGCCCCATCCCTGGTATCAAAGACTTTTCCTACCCACTTCTGCTCACCGGCCTTCCCTGGTGCCGGCCCAAAGCCTGTCTCTTCTCAGAATACATCCCTGATTGCTTTTTTACCACTTTGCAGCCCAAGGAAGGAGAGGAGTGGAAAGTCTGAGGCCAGTTTCTGCTGAAAAAGGCTTATAATGAGTGGAGGAGGGTGCTGAGCCCCCCTCCACATCCCCACTGGAGGATGCTGTTCCCCAGCACAGGGAAGAGCAGGCACAGGAGGAGGTGGAGTGGATGCTGCTGCCAATGCCCCACTAGCCAGCCGCTGTTACCATGTCAAAACGTTGCCCTTGTAGAATAAAAAGAGATTTCATCTGCTTGCTAGGAGGCTTGCAGGCAGCAAGCAGCCCTGCTCAGATGCCAGCTGGCTGCCAGGGCCAGCTTGTCTGATACACAGGCAGATTGGCTGCTCTGGCCACCGTGGCCACCTCTCTCCTTGGGGCTCCCCCAGCCACGGCAAGTCCACCCAACCTCTCCCTGAGAAGATCCCCAGCACAGGGCCATGCAGCACACTCCTGCACCCCTCTGCCATGCATTGACACGTGCAGGCACCACTCTACCAGGAGCTTACACACACCTGCAGATCCCAGTCCCTCACCTTTACACCCAAACACAGGCACCTAGAGGTGCACCCCCACCTTCACATGCACCCCCATCTCTCACCACACACTCAGACATGCACACCACCCACACCCACATGCCTGCCTCCCCTTCCACGGCCCATATTCACCGTGCCAAACCTGGCTTGAAGGTGCCTACACCCAGTTGCAAACCCACACACTTAACCCTTACACCCACCTCACCCCAAATCCGTGCCGTGGGGCCCCCCCACGTTTCCCCCGGTGCTCAAGAACGAGGAGGGGCAGCTGATATGGCAGGGAGGCATCCCACCATGCCGAGTCTCCCCACGGGCTCCCATCCTCCCGCAGCACCGGAGTGTACCCGGCAGCCGCCCGGCGCCGGTGCCAGCGCCCGCTCTTGGCACTGCCGCCCTTCCCGAGGAGAGGCTCTGCCCGCTGCTGCCGGTCTGCCGCCGGGACGGAACGCCGCACGCTGCTCCCGGCCACCGCACGCTGCTCCCGGCCATATGGCCTCTTCCCGCCGACCCTGCCTTGCCCGTCGGAATAGGCGCCCTAAATCATCTAAATCACCCCACCACCACCACCCCCTTCTCCTTGGCAAACGCCGACAGCTCGCTCTGCCGTCACCGCCATCTCGGGTCCCGAAACGTGGAGGGGGAAAGTGCTGGGTCCCTTTTGCCCCCACAACATGTTTAGGGGTTTTTTTGTTGTTGTTGTTGATGCTCTACAGTTGGCAAAAGCAGCCCAGGGATGGCTCCACTGTCTCCCGACCGCTCCGGAGAAGACACCCAGCCCACCTTCACTTTGCATACTGCAGTCTCCCTCCGCTCCGGGGATGCCCCATGTGGGAATGGCCGCTGCCATCCCTTCTCTGTTTTGGGTGTGTTTTGCCTGAAATTATTAGGGTTTGAACCAGAGCTTTGTATGGGGGGGACAGGGGTGAGAGCAGCCAGGGAAAGAGGGGATGGTGCTGGAGGGGGAGCACAGCCAGGGATGCCACAGCATAACCGGGTAAACCAGGCTGCGTACCACACCTCCAGGTGTGCTTGTATTGCCTTTTAATGCTTGAAAAAGCTGGTGGAAATTTGCTCTAATCAGGAAGGCAGAGGATGCTTGGGCTGCCCCCAGGATAGCAGCCAGGACAGGCTTCCTGAGAGGGGAGCTTAGGGATGGGCTGTTTCCATTCCTCTCACAAGGACTGGTGAGGGGACAGGTTTGAATCCAATGTCCCACCACCCACTTCGAAGCTCAGATGAGTGTAAAAGGTGTCTGCAAAGACCCTGCACCCATCAGCAGTGTGCACTCCAGGCAGCACCAGCAAAGACCCTGGGGCCAGCGAAGTGCTGGACACAAAGTACCTGCGCAGGGGGAGCATTTGCCAGGATGACCCCTGCCTCCAGCACCATCTCCAGGATTAATCCTAAATGCAAAGTCCATATTCAACCAGCCCCAACAGGACCCTGAGAGTTGCAGCTGATGCGTGGGGGCCTCTGCAGCTGTATCTGGGGGCAGAGTTGCCCTCTAACAGCAGCAGCTGGGAGAGCTTAGGCTGCCAGCCGGATCCTGCTTGCCCGTACTGCAGCATAAATTAAAAATAAGCCCTTACTTTGAGCTGATTTTCTCCTGTTTCCTCTGGATGTCATTTGGGTTCGAATACAGCTGCCTTTGGGAAGCTGGGAGCTTGCAAATCTCGACTTCTGAATGTTTGCAATTATGATCATAATGGTAAAGGCACATATGCTTCTGTGTTCTCTATAAGCCATTACGAGGCACAGTTGCTCTTTTACAGCCGTTTTACAGCCAGAGCATCAAGCATAAGCTGGGGAATAAAACCTTTGTGTATGTAGGGCTGCTCCAGTCTCTGCTGCTGCGTCCCTGTGCCCCCCCAGTACATTTAACTTTCTGCTGCTTTAGCTCTGTTACCAACACCAGAAGCCCAAAATCTCCTTTGAATTCCCTCAACCATTAAGCCCAAAAGGACTTAATCTTACTGCACATTAGCCCAGAACCTGGCCCTGGGGATCCCTTATCCCAGACCTAGACAGGGGGTCTAGGAAAATTCATGACTTCCCAATGGGATGCTGCTGATGGTCAAGGAAATTTCCACCATAGTGAAGACAAATGCAAGGTGATCCTCTTCCTCAGCTGGAATAGCACCTGCTTCAGTAGATGAAGTTTTGGAGAGGATCAGGGTTCTCCAGGGTATGTTGGGGGATGGCAGGAGGTGTGGGGGACACCAGTGCCCCACATACCTGCAGGGATGGTGGAAGGAGCTCTGCTTCTCCATTGCCTCCAGGAAGAGGATGCTGTTGTAGCAAGTGCTGGACGCTCCTACTGACAGCCTTCCTTCACCTTCATCTCTTCCCAGCTGTCAATGTCAGGCATTAGCTGCTGATTTGCAAATGGCAAAACCCACCCCAGCAGTGTTTCTCAGCACATAAGCAGGAGGTGCTGGCCAGCAGGAGCCCTCCTGCCCTGGCACAGCCCTTTGGCATGGGGCATCCACCTCACAGCAGCAGCTTTTCCTTTGTTCCCTCCCCAGCCTGAGGCCAGCTCAGTCCTAGATGACAAAAATCACTTTTTGGTACAAATGTCTCTGATTCCCCAGCTCTAGGAGGGGCTCCCTGGCTAGCTCTGGGGCTCTACTTCAAAGCCCCCTGTGTTCAGGGATGCTCCTGTGGCTTTTCTTCCCATTGGTGATAACAATGGACCCCTCCTCCTCCTAGTGCAGAGGCCTGGCAGATATGCCTGGTTTGCAGCCCCTGGGGTCGAAAAGGATCTTGGTCTGTCAGGCTCTCTGTCTGTGACAAAGAGGATCTCTAGATCACCATGCCCTGCCAGAAACAATCTGTTTATAGTGTTAGAGCTCAGTGTATCTCTCCCCGCTTGGTGATGAAGCACCCGCATCCTATTTCTGCAGGCGCAGAGACAGCTTTCTGTAGTCCGGGTGGTGTTGTCACCACAGGGGATATTTCTGTGACATCCTCCAAGGCTTGTGGCCAAAGCTTACTGGAGCTCCTCTCCCAAATCCCCATCATCAGAAGTGCCTGTGGATGTCACAAGCATGTTCTTTGCTTTTTCTCTGGAGCTCCCTGCTGACTTGGATTTTTCTACAGGTCCTGTAGCCACTGATTCCCAGGGATGTGAAAAGTGTTGGTGCCAGGCTGTAAGATTTTCCTCACACAGCCCTGTCCCTTTTGGGATGCAGCTAATCCCGATCTGAAAAAGATGATCTGACAGCTCAGGGGGGCTGTGAGCTGCAGCCCCCCAGTGCCAGCACCACATGGAGCCAGACCCTGTGGGGTCTTGTCCTGCACACAGGGTACATGCCAAGGGGTGCTCCCTTAGGTTTGGTTTCCTTCTGGTCTGATGTATGCAGCTAACGCCTCTGAGTGCCTCTCCTCCCTCTCACTCACAGAGACCCTCTAAATTGACTGCTTCCCACTCAGTGAACATCCTCCCCCCTTAAAACCGTTCCCTTTCTCTGAGGTCACACCATGCAACCATTTTCCAGCAAACCCACTGATTTTGGCCAGTTTTTCTCTTTACCTGCTAACAGATTCCTAAAGTCTCTGGACCCCCGAGGTGGCTCTGCTTGCACACGTCAGGAGACATCACCCAACGCCTGGGAAATCATTGCTGGCATCACCTGGGCAGCCAGCAAACTTTGCTTGTGCAGTTTCTTTCAAGGCAAACCACTGCTGCTGGCTATTAGCACTAACGACCCCCATGGCTGCAACTTCCAGAGGATGGGGCCTTTCATCAGAGAGCCCTTGGGAAATTCAGGGGAAGTGTGTTTTTTGGAGAGGCATGGTTTTCTTCCGCCTCAGTGGCTTTTTGTCTCTTGGGAAGCTTGGGAGGCTGCAAGCTACCTTACCTAATGGATCTCTATTAGGTTGCAGCACTGGAGGCCGATCGGACGTGTCCCAGCCTCCAGCTGCTCTCTTTATTATGTTTTCAATGTCTTTGGCTTTTGCAAGCCTCCAGATGGGAAGCAGCCAGGGGCCTGCGGTGCCCAGGCTTGGTGACCAGGGAGAGGATATTTTATCCCCTAAATCCCTCTCGCAGAAAAACACAGCAGTGTTTCACCCTCACTGGGACACTAAGCTGATTGTGCAAAGTTCTGCCCCTGAACATCACGTTGCCTTGATGTGTGGGGAGGATGGTGACGGTGCATTTTACCCCAACATGTGGCACAGTGCTCTCCCACTTGTGCAGCTGGTGATGGCCAGCTCCGGACCCCCATGCCTGTTGGACATTACCCAAGCCTCCTGCTGTGGAATGAGACCCTCAGCTTGACCCTTGCAGTGGGGCAAGGAACGGATGGGTATTCCGGCCAGGCTCATCCACAGGGTTCAGCGTTGGTCCAAAGGAGGAAGCTGTCTGAGGGAGATGAGCTTCCTCAAACTGTTTAATGCCACCTCCATCATTACAATGTCTATTTTTAATGCTGTTTATCTTGGGGTTGAGGTCTCCTGCGCCAGTGCTGTGCAGCCAAGAGGCAGCCCTGAACTCCAGGCTGGGTGGGGAATGGAGGGGCAGGATGAGGCAGTCAGTATCCAGTCTCGCTCTGACAGAGGATAGAGGGAGGAATGGTTTGAAGGGAGACAGTGGCCATGCTGTATTTGCATCCCTAGGGCAGGATGCAGGACTGTCTGGAGATGACAGGGCTGCAGCCACAGCTCCCACATACCACTGCCCCTCTTCTCAGCCATCCTTGTCCTGGACTTCACAACATGCTAGTGCTGGGCAAGGGGCTCAACGGTGCCTCAGTTTCCCCCACCTTTCTCTTGCTGCAACAGCCCCAGAGCATGGAAAGCAAATCCCGCCCCTCTGGGGAGAGGCCCTGGCAGTGAGGCACTTTATGGTTGGCACCAGCCAGAGAGCAGAGCAGTGGGTGCACATCACCCAGAGAGATCCAGACTTTGGAGCCCGAACAAGGGGATGACTTGCTAAAAATCACAGTGATTCCGGGGAAGATGCGTTTCTGGGGGTGCCCCAGAAGTCTCCCACTTCACCCAGCCTGGAGCCCCCCTTTGCTTGGCTCCCTCCTCTTGGGGGATGCTCACAGGGGGCTGCAGCTGCTGCCCCCCACCCCCCTCCCAGCACGGCCCACAGCTGTGGGGCTACAGGAGGGTACCCCACCACCCCGAGGGCTCCCTGCCGCACACACCCGACCCACACCCAAAATATCAGCCTCCCGCCCAGGAGCCCCCGCCCGGGAAGGTGAGAGGCTCGCAGCAAGGGGGTGGAGAGGCTACTGGGGGGTGGGAGGAGGCGGGCGAGCGGGCAGCGAGGGGCGTGGGCCAGGAGTGCCCGACCGCCCGCGTCGGCAGCCCGACGGGGAGGGAAGGCGTCCTGCCTCCCGGTGGCGGCGAGGAGCCTGGCAGAGGACTCGCTGAAGGACCTTCTCCGGTTTCTCCAGGAGGCTGTCAGGCGGCGGGGGAGCAGCTGAGCCCCCCGCGCCTCGCTGGCCGCACCGGTTTCCTCCCTCCCTCCTCCCGCCCTCCTCCCCCCTCCCTCTACACCACTCTCCCTCCTTCTCCTCCCGCCTCGGTGCGAAGAGCTTTCGCTGCTTTTCCCTTATTTTCCTTCCTCCCCTCTCCCATCCGCGGAGCGCGGTGCCGGGAGCCGCGGGCAGAAGCGCGGGGATGGGGCGGCCGCCGGCCCCCGGCCCGCCCGCCCGCTCCCTCCCCGGCTGGCGGGAGGCGGTGGCTCTGCCCCGCCGCCCCACTCGCCCCCTTCTCTGAATTTCTATCCTTCGGCCGATCTGCGGAGAAGCGGGAAAGGGGGTACGTCCCCTCGCACTTTTTTTCCCCCACAGTCCTTTTTTTTTTTTTTTTTTTTTTTTTTTATATTTATTTTATTTCACCTTTTTTTTTTTTTCCAACCCCCATCCCACCCCCCCCTAGCCTGTTCCTCCTCCACGGGGGCTGTTCGGCGGCCATGCGGCCGGTCCCGGGCGAACGGTTTTAAGTCGCCTCCTCGCCCGGATGGCCCCCCGGAGCCGCGGGCGGATGGAGCCAAGCTACGTCGTGGGTATCTGCTGCCTGGTGCTGCTGGAGCCGGTCCGGGTGTGGAGCGGCGAGCCCATCACCGGGGGACCCGGGGAGAACGGGAACGGCAGCCAGGCACCGGCGGCGGCGGAGACCGCGGCCCCCACACCCACCGGGGCAGCCCCGGCGGGGGGGGACCGCTGCCGCGGGTACTACGACGTGATGGGGCAGTGGGACCCGCCGTTCAACTGCAACGCCGGCATTTACCAGTACTGCTGCGGGACCTGCGGGTACCGGTTCTGCTGCCAGTTCAAGCCCAGGCGGCTGGACCAGAGCGGCTGCACAAACTACGATACCCCCAACTGGGTCAACACGGGACAGCCACCCACCCGGGTAGATGAAACCCCCGAGAACCCCACTCGTGACAAGACCAACATGATCGTCTACATCATCTGCGGTGTGGTGGCCATCATGGTGCTGGTGGGCATCTTTACCAAGCTGGGCCTGGAGAAGGCACAGGGTCCACAGACAGAGATGACCGTCTCCAGGTAAAGGGGTCTGGTCCCCCTACTCACCCCACTCAATCTCTCCATGGGTGGTAGCCCACATCCCCAGCCCCTTACATAGCGTGAGCCCTGGCTTCGCCCTGGGACTGCCAAGACATCCCCAAAAGGTGATGCCCAGAATCCCAGTCCTGGCATGCTGAGACACCATGGGGGTGGGTTGGCTAGAGCTCCCCAACCTGTCCCAGCAGGGAGAGCTGCCAGCCTTCCATGTGAAGGAGTGATCATATACCCATCACCTCTCCAATAACCTCCCCCATCCCTTGAGGAGGTCTGACCCTGCCTAAGGGGAGCCATCCCCACTGGCCAGTGGGTTGGGTGATGAGAGCTACAGGACCTGGCTTCTCCCTTCCTCCCAAAACCTGTGGTTCCCAGTGTGTGGGGAGATGAGGTCCAGCCTTGCATGGGGCAGGGGGCTGAGCTTTGGGCTCAGCCTTTACACCAGTGCCAGGGCAGAGGTGACAGCAAAGACAGCTCCACCGTGGCTGCTGCACCTCACGGATGTGCGTGTGCTCGGGTGTGTGTGTGCGTGTGTACAAGTGGCTGTGAGTGTGCATGGATGTGCACAGATGCCTGCTTCTGTGCACTGGGCTGACACGTCGCCCTTGGAGGTGCAGCAGACCCCCAGTGCTCAGCCTCCAGTAGAAGTTTGGGGTGCCAGCCTGGTGCAGGGACCCCCTGCACCTCCCCCCTGCTCCTGTCCGGCTCCCCTGGCTGTCAGTCCACCTCCTGCTCCCCCTTCCTGCAGCAGTCCTGGCTTCAGGTGCTCGCTTGTCACCCCATTTCTGCCCACCCCCCTGCTCCTTGCTGCACAGCACTTCCCCCTCTCATCTCTGAGATGTCATGAGCAGGCCGACCTCAGCCCTGCAGGGCACTTCACCTGCTTTCCCATACAGGCAGGGCTGCGTGTGTGATTGTAGGAGGTGTGGGGACAGTCAGGAGGGGCAGGTGACCCCTCTGACCTGAGGCTGGGGCAGGCAGGGTGGGGCAGGGCCTGGCAGTGCAAGGGAGGATGTGCAGGCAAGGCCAGGCAAGTGGAGGTAGGGCTGGTGGTCGCAGTCCCATCCACAGCTCTGCTGCCTCCCTTTCCCTTCAGTGTCACGTTGTACAGCTCCTCCGCCTAGGTAGATTTTTTCCTCTCCCTCTTTTTTGATTTTTTTAATTTTTTTTTTTAAAGTCATCACATTCAATGAGTTTAACACTTCGAAGTGACTGCCGGCAGCTCTCCAGCCTCCCCAGCACAGCTCTGCCCCTGCGGCTCTGACTCAGAGCCGGCCCTCCTCATCCTCCCCCCAGCACACACATGATGCACATGTGCGCACACACACACACACACACACACACACACACAGAGGGGGAGTGGAGCCAGGGCAGGTTCACCAAGGGGGTCGTGCTGTGGTTGTGCCATGGGTGCCCCAGTTTGAAGGCGGAGGGTTGGAGAGAGGGAGCCCCAGCAGGGGCAGAGAGAGGGGCTGGGGGCTAAGCAGAAAGCATCACCTCGCTGAACAGCGGTGTGCATGCTCTACTTTGCATCCTCCCAGTGAGGACATCAAGCCTGGTGATAAACAGAGCTTTATGCTGTTTTGTCTGGGGATTTTAGCTTCTCTTTGGGGAAAAAAATGAAATAAATCAAAGACAGGACCAGAGGAAATTATTTCACTGGGAACTGCTCTGATTGTACCCCCAGCACAGGAAGCCTATCTCCTTCCCCTGGGGTGCCCATCTCCCCTTCCCCCAGCTGGGGCCTGAGCAGCCACTGGGTGCTGTACCCTAGTGCCGCAACCCTTGCACCCTGTCCCCAGACCCACCCCACTCCCCGCAGAGGCTGACCACCATTCTTGGAGGAACGTCACCTCCAAGCACAGGTGGGGGTCACGGGACCCTCCTGAGCTATGGGAGGCAGTTTTGGGGAGATCAGTCCTGGCCGGGTGCTGCTGTGTACCCGTGCCTCCCCCACCCTGTGTTGCTTGAGAAAGTGCTGGCACCCTGACAGGATCAATACAGCCTCCGCCAGCCTCCCTGCCTTCTGACTCCTCTTCCACTTGCCCGCCGTCACGTCTTTTTTTGGTTACCTCCCTCCCTTTCCTTCTGGGAAGGAGATGCTGTGCTTGAGAAGGGGTCGGCTCCTCCTGGGATGCCTGGACCTGTGTCTCCCTGCTGGTTTTGCCTTCTCCCATCACCAGCCAGTGCCCAGGTGGGTGTTTTCTGTGGGTAGCCTCAATTCTGTGTGGCTGGAGCCACATATTTCCCCATGTCCCCCCTCCCTCTTGCTCATACAAGTCCAGACTTTCCCAATGTGTTTAGGGTGATTGGTGCCTTTCCTCCCTGAAGCTGCAGATCTTTCAGGCACCAGCATACAGAGAAGGCAAGTTGTCCTCTCCTGCCTTTGTGGGACAAGATCAGAAGGGCACCTCCACCACTGCAGGCAAGGGCTCACTGTCTCTTGTGCCCCGTGTCCTTCTGTGTAAGCCAGAAGTGGCTTCAGTTCCATGGGGATGGTGACAGCTCTGCCACACAGCGAGCCAAGGCAGGGCGGGAGCAGTGCATCAGGTACAGATCCTTATGGGCACCAGGCAAGGCACCAGGCTGGCGCAGCCTCCCAGGTGCTGGGCTGATGGAGACAGTGCCAGGTACGTGGCACGGGCATGCGAAAAGGGACACTGTCACCTCCATCCTGCTGCGTGCCCTGTCAGCCTGGGCAATATGTTACATCTCAGCCCCTCCAAGAGAGAGAGTGGCTATTTCTAGCTGCCTTGTCCCTGTACTCACTCACACACAGCCCTAGGCATGGGCAGTGCCACCTTACCTCCCTCCTGGTGCCTCAGGTAGGAGCTTCTCATTTGCTCCTCGGGCACCGCATCATGGCCTTGGGCCAGCTCCCTGTTGCACCAAGCCAGCTTGTTTTCCATTCCCATCCCTCCCTCCCAACAGGGTTTTTCCGCTTCTGAGGAGCGCTGCCCCGGGATGGCTCCCACTGCTGCTGCTTGCAGGTTTCTCACTTTTTTCTGGGAAAGGTCAACAGCTTCTGCACCTCCAGATGTAGTTCATCGTGGTTCTGGTCCTGGTCTAAGCCCAGGAAGAGTGACCAGGTGCAGAAATGTTACCAGCTCCTCCCACACGGAGGCATCTGGACTCCCTGCTCAGTCCTGGCTTGCTATGGCCCTTGTCCCTCTTGTCCTGAGACCCCCATGCCCCAGCCACCTCCAACTCTGCTTCTCCTCCTGGCTTTGGCTGCTGGTCCACCTGGGAGAGCAGGCACCCAAGTGGCTGCAGCTAACTGGTGTGTCCTCCTTCCCCATCCACTTTCCTCCTGCAGGGCCTTATGGCAGCTCCCACAAAGCCCTCTCCTTCCTGCTCACTCTTGGCACCCATCCCCAGCACTCGCTCAGCCTGGCCAAACCCCGCATTGAGTCAGGAACACCTGCCTGTGTTTTTCTTCAGGCCCCAGATCTCCAGGGACATTGGGTCCCTGGGGGCCGCTGGGATCTGGCTGTGCCCATCACACGAGAGCTGGCATGCACCCTGGACCCTCTCCCCCAGACACTTCTGGGGGGGGTTGTGGGTTATGGCTGTGGTTACCCGTGAAGTGAACATTCCTATAGGTAGAATTGGGCAAGGAGCAATGTCCTGGGGGTCAGCAAGGTTGCTGGAGAGGGGCAAGACAGCCAGTGAGAGCAGGGGCCGGGGCAACCAGAGCAGTTGAGCCCCCACCCAACAATGTTTTTTTTTATTCTCTGAGTCCCCCCATGCTGTTTAGGGTCCTGAAACTGGAACCTGACATGTGTCTGATCACACTGGTTGTTTCTCTGGCAACACTCCAGTCCATGGCCGTGCCTGTGGTCAATGCCCGCAGTGGCAAAGACCTAGAAAAGCATGACAGGTTGTCATTTGCCACACTGGCTCTCTTGGGGATGAGAGAGAGGACCTAGTTCTTGCAAGGAGGGAGTTCTGTACCCCCAACCCCTGGACACAATGTTCAGGCCAGTGGGCTCCGTCCCACCAACCAATGCTTTGTCTGAGCTCTGTTACCCCCCAGTGCAACTCCAGTTTGGCAAGGGTGCTTTGCTACCCCCAAGCCTTCCCGAGCATCCCTTAGTGTCTCAGCCCTGGTGGGTGGATCTTCTGTGGTACCCATGCTGGTGGGTTGCATGGATGGACACCCTCTACCCAGAGCAGACACACCATAAGCCACAGAAAATGTCTCTGCAGAGGTTGAGGGTGATGCCCTTGCTGGGCATGGCCATGGTGTGAGTAGCAAGGGTGTGCTGCGTGTCTCCCCTGTCACTATGCCTCTCCTTCTCTCCTCCAAACTTCACCAACCCACTTGGCCAGCAGCTGTTGCCTTCTGTGTCCCTTCCAAGGGTTCACTCCAGCTTGGGACAGTGTCACTTTGCCCATCACACCATCACCTTTCCTCTCCCTCTCCCTCTCCCTCTCCTGGCTGCACTCCCATGTCCTCCCATCGCTCCCTGTCCCCTTGCCCCCCCTCACATGGGGTTTTTTGGACACGGGGCTTAAGCCCTCCAAAAGCAGGTCAGCTCCTCAGCTGGGGTGCTCTGCCATGCTCTGGGTCCCACTCCCAAACAGACATCTCCATTTTGTAAACTGGTGGCTCTCCTGGGGACGTCTCAGGAGCACTGAGCACTGCACACCAGCTCCTGCTCTGGACTTGACACCCTCCATCATTGCTGTTCCTGTATCTTGCCTCTTCTCTTGGTCTTGAGGCTTGCACCAGGCTGGTTTGGGGGACAACCAGGGTTGCTACAGAGGTGGCTGCTCACCGACATGGTAAAGCCATGTTCGAGCAACCCAGGCAGTAGCTGGGATCACGGTACTTAAGAACTTCACATGTGGTCTCGTGTTTGGTGTCTGTGTCCTTTGTAGCAGACAAAGACCTTGTTGGTGCCACCCATTAGTGTTTTGTGGCAGATGAGTGGTACAGGTCTAAAGCCACATTTGTCCAGTGTTCCCCGCCTCCATCTGCATTCTGGAGTCACCACTGGGTGAGCTCAGAAGATGTGGCCTGAACTTCCTGCAGCTCCCCAGCCGTGGGACCAAAATGGAGATCACCAAACCCCCAAAACACACCCAGTGAGAGTTCCTCACCTGCATCCCCCTTTAGGTCCATCTCCCTTGCACTGCACTTTGTGTTGATGGGGACAGGGACAAGAATGCTGCCTTAGTAGCAGCCTTGGCTGGGAGCATGGCTCGTGGTGCAGGAGCAGTGGGTGAGCACGGGTATTGCCAGTGCTGAGGGCTCCTGTATGCTTCTCACCTTAGCAAAGTCACTGCTCACACCATTATTGTTAATTGTTTTTGTCCACACACCCAGGGCAGTCAGTGTGGGGGAGCAGGCTTATGAGAATAAGCACTGATGGATTTATCTGGAGAGGAAAAGTCACAGATAAAGGATTGCTCAGGCTTCATAAATAGACCCGAGGGAAAAAAATATGTATTAAAAAAAAAAAATAGGTCAAATCGCATTGAACTTCTCGGTGAAAGAAGTCTGTTTAAGCTTTGGGCCCTCGGGACATGAGAGCAGGCAGCAGCCTGTGGGGAAGGGGCTGGCAAGCAATGCACCCCAGGGAAGGTGGGAACTGATGGGGCGGCAGCTCCCCAGGTTGACAGCCTGTGCCAATAGCCCTGGGGGATACATCCCCCTCCACCCTGCCTGGCCACAGCCCACTGCCTGCCTGGGCTTGTGCCCAGAGCTTCTCTGGATGCAGCACCCATGGCTGACAGAGCCCAGCTGGGGTCAGTTGGCTGCAAATGGGCTTCTGGGGAGGTACAGGGGTTGAATTGGTGCCACAGCACCCCTCCTTACCCCAAAGCCTGATTCAGTGTTTGACCACTCTAAAAAGTTGTTCTGTTTAAACAGAATTTTCTGTGTTTTGGTTTGTGGCTTTCCCCTCTTGTCAGCCTACTGCCATCCTTGTTGCACCCTCCCTTCAGATGTTCACACACATTGGTAAGATCTGCTTGAGCCTTCTCTTGTCCAGGCTGCACTGTTCCAGCTCCCTCTGCCTTTCCTCACAGGAGAGATTCTCCAATCCCATCATCATCTTCATGGCTCTTTGTTTAACTCTTTCCAGTATGTTCATGTATCTCCTGTACTGGGTAGCCCAGAGCTGGAGCCTGCACTCCAGGTGTGGCCTCACCAGTGTTGAGCAGAGGGGAAGGATCCCTTGGACCTGCTGGAAATGTTTCACCTAATGCAGCTCACAAGGCCATTTGTGGCCTTTGCCCCAAGAACACATTGCTGGCTTGTGGACACCTTGGTGTCTGCCAGGATTCCCAGGCCCTTTTCTATGAAGCTGCCTTGCAGCTGGTCAGCCCCTGGTACAGACTGGTGCCAGGGGTTGTTTCAATTTGTTTGGCTTCAGGAGGGTCCTGTTGTCCCATTTGGATAGTGAGTATCCCAGGTGAGTTGTTACCCAAAACTTCCCAAACACCATGTGGAATGAAATCAAAGGGCAAGTGACCCTCCCTTGTAACTGTGCTCTTACCATTGCCCTGTGATGCTGACTGGGTAAAACCAAGAGGAAAGATGTTCCAGGAACAGCCCTTGGGGTCCCCAAGCACCCAAATCCGTGGGCATAGTGCATCGCTTTCCTTGTTGTTCTCACTGCCTTCCCTGGCAATTCCCCATACGAGATTCTCTGGGCTTTTGAGTGCTTTGGAGCCATGAGCTGACATGTCCACCAAGTCAGGATTATTCCTCCTTTCCTCTCCAATTTGCATTTTAATCTGCTGGTTTATTGTCCAGTCACTTGCTAACCGTGAGCTCCTGCTGCATCTCCTGGTGTGTGTTGATGAGACAGACGGAGCCTTCGAGGCGCAAGGCATGCTGACAGTGAGCTGGGGATTAGGGAGCCAAAAAAAGCCCTCAGTGGACACCCTTGAGTCTTTGTAGTCACTTAGGGTAAGTCTCCTCAAGGAAATGTTGGGTCTCAGGTGGGGCTTTGAGCAACCTGGTCTAGTGGAAGGTGTCCCTGCTTTGAACTAGATCTTTACAGTCCCTTCCAACAGAAACCCTTTCTATGGGTCCTCCTCCTGAAGTTTCAAGTCAGCAGGAGCATCCCATTCTGCCCTAGGACTTGTTGCCAAAGGCTGCAATGCCACGTGGCCATGTCCTGCTCTGGCACTGCCAGTGTGCCCTACTCTGGCACTGCCAATGCGCCGCGGTGGGACTGCAGCAACTCCACCCCTGAATGTTAAACAGAATAGGGCTTTATCTTATGTAATAGTGTTTAATGTTTAATGCTGTTACTTATAAGGAAGGCGTCATGCAGGGACAGCGCGTGCACCAGGGGCCATTGTGAGTTCATCCTCCTCCCTGAAGAGGCACAAGCAGCCTCTCTGATCCCTTCCTTAGGGTCTTCTCTGCTTTGAAGGCACTCCACCTAGCTCTTGTTCCACAGGAGCATCCTTAAGGTGTTGTTCCAGCTGCCCTCAGTTCAGGTTCCTCAAGCTCAGTTGGTTATATCCTTGCAGCCCACTCCAAGCCATGTATCACCCTTGCCACTCTCGAGCTAAGCCCCAGACAGACCCTAATTCACAGTGGGTGTGGGTGTGGGTGTGGATGTGTGTGCTCACCAGCTCCCACAGAAAAGCTGGGTTGGGAGCCGAGATGCGTTCCTTGATCCCAGTGAACATTTCCTAGCCCCAGGCTGCCCAGCTCTGTCTCCATAGAGGGGGTGGTTCAGCGCTAGGGCACATTGGTGGGATCAGGGGAGCAGGGCATCACCCTAATGGCTCTTCACTCCCTCCCCAGGACGCTGACAGACCTGCTGAAGCAGCCGGGCCACAGCCCCTCCGAGCACATGGATGGCCTCATGGGGGGCTTGCAGGTCCCTCTGGGTGACGGGCTGGCCCGGGGCCCCCCCAGGAACAGCACAGGTAAGGAGCCTGCGTGGTGGGGAAAAGGCAGCTCCTGAGGATGAATAAAGGCAGTGGGAGGGTGCTGAGCCCCCCGCCTGCCTGCCTCTGCCCCCCCAGACAAACCACCCTTGAACAACGCGGTGACCATCGCCCCCGGGCTGGGGCGGCCCCACAGCCACAGCAAGCGCCCGCCAGTGGCCACCAGCCTGACCCTGCCGACCCCCTACGCCACCTACGCCACCCTCAAGGCTGGAGGTGAGTGACACTGCCACCCGTTGGCAGCCGAAGTGAAGGGACGTGCCCCGTGGGCCCCTCAGATCGTGGGGAGGGCAGGAGGGGGCTTGCAGAGGGGCATGGGCAGGACGAGCACCCCTGAGCACCCCTGTCCCCCAGGGTCTCAGGCCACGGGTTCTGCTGCTCCCCCACTATTCCACAGACCTTCTGTGCCCAACCAATCAGTGCCCAGGATCCCACTGGATCCACTGCACCCCCCAGCCAATCAGCATCTAGGATCCCAAACAGACCCGTAGCGCTGCCCACTCGATCAGAACTCAGGATCCCCATGGGCCCACAGCACTCCCCAGCCAAGCAGGGCTCAGGATGCCCCATGGACACACTCCACAGGATGGAGTGTACCAAACCCTATGGCACTCTCCATCCAATCTGTGCCCAAGATTCCCCAATTCCCCAGCCAATCAGCACCCAGGATCCCTCCCACAGTCATCCCCAGCACCCCACCCCCAGCCCCGGATCCCCATCCCGTTGGAGAGGGGGTGACGCTGCGCCCCTATCCCTGCAGAGAACACCCCTGAGGACTTCTATCGGCGGTTCGGGGGTCCGGATGTGTCCCCCGCCAGCACCCTGCCCTTCCCAGCCACTGAAACCTCGGCACTAGCAGAGGGCTGCTCCCTACCCAAGGCCAAAGGCCCCAAGCTGCCAGGGGGCCCACTCTTCCCAGGGGGCTGGGAGGGAGGTGGCCCCCGTGGCCCCCGGCGGCCAGGTCTGCGCCCCGAGGGGCTACCTGAGGCCTTCGGCACTGCTCCCCCCCTGTACGGGCAGCCCTCCCGGCACCTGGCCACCAACAGCAAGACTGAGGTCACCGTCTGACTGCTGGCACCATCGGGGACGGGGGTTGTCCCCTTGCCTGAGCACCTCTGACAGCCTCCCCTTGGGCCGGCCCACCGGAGCATCATAGGACCTGCACCGGCGGGCCATGGGAGTTGATGCTCCATCCTTCATCTCCTGGAGATGGGAGCTGCCAGCCATGCTTCACCATCAAAGAGGCACCAGGCCCACTGATCTGGGCAACAAGCTTCAGCCCTTCTCAGCCCACCCTGTGAAGAGGTTGAGCCAGGGGCACGTTGGTGAAGCACTGTGCTCCTCAGGGGAGGCGAACTGATGCCAGATGGATTACAGCCCCCAGGGACAGGGGGACACATCCTGCTGGGGCCAGGCACCTCCACTGTGAGCAGGTGGAGGAAGAGCCATGGACTAAAAGCACTGTCCCAGCACTGCTGGCAGAGCACTGCCTCCCCTTCCTCACTACCCCAGCCTTCACCTTGTCAATAAATAATACATTAAACTGTATGGCCTCAGCATGGCTTGCTTGGAGGACCTTGTCCTGCTCCCAGAACCCCATCCCCTTCCCTACAGGCAGAAGAGTGCAAAGCCCACTTCCACACAGCCCAAGGAATCTGCCCCCACCACCACAAGGGACATGGTAGGAACACAGCTTTCATGGGCAGCTGCAAAACCCTTTGAGCAGCTACATGAAAACAAAACAGATCACCTCTGGCTGAAGTTTAATGGTTCTGACAAGAGTTTTACCAGGGGGAGCAGTGAAACAAAGAGATGGAGCGAAAGGACATTGTTTCAAGCAAGGTCAGGTAAAAGCTTTCCTCCCATATAGACACTCCTAAAATTGCAGGCTTCTGGCCCAGCTCTAACTTACTTGGCCCTGCTCAAGCCCTCAGCCTTTGGGTTGTTTCCAAAGGAGACACACTTGCTCCACCAAGGGACCATCTTTCATTACAAGCCATACAGCTTCATTTTTCCAGTTTATTAGGACAAAGGACTGAGAGGTTCCTGAGGCACTTATGTGGCTGGATGTCTCTGAAGGATGCTTAAGAGCAGCTGCTGAGTGGATGAAGAGGGCTAAGAGGGCAGGCAGGAGGTGGTGGCAACATTTGCCTTTATTAGGTAACAGATGCTCATGAGCCCTAGAACAGGGTTTTCAGACAGCAGATAAGTTCCCTGGGGAACCTCCCCACCCCCAATTGCACCTTGTTTCACAAAGCATCCCTACTCCAGACTCCATGTGGATAAATAGACTTTCTTCACATAATCCATAAAACAAATTTCCTCCCACCCACCAACAGCAACAACAAAAAAAAGTTACAGTATATACACACACATATAAAAAAGTTGTAGGGACAGATAGGCAGCAAATTTATGAACAGTGTAGAAAAAGAGGGTGAAGGTCCCTTACCCTGGAGGGAAGAGAAGTGTCAGCAGTGCTAGGACCCTCTGTAGATCATGCCTTTAGATATCAGGGTTCCAGACCAGGAGCCTCTCGCCCCCAGCCCAGCCAGTACTCCCTGCAGCCCATTCCCCAGGACTCAGTCCAACATTAAGTGGCAAAGCCAAGCCTCAGCAGCTTTGTTTTCCCAAAGCCTCACTTCCCCTTTTACTAAAGCACAAAACTTCCCATGCATTGCATGGAGATCTGGGAAAACAGGAAATAACTGAGAGGTTGTCACACAGAGTTCCTGTATTTTAGAAAAAAAAACCATGATCAGGAAGATTGTGTGAGAGCCACTTAGAGGGAAAAGTAGGAGGATGTGATCCACCTTCCCAAAATAGGATTGCTGATAAACCAGGAAACTTGGGATGGGCAATCAAAACCCACGCAAACACAAGAGCTGCTTTGCACATGTAGGGTACAGCAGTGGCTGCTGCCATCCAAATCAGAGTAGAGTATCCTCTGCACTGATCAAAGACATGCAAAAGCAACCTCCTCCCCTCAAAGAATGAGCTCCCCTCTAACTGCACTGGCTGCTGGCCATCAGGGCTGTAGGTCCACCAGCTATTCCCAAAATAAAGTAGGAGAGGGATGGAAGTGTCTTCTGGTCCCCACGTTGTTGTTCACAGCTATGGCATCAGGTGACTGGGAACAGGCTTCACTGGGAAATAGGATTCTCCTAGTCCCAGTTTCCATCTTTTGAAGCCAGGCAACCCTAGGACTAGCATTACTTATGTTCAGCTCCCACAGAATATGAAAATCCTCCTACCAGAAGCCAAAAGACCTCGTGCAAAGTGAGACAACAGGACCTCATCTTCTCCCCCTCATTTTAGAAGGAGCTCAAAAGCTCTCATGCCCTCTGCAAAAGCTGGATACATGCAGAAGCTTCATGCAAAATATCCCCAGTTCGGATTTTACAGGAGGAATCAGACTGTATGGGGGTGACAGGGACAGGACAGGATTGGGCTGCTGCCTCTATTTGAGTGCTTCAACCTGCCAACACAGAGCACATGTCAGCTACGTGCAGGGAGAAACAGCAATGCCTGCCTGTCAATGGCTG